>NC_054845.1:27987500-28355000 GCF_018345385.1 Vulpes lagopus
AATAGAGAAGAAAAAAGGTTTCACTAGTTAATTCAAAGGAAAGAAAAAAAAAAAAAAAACAATTCTGGCCCAATTGATTTGTACACTTTTTTCCCCCCGAGTGACAGCAAAACAAAGGTTTGTAAGCATGTAATAGACTGGAGAGCCCTGTGTTTAAAAGTCTTAGTTTAGCTGTGTGTAACCACAAAAAAGCTGATCGTTTCTGACATATTGCTGTGGGAAACTGGCCTCTTTAGGGCAGTTGTCACCTGGAAAAGTGACATGTTAAAGGAAATATGTACATAGGGAGTGAAGGGCAGACCAGAAAATGCTGGAAGATTCTCATAAAAGTAAGGATTTTCTGATGCTTATTCAAAACTCAGACTTACCTAAAATGTCTTTTCTAGACATCTAGAAAAGATTTCCTCAGGATGTTTTGAACAAAATGAAAGAATCCATTATAATAAAGGCTTTGACACATTTGCTTCCAGATATAAAGAATTTATTAGTAAAAGAAAAACAAAAAACAGTAAAATACATTTTCAAGTGACAAAGAGTCCTGAGTTCTTTTATCTTTTCTTTCTGTTTCTTCCCCCCTTTCTTTTTCTTTCTTTCTTTCTTTCTTTCTTTCTTTCTTTCTTTCTTTCTTTCTTTCTTTCTTTCTTTCTTTTCTTCTTTCTTCTTTCTTTCTTCCTGAGTTCCATTGTTACATATGAAATAGGAAATAGGACTGCTTTGCGCAAGAGCATAACTCACTACAGCTGCAAGCACTGTAGCTGCGTGGGACGCCTGGGTTCTACCATCCCTGGAGAAGTGACTGCTGTTTCACTCAAGATGTTCAGAAAGGGGAATTCTTATCCCACCTCTCTTCATACCAACAATTTAGTTCAGTTTAGTTCAACCCAACAAATCTTTATTGTGCGACTACCATGTGCCTGCCCATTGTGAGGCACTTGTCCACAGAGAGACCCGTGGTCTTTCAGTTCCAGAAGAAATCACGCATTTCCTTTTCCCCAAGCTCTCTAAAGGCAGAGTAAAACCAGGGTATTTCTACTTCACCGTAAAGAAGAAATAAGCTACTGACTCTAGAAGAAGTTTCAACTGTGGGGTAGCTGGCTGGTCTGGCTGTGACAAAGGTGACAGGAGAGCCCATTTCTCACATTGTTGATTTGTTTCATGGCTTTGCATTGGATATTTGATCTCTCTGGGGGTCATGAGTCCTATCTATAAAATGGGGATTACAGTATTTATCTATCTCATAATATTTCTTTTTTTGGAGGGAAAATTTAAAAATTAACAGAGTACTACTAAAAATAATACAACAAATAGGTAGGTCCCTAACCAGAATTGAGTCTAGGGCCATACCACCCTGAACGCGCCCGATCTCGCCTAACCAGAATTGACAATGATTTGTGTTTTATAGTATTTGCCCTTAATATATATATATATATATATATTAACATTTTAAAAAATGTTGAGTAATGCAGGTGTGAACACCAGCCAGAAAACGGAAGAACAGGTATTCTACCTATATTAGGTTCTTTCACCTGAAAGAGGCTGAAATGTCACCCTCAGGTGACCAGATGATGAGTCTGTAGCCTGAGATGTCAGGTGTGGTAGCTTAACTACCACAAAATTCCCCTGGGTCCCCAGGCTCAGGTCTCCTCAGAGAGAAATGCCCTTTGTCATCAAACCTTGCAAATGCTGTGTAGTTAATTTCATTAGGTCACATGATGAGGAATAGAAAGAAGTAAGAGCCTTGGAAAAGAATATAAATGTAGATTGCATACTTCAGAATTTTAAGAAAGAAAGCATATTTATAGTCTCATTTGGGAGGCAGAGTAATTGGGATTCAATGTCCCCTTCTTGGTGATGCTGTGCAATGGAAATGATCTATACCTTCTCTGTCCAATATGATAAAATATGAGCCACATGTGGCTGTCGGGTGCTTGAAACGTAGCCAGTGCAACGGAGGATCTGATTTTTTACATTTCATTTAATTTTAAGTAATTCAAATTTGAATAAGATAGCCCTATAGCTCATGGCTAGACAGCACAACGCTAAGCCAACCGACCCCTTTGCCTAGGTCTAAATCCCAGGTCACTACCTGATGTTTGACTTTGAGCAAGTTAGTTAATCTCTCCATTTCTATGTTCCCTTTCCTGTGAAATAGGAGTTTTTGGTGATTTAAGGACTTAAGATAAAGTGTTTAGAACGGTGTTTGGTACATAGTAAATGGTGTATGAGTGTTTACATTAGTTTTATTGATAGAACCCAACATTTGCATGTTTATTTGGCCACTTGGATTTCTTATTCTGTTACTTTTTGCATATAACCTTTGTCCATCACTGCCTGGTCATTTGTCTTTATTTTATTGATTCCCTCCAAATTAATTCGATTTTGAGAAACTATCTGATAAAGAATTTTAAAGTGACCATATTGAGAAGCAAAGGAATGACATCCACCAAAAGTACAGGATTTTCTAGGATATTCCAATAAAATTTTTAAAAAGAGAGAGAATGTGAAGGATAAGAACTGAGCATTTTCCAGAATTAAAAAAAAGAAAGATTCTCAGAAAATGATATACTTCAAATATTAAAAAGGATAAGTCAAGATCAATCCACACCCAGAAATATGAATGATGCTGAAGAAAAAGAAGGGAAAAAACAAACTCAATCTCCCAATCTCCAATTGGCTTTTCCTCCCTCCATTTTTAAAATTTTTAAAGATTTTATTTATTTATTTGAGAGAGAGAGAAAGAGAATGTGCACAAGTGGAGGGAAAGGACAGACGAGGAAAGAGAGGGAGAGAGAATCTCAAGCAGATTCCGTGCTGAGCATCAAGCCTGAGGTAGGGCTTGATCATACGACCCTGAGATCATGCTCTGAGCCAAAACCAAGAGTTGGTTGCTTAATTGACTGAGAGACCCAGTGGTCCTGCTTCCTACACTTTTTCATTGTTTTATTTTTTTTTCCTGCAGAAATAAATCATAATTGACTAAAAAGTGTTTTTGTAGGGACCTGTAGGAGGTAAATTATCACACCCTTTGTACCTTGAAGAGCAACTCCTTTTTTTTCTCTCTTTAATGACAATCTAGCAGAATATAAAATTTTAAGTTGGACGTTTTTCCCCTTTGGTACTATGAAGATACTAGTTCATCTGTCTTCTGATCTCTATTATGGCTCACAAGAATTCTTTGTCAACTTAATAGTCAATTCACTTAAAGTACACAACAGTAGTAACTAATTAAAAATGTCATGTGTAAAGTCTACTTCACAATAGTAACAAAAACTATAAGGTACCTAAGTGTAGAATAAAGGATGTATAAGACAATTTGAAGAAAATTACAAAACATTTACAGAAAGACCTGAATAGCTTCACATATATTCCAGCTTCATGGGTACGTACATGCATACATATGTATAGATATGTGTAATAAAGATATAATAAGTTCTTTCTAAATTCCACTCAATCTCAATAAATCTCACAGCATTTTTTTTAATGGAATAAAACAAGCTTATCTAGTAAGTATGATGGAAGAGCTAAGGTCAAAACTAAGACAATTTTGAAGAAGAATAGTAAGAGATTGAGAACTTGTCCTATGTTGTAAAAATATATATATATATGATAAAGCATATGATTAAGAAAGTATATTGGCAAAGGGGTAGACTGAGAAAATCATGGGAAAGAACAGAAAACCTATGTTAATATTACTGTCTGCCTTTCATAGCATGAGCTTTCTCCTTAGGCATGAAAGTTGGCTTTGCATGGTCATTTTGAGGGAAATTTTGGTTTCCGTTGTAGTTTTTGTTTTTCCATTTCTTTGCTTTCATCAGTCTCGTTCTTTTGACTTTCCTGCATGGAGGCACTTTGCTTCTCATCTAAAAATATGTCTTAAAATGCAGTTAGAGGTACCTACTCTGCAGTGATATCAAGATGTCACAGATGCAGTGCAGTGAGCTGCCTCATTACTGGCGATACAAATATCAGGACGCAACTTCTTTTAAAGCCCTGATCCCTGATCTCAACTGGGCACACCTTTTATTCCCCTTCAGTTTATTTTTGCAAGCCTGCAAGCCTTTCCCAGCTCTTATCTTTGGGTACTAAGTTCTAATTCTCCATTTCTTAATTTTAATCCCCAGTACCCTTCATAAATTGGACTCACAGCTACTACTATTAGCTTCTAGAGACTGAACCGATCAGGCCAGGGTTTTCAGTTCTATTCATTGCTACTTCCACACCCCCTTTCTGCTTTTCATTGGTCTTTGTGCGGTGTTTGGAACCAAGGGGTTGAGTTCAAATGATGAACTATGGAGCCATCTTGGTAGAGGTCCTGTGAATTACCATTAATTCTTTGGACAATTTACTCCCAATTAAATAAAAGAGTATGACTTCATGTCTCTGCTATTAAAAAAAGTAATACTCTGCTTTGAGTAGAAATCAATGTCAATGTAACCGTCTAAGTTGAATTCTAAGCAAATTTAACAAATTCTACTCTTGGAGTCTTTGCATATGAAAGGATTCCATGAGAATAAAAGGTGCATATTCATGAAGCCATCAAAAATACAGTATCTGCCCATTCCCGACTCCTGCTTGTCCCCTGCCTCACCAACACAGAAAACTAGTAGCTGTCCTTGATCTGGAGCAATTTTCAGACTCTATTCTATGTAGTCCATAGAGGCCAACTTACGGAGCTGTCTTTTTGCTCTGTTTTGGGGTTCTGTGTGCACTTCATTTTATTTTCTTTTTTTCTCCTTTTTTTTTCCTTTTCTTTTCTTTCACTTTTTTTTCTTTTTTTTTCCACTTCATTTTATAGAAAGATCTACTGCTATAACTGTGTTTGTAAAGGTGTGGTCTATGGTAGACTCAATCTATTAGTTGCTAACTGTAATAAAAACTTGATAGTCGGGACAGCCCCAGTGGCTCAGCTGTTTAGTGCCGCCTTCGGTCCAGGGCGTGATCCTGGAGACCTGGGACCAAGTCCCACGTCGGGCTCCCTGCATGGAGCCTGCTTCTCCCTTTGCCTGCGTCTCTGCCTCTCTCTCTCTCTCTGTGTGTGTGTCTCTCATGAATAAATAAATAAAATCATTAAAAAAAACTTGATAGTCTCCAGAATTATATCCTGAGATCTTCACCAGTTTCAAAGTAGTATTTGCAAATAACCACTGCACAGTTGGTGTTCTCAGTTTTCTCTTCTGCAAAGTGGTCCCAATAATGATTACGCCACAGGTTGTTGCGGGAGTTAAATGAAGTCATGTGTTGAAAAAGGAGAACAGCACGCTGCATTGGAAGGAAAGCAGGTTGATGAGCAAACCTCTCTCTAGCTAAGTGACTTTCTTTCATACAGCAGCCTTGGAACACATGCAATTTTAGCTCATGCTAAAGGGGAAAAGGATTATTATAAACTGTGGCATTTGGTTTGTCAATAATCAGAACCACCGATGTCCCTTGAAAATGATAGGGGCCGTGGACATTAGACGCCTCGCAGCCTTCAGAACACCCCAGGCTGAGGTCTCTTCATCTTTCTGGGAGATGTCTGTAATGCTACCCCAGCAAGCCACCGTCGGTACAACCCACCTCAAAAGGACACTTCCATTTTTAGCAAATAGAGTATCCCACAGAGTCTGAATTACTCCAATAATAGGGATCAATGTAGACTAAGAACTAAATATTTATTGAGCATGGCACTGAGTTGGTGCTCTCCCCAAGAAATATAGAAAGTAAGATTCATAGCATACATCAGAAATTTTATTTAACAAGACAAGCATCCTCAGTGGAGCTCTGGAGGAACAGATAAATACTGGAGAAGTTCCGTGGTGGGAGGGCTCACGGTGGCTCAGGGTGAGTCAAGGAGGCTTCATGGAAGCTACGAGACTCAAGTAGTTCCCTCTGGTGGTGGGGATGCTGATGGAGATGGCACAAGAGCATCATGGTTTAGAGGGGAAAATTGGGCTTTGTATCCAGGCTTTCTGAGTATAGATCCCGATCGTGGCTTTTCCCATTTCTGTGAATTTGGGCAAATTATTTAACCTCTCTATGTCTCCGTTTTCTCATCAAAATGGATTTTAATAATAGTACCTGTTCGAACAGAGCTATTGTGAAGATTAAAATTTTAATATTTTAAGTGTTCACAACAGTGCCTGGCACTTGGGTAAGTCCTGGGCCAATGTTTGCTAAACAGATTAAATAAGGATCCTGGAGTGCCTTGACTTGACCCATGCGAACCTACTTTTTCAGAGCTCGATTCAAAACACTCAGTGATGGAAAAGGGGAGCTTTTTTGAGTCTCCAAAACAGATGGGCTTGATTTTTCCTCCTGCTAAGATTGTTGGGCTATTTCTAGACACATATGAAAACAGTGAACTATAGAATGGTCTTGAAACTCGTGTTGCTTGCTCAGTGGTTTATGCAAGTTAAATTCTTGTAGATGGAACAGAAAGCAAATTTAGAATAATGCAGTATTCCAAAAAGCCCAATTCCTTTCCGCAAGTCTGGTCCTCTCTGGAGTGAGCCGAGCTCACTGGTCTTTGATAATAATTGTTCCTTCTGGTGAGATAAATCAGCTCTCCCTGGGGCCCCAGGGTGTTACTGAATATGCCACCTTTCCCAATTAGGAGCTCTGAGAGAAGTTGTAGTTTTTGGATCCTATGATTTAAAATGTTCTGCTCCCTTGTACCAAACATAATTTGGCATAAGTAGAATTAGACGAGCTCCCTTGTCTGCCTAAATTGCTATCACCCAAGTGCTGATTTGAAAGAGCACCTAAAGAGAAAAAGAATGTAAATCTGCCACGGAAGTGTGAGTTCCCAGGCTGGGAGGTAGGGCAACTTAAAGCCATGTAATTGTCAGCTGAGACAACAAAGCTCTTCGAAGGGTTTCTTTCTAGCACCAAATTACAGACTGTCCAAACAAAGAAAATTAAATTAGAGAGCTTATAAATTAAACGTCTTCCACTAGCAAGAGTGCGCTGCTCTGAAGGAAGTGTTGCTCTCATGCAATAAGCAGCTTCGATAACATGACAGCTGGATCTGCCACAGAATTTATAAAGCCAACCCAAAAGGTCATCTTCTTCTCCCTGCCTGGCTCCCACCTCACTCACAGAGAATGAAATTGGCACCGGCGGACTGTTTGGAATTACAGTTGGTACAGACCCATCTGGGTCTCAGATGTTTGGCTTGTTCATCCCTTCGGAGACAGGCTCACGAGCTTGGTCTCCCTTATTTGTAAGGAGGTCCAGTCACGGTGTGGTGGCCAGAGCACCCCCAAAGATCGCCACATTCCAGAATGTCTTCCCCACTGCTCTTGGGTCAGATCAGAAATGCCACCACTGGACATCCGTTCTGTGACTTAGGTTAGGAAAGGGGTCAACACACTTTTCCTGGAAAGGGCCAGCTTGTGACTAGTTTAGGTTTTGTGAATCATACAGCCCCCGCTGCTTGCACCTTGTGAGAGCAGTCGTAGACAATACGGAAATGAATGGTCATGGCTGGGTCCCAATAAAACTTGATTTACAGAAAGAAGCAGCTGGCCGCAGCTGGCCATCTTTGCAGCCAGAAAACAAAAACAAAAAACAAGCAAACAAAAAGAAAGAAAAACAAAGAAAAGAAAAAAAAAAGATTACTTACATAAAAAAGAAAATTAGAGACATATCAGATTTCTTTGTTGTAAACCTGGAAGATGGTGGAATGATAGGCACACACTTGTGAGTCCTGGGATTTCTATAACCAGTAAAGAAATCCTTCACCTGGGGTGGGGGGGAAGGAGAATATTTTTAGGAACATGGAACTTCAGGAAGCATAGCACCAAAGAGCTCTTGCTAAAGACCTGAGGAATGACTTCAGCCAAATGAAAATTAAGTCACATCAAGAACTCAAGATGGAGAAAGACGACATAAGAAAAAAAAAGTGATGAATGACGACTTGCAAAGCGTAGAGTAAAATTTAACCAAATGATGCTAATAAATTCTGTGTTAAAAATGAATTTTTGTAGAAGACTAGCTTGACTTAAAGAGAAAACTTCGTGCCCTGCATTAAAAGCAACCATAACCAAAACAGTTTGTGACTGGCATATTATCAACAAAATGTTTCATTGACACCCAGATATTGTTAGATCTCACTGAAATCCAAAACACAGAAAGAAAGGCAGGTTCAGATGGAGACGCATATGGTAAAGGGAGCGCTAGAGGCCAGCGGGTAACCGGCGGGGGATTCAGTATAGCGCGGAAACAACTGGCTGGGCTGTTCGAGGGAAAGTAACCAATGACTTCTGTCTCAGCACAGACACAAAAATGACTTACAGAGGGTTTGAGTACCAGTGTAAATTTAAAATATCAGAGGAAAACAGGTGAATATTTGTTCAGCTTTGAGGGGGAGGGGGCCCCTCTGAAACAAGATAAGAAATTTAGTATGTTTTTATCAGAAGATTAGTAGGTTTGAATCTATGAAAATATAAAGTTTTTATGGAAACAGCTCAGATAAATGAGTGAGAACAAATATTCAGAAGAGTACCCCCAGATGAGCTCAGAATGCAGCAAAAATGGGGGGGGGGGCATTTTAATAGATCCGGATAGTCTGCCTCTAACTGTAGGATCATTTGATCCATGCACAGAACTTAAACTCTGATTCAAAGAGCTTAACTGTACCAGTAAAGAAACTAAAAGGTGCAGTAACAGACAACCACACATACTACACATATAAATGTTCCTTTTCCCTTTAACTGAACATAAATAGTGTTCTTATGGGGTCCTATAGACTCTATGAAAGAAACCATCTAAGCTCCTAGAGTTGGATCTACAAAGATAACCCCACCACACACTGATCCACACTCACTCACACACACTCCCTTGTATAAATTAATAATGCAGGGGGGAAAAAGTCACAAGATGTACAAAAGCTCTGAAGGACCAACCTGAGGGATGAGGCTAAAAGTCTCTCTATGGGTGACTCAGCGGTTGAGCATCTGCCTTTGGCTCAGGTGTGATCCCGGGATCCTGGGATCGAGTCCCACATCGAGCTCCCTGCATGGAGCCTGCTTCTCCCTCTGCCTATGTCTCTGCCTCTCTCTGTGTGTCCCTCATAAATAAATACATAAAATCTTAAAGAAAAAAAATGTCTCTCTGTGGAACCAACTAATAAGAAAGAGAAACCAAGCTCTTGAAATGATCAAATACATAGGATCAATATAATTCTTTAGGATCCTGTGTAATAAAAGACGGATGAAATAAGAGCAGAGAAGACTGGATTTCCATAAAAGTTTAATTTTAAAGTGGAGGCAGTGGGTAGCAGACTGACTAGTACAGAAAAACACTTCAGGTATTAGAAAATCAAATCAAGAAATTCTCGTATTCTGAGACAAGCAAGCACTGAGAAAATATACTGCCCACATATCTTCCCTAATTAAATTCAGTGAAGAAATACTATAGCTGAATAATAAGTTAATAAAAATAATGCACTAAAGAATAAGGAAGATCTACAAAATGATGACGATAAAGTCTATAAATTATAATTTATATGCAAATGATGGTTGAACAAATGGTCATAAGATTTAGTGAAAACATTAAAATTCTTGGAATTTTACATTTCCTTGAAATTCTTGAATAAGGAGGGATAAAATGTATTTATTTGTACATCGTGATCTGTTTCTTCCTATAAAATCTGGTTGATAAGTTCAGGAGTCAGGAATTAAAATTCTTTTAAATGCATGAACCTCTCTGGAAAACGTTAAAAGATTCTATTCTTCATTTATTAGAGATGCATGGATTTTTTTTAAGGTAGCTAGCAGAAAAATGAAATGGATTCTTCCAAATCAGAAACTGTATTATTTCCAAACAAAACTTGATGGGTGAAATAAATAAGATGAAAAAGAAAAACATAATCAAAGATGCATAGAAAAGATAAAACAGGTGAGGAAGCCAACTGGGGCTTTCTCTTGGCCCATCTAATCCCAGTTCAGTAAAGGCTGTTAGCATTTTTACTTCCTGAAAGAGAGATTCGACTGGGTTGGTTTGGTGCCCTCCAGGTGGAACACGTGTACATCGCTTTTGGGTAGAGTTCATCCCAAGTCATGAATTAACTCATTTGCCAAATGAGAGGAATGAGTGAATTTAATATTTTGTTCAAGTACATTGATTTCTTTATAAAATAAATTAATTTGAAAAAGAAACAGACAATATATGTTTGGTTATTAAAATTAACAGGAATAGGTCAAGCTTTCTAATTTAAAAACAAATTCTTTTTTTTTTAAGTTTTATTTATTTATTTGCCAGAGAGAGAGAACACAAGCAGAGGGAGCAGCAGAGGGAGAGGGAGAAGCAGGCTCCCCATGAGGCAGGGAGCCCGATGCAGAACTCGATCCCAGAACCCTGAAATCATGACTGAGCCAGATGCAAATGCTTAACCAACTGAGCCACCCAGGTGCCCCTAAAAACAAAAATTTTAGATCAGTTTAAGATGCACACTTAAAATAAAATGACTTACAACCATACTTCAATTTTTTAAAAAATGACTTACAAAAGTTAAAATAAAAGAGAGGGGAAAACACATGTGGGATAGAAAGAAACCAAAAGAATTTGTGTATAAAAGATTCTCTGTTATTAAAAATCTGTCACCCCTGTTGGGAAGCAACCTGAGATCCAGCTGCAAGGGACTGGATACATAATTTCTGGCACCTTCATACGGGGGAAGGCTAAAGGTCACATTGACATTTAGTGTTAAGTTAATAAAGTGGATCACAAAACTAAGTTACGCTGACAGCGATGTGAATGACATTTGGAAAATGGACATGCCCTGGAGATCCTGCACTTGAGAGGAAAACAGCTTGTGTTGGTTCTTTGCATCGAGAGTTGGCTGATGGGAGCGGAACCAGTCAACTACCCCCTCCCAGCTGGTGGACGATCCTACACCAGAGCACGAGGTCCAGGGACACAGGCTGTGTGTGAAGGGACACAGCAGCCTGCAGGTGGCTTGGAGTGAACTCTACCCAAAAGCAATGTACACCTGTTCCACCTGGAGGGCACCAAAACCAACCCAGTCGAATCTCTCTTTCAGGAAGTGAAAATGCTAGCAGCCTTTTTACTTGTATGGGCTCTTGGCCCATCTAATCCCCTGAACTGGGATTAGATGGCCCAAGAGAAAGCCCCAGTTGGCTTCCCCACCTGGCTTCCCTGAATCCTTCCCGTGCAAGCATTCAGAACAGCCTCTAGGCAGGTGAAACAGCTTCCCTCCTCACCCACATCCCTGTGTAACCTGAAACAAATCCCATTATTGAGAATAATCTGTGACAGGTCTTCTTTGTAACATTACGGAGCTTGACCTGTCTGTTTGCAAACTATAGTCTCAGTGTTCATATGCATAAAGCAATATCTGGAAGTCTGTTGCGTGGTTAACTCCTGACGGCTCAAGTTACTCATGCTCTTTATTTCCTTCTCGTTGCATATCTGTACCATCTAATTTTTATGTAATGAATATGCCCCATTTACAATAGGACAATAATAAAAGTTACTTCAAAATGAAATTAAATTTAAAGGCAAACTAATTTTATAAGCAAACAACATGCTTTCTATGCAATTTGGTAATGTGCATATATAAACTTTAAAATTGTTTGTATTCTCTGACCTAGTCATTCGCCTTCTGGGAATCTACCCTGAGAAAATTTGATCCAGAAAGAGCTTTATGTACAAAGTTGATTGTCAAAGCATTATTTATAATAGTTCAGACTTGGAAGCAACTGAAATATTCACTGAATAAAGTCTGGAAATGCCCCCTTAATGGAATACCATGGAGTAAAAGATAAGGCGAAGGGTTTGTAATAACGTAGAAAACTGTTTATGGAAGGGTGAAAGATCACAACTAGTACTATTTGTATAAGAAATATCATATAAACTACATATTTAAAAAATGAAAAGAAAAGAGAAGCAATGGGCATCAAAGTTTTTCTTTCCCCTGGATGAAATTTGACTGTAACAGCTCTCCTCCCCCATGGTGAGATCAGACAAGCCTTGAGATACTTAATAACGTGCTCAGCCAGTGATCAGGTGTCTGCGCAGAAACACAAAGCCTCCCGACCAAACCCCGTACCCTTGCAATGCCCAGTTCAGCCACGCTGCCCAGTGGACACTACTGATAGATACCATGTGCTCTTTAGGAATGGCCACGAGAGAACAAGGGGAAGAATAAAAGTAAATCCCCTAGGGACACCGTGCCATCTTGCCCCCAAAGCTCAAGAATGCTACCTGAAGAGGAGGTTGAGGCCACAGCGGGTGAGGAAAGTAGTGAAGGCTTATTTAACTGGTCATTTTTGGGTACTTACTCCCCAGATTTCCTTAAACTCCAGTGTACAGTTCATAAATACTCATTAAATAATAATTTGCTGACTTGTCCAGCTATATGTGACTATCTACTATGTGGCATGCATTGTGGCAGGCTGATTGTCCCTGTCCTCTATACGATGAGAAGTCAAAAATTAAATAAAGATCTCGTACAACATTTGAATAATGATGGGATATTGGATAATTTTAAGAAATTCATTAATGTTTGGCAGTGTGAGAGTGTGAAAATATTTTAGGGATTTTTTTTTTTTTAAGATAAAGAGTCCTTATTTTCAGAGATATAGAATAAGGTATTTAAGGGTAGAATATGACATTTGGGGAGGAAGTAGGGCAGTATAAATGATAGAAAAGATAAAAGGTGTGTGTGTTGTTAATTGTTAAAGCAAGAGGAGAGATGGAGGCTCGTTATATTTTCTCTACTTTGTACATGCTTGAACATTTCCATAATAAAATGTTTTTTATGAGCACCAAGAAAATTAGATCCATTAGACAAAAATAATTGCCCGGAAACATTATGAATTGAGATGAGTATTTTGAAGGAAAGGAACATAGAATTAGGAACATGAATAGCAAGGAGTTTGGTCTAGATCAAGGCATAAAAGAGGTTTGAATTACTGGCTCCTCTATTCACAAGAGGAGGAGGAACTGTTAATCTGATGAAATAATGGAGGGAGTAGAACGTTCCAACCAGTGAGAGAGACCTGCCTGTGTCCAGACCAGTGGGTGGAGGACTGCATGGAATGCTCTAGAACTGAAAGAAAGCCAGAATATGAAAAACAATGGCACAAGTTGGGTGAGATTAGCTACAGAGGTCGGACACAGCCACAGTATGCAGGGAGGGCTTTAGGACAACCTGGGGAGATGTATTCTTGTCCTAAGGACAATAAGAAGCCATTAAAGTTTGGGGGCATAAGAGCCTGTTTGCATTTTGCAAAGATGATTATCTTGGCTTCAATGAAAAGAAGAAATGAGGATGGTGGGCCGGAGGGGGGCTGTGCTACTGCACACAGGAAGGCCAGTAAGAAGCTGTTCTAATAGTGCAGGTAAGAGCTGATGACAGCTTTGTGGTTTGCATGGAGATGGACAGAGGGATCTGGTGTTGAAAAACATTTGGGGGATCCCTGGGTGGTGCAGCGGTTTGGCGCCTGCCTTTGGCCCAGGGCGTGATCCTGGAGACCTGGGATCAAATCCCACGTCGGGCTCCTGGTGCATGGAGCCTGCTTCTCCCTCTGCTTGTGTCTCTGCCTCTCTCTCTCTCTCTCTCTCTCTCTCTCTGTGACTATCATGAATAAATAAAATCTTTAAAAAAAAAAGAAAAACATTTGGGGGTAATGGGACCATAATTTAGTGATGGGTTACCTATGGGGGACTAGGGAAAGAGAGAGTTTCCAGAATGACTGGCCTGTGGGGTGCCTGGGTGGCTCAGTCAGGTTCACAGCTGACTTTTGGTTTTGGCTCAGGTCATGATCTCAGGATTGTGGGACTGAGCTCTGCATTGGGCTCTAAGCTGAATGTGGAGCCTGCTTGGGATTCCCTTTCCCTTTCCCTCTGGCCCTCCCTCCATTAAAAAAAAAGAAGGTATGACTGACATAGCACTTTATGCTCTAAAGCTGAGTGACAAAATATTCCATCTTAAGAGATTTTAGGGTCAAGGGGTGGAGGAAATGAGCAATTTTGATCTAACATGCTAAGTGCTAAGATAAAAGTAAGCCCAGAGCTTCTACAGAAAGACAGAAGCTATGAGTAAACTTGCACAACCTGAGGGGCAATGCCCAGGAAATGCCCGGTTCAGCCAAATCTAAAATATAGGAATGATGATTGATAGGAAAAGGAAGGTAGAAATGATATTCCAGCAAAGGCAACAGTACCAGCCAGGAAAGGGAACACGTGGCACAGCATGAAGTCCAGGGTGGAGATTCCCTGAGGAAGTGAACAAGTGAGATTCCTAAGACACAGCACTTACAGAGGTGCACTTAAATGATCCCAAGAGCCAGCATCTCCAAAGTTCCCACCCTAATGATGGGTCTACTTCCTGGTGTGTGTGTCTGCAGGGGAGAGTAGTAGGAGGTGAGGGAGCTGAGGGGGAAAAATTGTGGACTGGAAAGCTCGGACTCCATTCTGCAAGAGAACATCCAAAAGCATCAAGCCTGGGAGTTAAAGGTCAATTTTATGGTTCAGATAAATCTCTCTGTTGTAGGATGGGCAAGGACGGGAGACAGAGCAAAGCTCCGGAGACATATTCGGATGCTATTGTCTCATAATTCAGGGGCAGATGGTAGAGGCTTGGTGAGCATGATGGCATGAGAGAGGAATTTACATATTCCAGGGACAATTAGGAACATTTGGAAAAAGATGAGTCAAAGGTAACACAGGTTTTGCAGTTGGATAAATGAATAGATGATGATGCCACTTAATTGAGATTCTCAATATGCCTATGCACGTGCAAACACACACGCACACACACACACGTTCATATGCTCAGAAAGCCACTTTGCTATTTCTTGCATTCAGCCACCATATTTCTTAATTATACTGCTCAGATTGTCACAAAACAAAACAAAACAAAAACAAACCTCCAAACTCTGCATATTGTCTAGTTTCTGAACCATGGCTCTTTCCTGAAATGTTATAACCATGAATATTTCCAAGACCTGAGTTGGATTTTAAAAGCAGTCGATGGTGGAGGGCAATTATTTTCAACATGAAAGAATTATTTTCCTCTTTAACACAAAGAATGATAGATTCATGACTGTAAGCACTGGGAGATCGGGTGGCAGGTCCGTTTTATTTACAACCATTTTCCCAGAAGATCTTCTTGGTAGGGAGGAGGTAGGTACTCATGGCTTTATGGAACAAAAGAACAGAATTTTAAGTTAGGAGGATCAGTTAGGCTTTCTGTGAAACTAGTTGGCCCAAAATTCAGTAGTTAACAACCGAGAAGGAGCTCAGTGGTTGCCATTTCTTCACTCCTGGCAGCAGCTAGCACAAGACCCTCCACCGAGGCACCCGGATGATGTTCATTTCATTGCTCTCATGCCCTGGAGGTGTGATAGTATGGCTGTATTTTTCTTGTTCACATTCCTGTAGGTTGGTGGGGTCGACTGATGGACTCTGGGTTCAGCTGGGGCTTGTGCCAAGGCATGGATGGCGTCTGGTCATCAGCACAGACATATTTCAGGCCTCAGTTTGTGTCATACTTATGAATATCCCATTGGCTTAGGAAACTCAGATGGTGAAGGCCAAAGATAAGGAGCACAGAGGATCCCTTGAAAGAGCTACAAAGTCATACGGCAGTATGGATCCCGAGGGGAGTGAACACCTGGAGCTTATCATTTAACCTACTACTGTGCACACTCTTGGTCACGATTACTCATGTCCCTCCTACTTGAAAAATACACTCACTCCCATCCCAAGACCTCCAAACTCTTATCCAGGCATGGCATCAGGCTCCAAGTTCAGAATCTTATTATTTATATCAGGTCTGATTTGCTTTCTCATCATCTATAGGCAATTTCCTTCTACTTTTAAAATGTTAGACCTTTTGTTTTAAGACATTTTGATGTATTTTTAATTTTAATTTTTTTTGTTTGGGGATTGGGATTATTAATTTTATATGTTGACTTGATTAGATGATGAGGTGCCCCAATATTTGTCAAATATTATCCTGGGTATTTCCTTGAGGCTGCTTTTGGATGAGATTAATATTTAAATTTGAGTAAAGCAGATTGCCCTCTCTAATGTGGATGGGCCTTATCCAATCAGTCGAAGGCTAGAATAGAATTAAAATACCGAGAGAAAACTCCCACTTGCCTGCCTGCCTTTGAACCAAAATATCAGCTCTTCCTCAGTCTCAAGCCTGCCAGTCTTCACCATGGAACTACACCATCTGCTTTCCAGGGTTGCTATTTTTCTGACTCATCCTGTAAGTCTTCACAGCAGTATGATGTGCCAGGGGTACCTTAAATCACCCAGAGAAATTTTGCATCTCCTGGGAGCACCCATTCTAGTCAATGGTAAGTAATTTTTAAATTGATTTTTACATCAATACAGCATGGATATATTACGGAGCAGAACGCGATATATATTTTTCAACCTAAGACAATTATTCAAAGATATGCCATGACCACTGCTGTCATTTGAGGTCACACGAGCAGATCCCCTGAATTATAGAATAATCTTTTCTGCCCTTGGAGGTGCGTTGGTAAAAACTTTGAGAAACACCACTAGTTGCCACCAAACCTGCTGCTCTCCCTCTCCTTATTGAGGGCATTCGACTTTGCCTTTGCCATTCTATTATTCCTCACAGTATGTAGCACAGGACATTCAACTGATCCTGGTTGAATTGCACTGGGCCTGGCTGATACGATCCCCTCTCTGGATTCTTGATAAAAAAGTCAGACGAACCTCAATTGAATACTGACTCTGTCCCTAGTAACGTGACCTTGAGCAAACTATTTAACTTCTCTGAGATTCCATTTCCTTATCTATAAAATCTAGGATATAAGGCCAATTGCATGGGGTCATCATAAGATTTAAAAGAAATACCAGATAAAGAAGCCACCACAATTTGTGATCCAAGGTAGGTACTCAAATAACGAGATCTGTGACCATAGTCACGATGACACCAGGGACATGGATGATCTGAGCTCAATCTTGCCAACTGGCAGAAACAGCAAAAGCTATAAACAAATGAACAAAAACGATTGGGGGAAGACTTTCTAAAAAATACAACTTTTTTTTTTTGCTCAACGTCAAATATCTCTTCTATTCTGTGTGGTAGAAAGGGTAAAGTAAAACTGAAGTCCGCTCCAGGCTCACGAACATACACTCACGTCAGCAAACGGAATCAGTATTCTGTTTCCTAAATCTAAGCATTAAGTGGAAATCTCAAGCCTTGCTCATATTTTCTCAGTTAATTATGAATCAGATATAATCAATGATGTTATAGAGAAAACACTAAAAAGAAGAATAAATGTGTCTGGGGGGAAAAGGGCTTTAAACAGAGCCCTATTTCTCATGAAATAAGAACCACCAGAGTCATTTTCTCTGTCCTTTTTGGTGACAGCATTTGAAGCTGCTTTTTCATAAGGCTTATTGTTAGAGAAGAATGATAACACGAAACAAACCTCTCGGGCCCAGACCACCTGATGAAAACACACCCCCTCTTCAGTCAGAAGAACGAGGACGTCTGTGGCCGTGTCCTGGAAAGGGGTGGTTCTCGCTCACCCTCTGCACCTGTTTAGCCTGAGAGAGTACGGCACCCACCCCAACCTATCAGGGAGGCCCTCACCGCCCACATCACCAAACCAGTCCAGGTTTTAGTCAGGAACCTTCACTCCCCAGTGGCTCACGTCTGCAAGAACATGTCACTGGACAATGACTTCCGATGTACCTGTAAGATCTGCGCTTCCTAATAATTTAGGGCCATTTTCCTGACAACAGGGGTGTATGTCTGCACCTGCACGGGCAGGGCCAGCTCTTCTGGAAAGGACTGTCTACAAGAAGTTACCCACAATTCTCCAGCATGGAATAGCACAGGATGATCCTAATGAAACAAATTCCCGGGTCTCCATGAATGTCAAACATGACCTATTGAGGAACGTTGGCCATAAATAGCATTGGGTTTTGGTTGTTGTTGTTTTCCCATCTGAATTCTGAATCAAGTAGGGGGTTTGTGACATGCCTTAGGTGAGGAGAAATGATGGGCTCCCTACTACTGAAAGGCCAAGTCAGACCCACGGCCCCAGGCCCAGGGTGGGCAGGCCGGGGTAGGCCTCCTTGGTGCTTGAACGGTGACGTTTGTGCAGTGGGAGTAGGTACAACCTGTGGGCTGCTCACCCTCGAAAGGGTGAGGACAGGCTGGTCTTCACAGGCCTGGGTCCTCAGCCGGGGTCCACCGACCCAAGCCATCACCTGCTGCCCAGTGTGCGGAGGGGGTGAGGCCACGGGGTTAAGCTGGTGGGGCCACCTCCAGTGGAAAGAAAATCCAAGGAGGGAGGGAGGCGGCTGGATGGCGGAGGAGCAGGGGCCTCACCCCACCCGACACCCCACTCACCTGGATGACTCCCAGACCATCCTGGAAACCTACGACCTCCACCTGAGATCTAAAAACCGAAGAGTTGGACCGCTCCCCAGTGAAGGGTTTTCATCCCTAACCAGGTAGGAAGGCGGGGAAAAAAAAAAAAAAAAAACAGAAAAACCGAGTGGGGGAGGGACTGCGAGGAGCCGGGCCAAGGGGGCCGCGGGAGCCTGGGGACAGAAGGGCCCCCTGATTCTTCCCTGAGGGAAAGGCGCCGGCAGGGAGCTGGGGCAGGATCCCAGGAGGGCAGTGGAGCCCCCAGGCCCCTGGGGTCACTAACGGGGGAGGGGCGCCCCGGGAGAGTGCACCCACCCCGCAGGCTGAGCTCGGTAAGGGCTGGAGTGGCCCTGCGGGCTGGGGAGAAGCCGGGGGGCAGGGGGTGCGGGGGGAGGGGGCTGCACCCTGCTGCCTTCGCAGGCCCTGGAGCCCGGGGTGCGGGGGACACGGCCCAGGATCCGAGGCTCCTCCAGGACAGGCGAGGGGGGAGGGCTCAGGACAGCGAGGATGCTCCCCCCCACACACCCTGGGGGCCCCCCAGCTGTGCAGGTCAGCGCCCCCGCCCCCGAGCATCCAGGCCTCTGCAGACTGGGAGACTGCGGGTGGTTACTGCGGAGCTGACTCCAGGGCTGGACGGCTGGCCCCCGCCAGTGGGGTTGTTCCTCCTGGTGTCACCCTGTGCCTGGGATGGAGCGGCCGCCAGGGAACAGGGACCTCACGGGGTCAACAGCCCCCACTGAGCCGGGCACCTGGCAGGGGGCAGGGCAGCTCCCCAGGTGCACACACCTGTGAGCTAGCACAGCAGCCCCTCCCCCAGAGGCCAGCTGGAAGGACAGGGGAAGATCCAGTTCTGGACCGAGCAGCACTGGGAAGCTCCAGGGGAAGTCAAGGGGTTTGCAGTATATAGAACCAGAGGGTACCTATCCCTCCTTGTTTTTCCTTTTTTTCAGTACGACTCATTTTTATATTAGACTAAAAATATTTTTTCTCTTTTCCCACTTTAACTACAATATTTTACCACCTCTTCATTTTTAAGATTCTTCCTTTCTGACGTTCATATTTCCACAATTACAGGTCCGAGATATATTTTGCACTTCTAGATTCCCTTCAACATACTCAACTTAATTTTGGGAGATACACAAGATATGTTTTTTTGTTTTGTGTTTTTTGTTTCCTCTGCCTAATTTTGTTCTACAATGGTGGAAGGTAGTACTTTCTTTCTTTCTTTCTTTTTTGGTAGTACTTTCTAAAACATGACCAGCATGCACCCAGAACCAAGTGGAATACCGAGCTGGTTCATTCTGTGAGATTCCTCATTCCCATTCTGCCCCCCTCTTTTATCTCATTTACATTTTGGTGGTCAATGTTGGGGCTCTCTACAAGTATTTCTGGTTTATATAAATTTGGAACTGAGTATCTTCTAGCATACAGAACTTAATATACTCAGAACCAAGAGGATCACCCTCTGGGACCCCTCAGGTAGACTACATACTCTCTCCACTACAACTTCGTTACCACCACCATCTCCCAGTACCCCCCCTTTTTTCTTCTCCTTTCTTTTTTCTTTTTTTTTTTCTCTTCTCTATTTTTTTTTCTCTTCTTCTTTGGGATTCTTGACCTTTTACTTTTTATTACTTTGTTTTAAAATTTGTTTTCTCTTTAGTGGTCCTTTTGGTTTTTTGTTCTTTTTGCTCGGATCTTTGTTTTCATTTTCTGGTCTCAGACCTCATCAGAATCATCTAGGGTGAAATTTACTTAGATCACAGTTGATATTCTTGATCCAGCCCACTCATATAGCCACTCTGCACTGAGCAAAATGACAGGAAAGAAGAGCTCACCACAAATGAAAGAATCAGGAACAGTACTCTCCAGCACAGAGTTACAGAATATGAATTACAATTCTATGTCAGAAAGCCAATTGAGAAGCACAATTATAAAGCTACTAGTGGCTGGAAAAAAACATAAAGGATTCAAGGGACTTCATGAATGCTGAATTTAGATCTAATCAGGCCAAAATTAAAAATCTATTAAATGAGGTGCAATCCAAACTGGAGGTCCTAATGACAAGGGTTAATGAGGTAGAAGAAGGAGTGAGCAACATAGAAGACAAGTTGATGGCAAGGAAGGAAGCTGAGGAAAAAAGAGAAGAACAATTAAAAAACCATGAGGAAAGGTTACGGGAAATAAATGACAGTCTCAGAAGGAAAAATCTACATATAATTGGGTTTCCAGAGAGTGCCGAGAAGGACAGAGGGTCAGAAAGCATATTTGAACAAATCATGGCTGAGAACTTCCCTAATTTGGGAAGGGAAACAAGCATTAAGATCCAGGAGATAGAGAGGTTCCCCCCCCCCAAAAAAAATTAATAATTGACATTTAATAGTGAAACTTGCAAATTCCAAAGATAAAGAGAAAATCCTTAAGGCAGCGAGAGACAAGAGATCCCTAACTTTTATGGGGAGAAGTATTAGAGTAAAAGAAGTATTAGAGTAACCTCTTCACAGAGACCTGGCAGGCCAGAAAGGGCTGGCAGGATATATTCAGGGTCCTAAATGAGAAGGACATGCAGCCAAGAATACTTTATCCAGCAAGGCTCTCATTCAGAATAGAAGGAGAGATAAAGAGCTTCCAAAATAGGCAGAAACTGAAAGAATATGTGACCACCACACCAGCTCTTCAAGAAATATTAAGGGGGACCCTGTAAAAGAAAGAGGAAGCTGAAAGAAATAATCCACAAAACAGAGACTGAATAGGTATTACAATGACACTAAATTCATATATTTCAATAGTAACTCTGAACATGAATGTACTAAATGATTCCATCAAAAGACACAGGGTTTCAGACTGGATAAAAAAGCAAGACCCATCTATTTGCTGTCTACAAGAGACTCATTTTAGACCTAAGGACACCTCCAGCCTAAAAATGGAAGGTTGGAGAACAATTTACCATTCAATTGGTCCTCAAAAGAAAGAAGGGGTAGCAAGCCTCATATCAGATAAATTAAAGTATATCCCAAAGACTGTAGTAAGAGATGAAGAGGGACACTATATCATACTTAAATGATCTATCCAACAAGAGGACCTAACAATCATGAATATTTATGCCCTATGTGGGAAATGCCAAATATATCAATCAATTAATAATCAAAGTAAAGACATACTTAGGTAATAATACACTAATACTGGGGGACTTCAACACAGCACTTTCTGCAAATGACAGAATTTCTAAGCACAATATCACCAAAGAAACAAGAGCTTTAAATAATACACTGGACCAGATGGATTTCACAGATATATACAGAACTTTGCATCCAAATGCAACTGAATACACATTCTTCTCAAGTGCACATGGAACTTTCTCCAGAATAGACCACATACTGGGTCACAAATCGGGTCTCAACTGATACCAAAAGATTGGGATTGTCCTCTGCATATTTTCAGACCACAATGCTTTGAAACTTGAAATCAATCACAAGAAGAAATTTGGAAGAAACTCAAACACGTGGAGGTTAAAGAGCATCCTGCTAAAAGATGAATGGGCCAACCAGGAAATTAGAGAAGAATTGAAAAGATTCATGGAAACTAATGAAAATGAAAATACAACCATTCAAAACCTTTGGGATACAGCAAAAGCAGTCCTGAGAGGGAAATACATTGCAATACAAGCATCCCTCAAAAAAATGGAAAAAACTCAAATACACAAGCTAACCTCTCACCTAAAGGAACTGGAGAAAGAACAGCAAATAAAACCTACACTAAGCAGAAGAAGAGAGTTAATAAAAATTTGAGCAGAACTCAATGAAATAAAGACCAGAAGAACTGTGGAACAGATCAACAAAGCCAGGAGTTGGTTCTTTGAAAGAATTGGGAAGAAAAAAAAAAAAAAGATAGGTAAACCATTAGCCAGCCTTATTAAGAAAAAAAAGAGAAAATACTCAAATTAATAAAATCACGAATTAAAAAGGAGAGATCACAACCAAAACCAAGGAAATACAATTTTAAAAACGTATTATGAGCAGCTATATGCCAATAAATTAGGCAATCTAGAAGAAATGAATGCATTTCTGGACAACCACAAACTACCATAACTGGAACAGGAAGAAATAGAAAACCTGAACAGGCAATAACCAGGGAGGAAATTGAAGCAGTTATCAAAAACCTCCTAAGACACTAAAGTCCAGGGCCAGATGGCTTCCCAGGGGAATTCTATCAAACGTTTAAAGAAGAAACAATACCTATTCTACTAAAACTGTTCTGACAGAGAGAAAGGAACAGAATACTTCCAAATTCATTTTATGAAGCTAGCATCACCTCAACTCCAAACCAGACAAATATCCCACCAAAAAGAAGAATTATAGACCAATATCCCTGATGAACATGGATGCAAAAATTCTCAACAAGATACGAGCCAACAGGATCCAACAGTACATTAAGAAGATTATTCACCATGACCAAGTGGAATTTATCCCCGAGATGCAAGGCTGGCTCAACACTCGTAAAACCATCAATGTGATTGATCATATCAACAAGAGAAAAAACAAGAACCATAAGATCCTCTCCATAGATGCAGAGAAAGCATTTGACAAAATACAGCATCCATTCCTGATCAAAACTCTTCAGAGTATAGGGATAGAGGGAACATTCCTCAGTATCTTAAAAGCCATCTACAAAAAGCCCACAGCAAATATCATTCTCAATGGGGAAGCACTGGGAGCCTTTCCCCTAAGATCAGGAACGAGACAGGGATGTCCACTCTCACCACTGCTATTCAACATAGTACTAGAAGTCCTAGCCTCAGCGATCAGACAACAAAGAGAAATAAAAGGCATTCAAATTGGCAAAGAAGTAAAACTCTCCCTCTTTGCAGATGACATGATCCTGTACATAGAAAACCCAAAAGCCTCCATCCCAAGATTGCTAGAACTCATACAGCAATTCGGCATTGTGGCAGGATGCAAAATCAATGCCCAGAAGTCAGTGGCATTTCTATACATGAACAATGAGACTGAAGAAAGAGAAATTAAGGAGTTAATCCCATTTACAATTGCACCAAAAAGCATAAGATACCTAGGAATAAACCTAACCCAAGAGGTAAAGGATCTATACCCTCAAAACTACAGAACACTTCTGAAAGAAATTGAGGAAGACACAAAGAGATGGAAAAATATTCCATGCTCACAGATTGGAAGAATTAATATTGTGAAAATGTCCATGCTACCCAGGGCAATTTACACATTGAATGCAATCCCTATCAAAATACCATGGACTTTCTTCAGAGAGCTGGAACAAATCATCTTAAGATTTATGTGGAATCTGAAAAGTCCCTGAATAGCCAGGGGAATATTGAAAAAGAAAACCCCAGCCAGAGGCTTCACAATACCAGATTTCAGGTTGTACTACAAAGCTGTGCTCATCAAGACAGTGTGGTACTGGCACATAAACAGACACATAGATCAATGGAACAGACTAGAGAATCCAGAAGTGGACCCTCAACTCTATGGTCAACTCATATTCAACAAAGCAGGAAAGACTATCCACTGGAAAAAAGACAGTCTCTTCAATAAATGGTGCTGGGAAAATTGGACATCCACATGCAGAAGAATGAAACTAGACCACTCTCTTGCACCAGTCACAAAGATAAACTCAAAATGGATGAAAGATCTAGATGTGAGACAAGATTCCATCAAAATCCTAGAGGAAAACACAGGCAACACCCTGTTTGAACTTGACCACAGCAACTTCTTGCAAGATACATCCATGAAGGCAAAAGAAACAAAAGCAAAAATGAATTATTGGGACTTCATCAAGATAAGAAGCTTCCGCACAGCCAAAGAAACAGTCAACAAAACTCAAAGACAACCTACAGAATGGGAGAAGATATTTGCAAATGACATATCAGGTAAAGGACTAGTATGCAAGATCTATAAAGAACTTATTAAACTCAACACCAAAGAAACAAACAATCCAATCATGAAATGGGCAAAAGGCATGAAGAGAAATCTCACAGAGGAAGACACAGACATGGCCAACACGCACATGAGACAATGCTCTGCATCACTTGCCATCAGGGAAATACAAATCAAAACCACCATGAGATCCCGCCTCACACCAGTGAGAATGGGGAAAATTAACAAGGCAGGAAGCCACAAATGTTGGAGAGGATGTGGAGAAAGGGGAATCCTCCTGCACTGTTGGTGGGAATGTGAACTGGTGCAGCCCCTCTGGAAAACTGGGTGGAGGTTCCTCAAAGACTTAAAAATAGACCTGCCCTACGACCCAGCAATTGCACTGCTGGGGATTTACCCCAAAGATACAGATGTAGTGAAACGCCGGGACACCTGCACCCCGATGTTTCTAGCAGCAATGCCCACAATAGCCACACTGTGGAAGGAGCCTCAGTGTCCACCGAAAGATGAATGGATAAAGAAGATGTGGTTTATGTATACAATGGAATATTCCTCAGCCATTAAAAACCATGAATACCCACCATTTGCTTCAACGTGGATAGAACTGGAGGGTGTGATGCTGAATGAAGTAAGTCAATCGGAGAAGGACAATCATCGCATGGTTTCACTCATACGGGGAATATAAAAAGTAGTGAAAGGGATCATAGGGAAAAGGAGAGAAAATGAGTGGGAAATATCAGTGAGGGTGTCAGCCATGAGAGACTCCTAAATCTGGGAAACAAACAAGGGGTAGTGGAAGGGGAGGTGGGTGGGGGGTTGGGGTGACTGGGTGATGGGTACTGAGGAGGGCACTTGATGGGATGAGCACTGGGTGTAATGCTATATGTTGGCAAATTGAACTCCAATAATAAAATATACAAAAAAAAAAAAAAAAAAGGAAAGAAAAAGAAAGAAAGAAAATCTAAGGAGTGAGAGAAATACCTTTGTCCTCCTGCCAGGGCTTTTCAGCCTCAGCACTATGGTGTTTAGGACCAGATACATCTTTGCTGTGAGGCTGTCTTGCACATTGTAGAATATTTAGCAGGACATTTGGATACTAATAGCACACAACCTGAGTTGCAACAACAAAAAATATCTCCAGACATGGTCAAATTCCCCCTTTGGGGGTGACCTTGGGTGAGAACTACCAGCCTAGACTCCCATTCTAGTTGTTATCAGTGGGTTCATTGTGAACCCCTCTGTTGAGCACTCACCACTGTGTGCCAGGCTGCAGGGAAAGGCAAAGGAGATCTGGTTCTGGCCCGTAAAGAGCTGTGTCTAGCTGATTCACAGTGATGCATCTAAGGAGAAATTTGATGGTGCACCTGAATGTTTAACCTTGAATCAGGAAAACCCAGTTTGGCCATGTGGACGTGGACCTGCCATGCCTCCCATGACAAAATGCCTCTTAGGAAAGCAGGCATTTCCCTGCAGGTCCTTCAATTTCTGTTTTGAGAATGACTACCGTGTCTGGCTCGACGTTCAGAATGTATGTCTACAGCCCAGAAACTTGTTTTCTCCCCGAGTGATGGGTCCCTTCCCTTCTTCTGTCTCCATGGCACCTGTGAGATCAAAATCATTTATTTCACGACAAATATTAAGGCCTAGACAACTTAATCTTGTCGGAAGGCAGAAGCTCTGGGGAAAATGTAGAGAATTTAAACAAAAATAACTCACTAGTGCCTTCATACCAGTGCTTGTGACTTTTATATACCAAATATATCAAACTGATGTGATTGTTAAACTTAGGATATCACTTCATGTAGTCATTTTTAAGGAAGTAACTTCCTATTTCCATGAATCAAATTTCATGGCAAATTAGGGTGATGTTAATATAAAACTTCATAGGGAATGTTTTCTATGGTACCTTTTCCACAAAAGTTGTCAGATATCTGGAGGACAAAGAGATAGGGGGATAAGGGTGTTTGTGTTCAACTTTTTAAAAAATGATTTTAGAAGAGTAGAAAGGAAAATTATGTCTTTTTATAATAGGGGCTCTCATATTTTCTAGGGCACAGGCCATTTTCATGAAAGATTCCCCTTGAGTCTTCTTACTTTTTGATGCATAGAGACAACACCAGGAAAAATGGGAATATAGCTCATTTTTAATAGGATACTGAACTGGAAAAAGGAAAGGGCAAGAGATTCAATAGGAATCAGGACACTGGAGCCATAGACCCAGAACTACTTCTGTCTGTGAGACAATCTTTCAAGTACAGTTGACCTTTGAACAACACACGTTTGAACTGTGAAGATCCAGTTATGTGTGACTTTTTTTCTATTACAGAATATCTCCTGGAGGCTGTTGAACACCTGGCACACCAGGTAGTGGGAAGCCTCCCACATGAACTCCTGGGGGAAGTTGCTGAGCTCCTGCAGGCACCTCTCGATCTGCAGGCGGCCCCCGTAGCAGGTGACCCCGTACACCACGGTCATCACCGTCTGCTTGACCACCTTGCGGCTGATTACAGTACTGTAAATATATTTTATCTTATGGCTTTCTTAATAACATTTGCTTTTCTCCAGCTTACTTTATTGTTAGAGTACAGCATATAATACATATATAAAATATGTGTCAATCAACTGTTTATATTATTGGTAAGGCTTCCGGTCAACAGTAGGCTATTAGTAGTTAAGTTTTATGGAAGTCAAAAGTTATATGTGGATTTTTGGCTACATGGCATTGGCACCCCTAACCCTGTGTTGTTCTGGGTCAACTATAATTTCCTGTTACAACATAAAGGCCTAGAAACAAGATTCTCTCCCTGAGGTGTTTTTTGTTTTTTACTTTAAAATAAAGGGTTTGGGCAAGAAAAACTCTAAGTTCTCTTGAAGTTCTGAAATTCTACAACCCTAAGAAAACAACACTTATGAATATTATTACTAAAAATGAATAATTTTATTTGTTCAATGACATTTAGTGATTATCTACTCTGCACTATGCTTAATTTCAGGCACTACGACACAACTAAAGGGAATTGCTTATTTCGGCAAGAAAATACACTTGGATACTTTTTCATGACAAATATCAAAGCTTTAAAAGACTCTTTGAAGAACTTCTTCATGGTGTCTGCTTTATTTTTAAATAATCCTCCTATACAAAGGAAAATTTAGGAACTTATCCATAACCCTTAGTTACCTTGAAATATGGAACTAGATCTCTTCCTCAACCTTCATAGTAATGCTACTGGAATGAGATAGAATAAACTCAGGAGGGCAAAGTGATGGAGCAGGATAGGGCCAAGCCTGTATCAGCCTGGAATGCTCCAGGCCTCACTGCCATATTTCACCTGTATCCTCCCAACACTTATTCTGTGTATTTGTCTAGGGAATACTGAAAATCTCCCCATCTCCCACCAACAAAATACATGAATAGACATTTTTTTTTTCCAAAGAAAACATACAGATGGCCAATAGCGAAAAGATGCCCAACATCCCTCATCATCAGGGAAATGCAAATCCAAACCATAATGAGATATCACTTCACACCTGTCAGAATGGCTAAAATAAAAAACACAGGAAACAACAGGTGTTGGCGAGGATGTGGTGAAAGGGGAGCTCTCTTGGACTATTAATGGGAGTGCAACCACTCCCACTGGTGCAACCACTGTGGAAAACAGTGTGGAGTTTCTTCAAAAAGTTAAAAATAGAACCACCCTATGATCCAGCAATCACAGTACTGAGTCTTTGCCCAAAAATACAAAATTACTAATTCAAAGGGTATGTGCATCCTAATGTTTATAGTAGCATTATTTACAAGAGCCAAATTATAGAAACAGCTCAGACATACGTTGATAAAGATATGGGGGGTATATATATTATATATAACATATAGTAATATATATATATAATTATATATAGTTTGCAATGACATGGATGGAGCTAGAGAGTATCTTGCTAAGCGAAGGAAGTCAGAGAAAGACAAATATTATATGATCTCACTCATAGGTGGACTGTAAGAAACAAAACAAATGACAAAAGGAGAAAAAAGAGATGTGGACAAACAAACAAACAAAAAAGCAGAGGGGAGGAGGATGGGGAATGGATTAAATAGGTGATGGGGATTAAGGACTGTACTTGTCACGATGAACACCAGGTATTGTAGGGAAGTGTTGAATCACTATAGTGTACACCTGAAACTAATATTACACTGTGTTAACTAACTGAAATTTAAATTAAAACTTTTGAAAAAGTAAAAAAGAAAAAAACTTTTTAAAAAGTAAAAAAAGAAAAGAAAAAAGAAAATCTACCCACCAAACATCTACACACACACACACACACACACACACACACACACACCTCCCTCCACCTGTGTACATGCATTGGCTTGAGCTCCCAAAATTGGCTAGCTAAACTGCAAAGAAACTCTAAAGAGAGGGCATCACTTTTCTGAACCCAAAAGACTTAATTTCACTGAATATATAGAGCAAACATTTGAAATCCCAAATTCCAAATGCCCTGATGGAGAAAGCATGGTGCACTTAGCATTAAAAAAATAGTAAAAATTACTCCTAGTCAATAATAGTGAATCTTCCTTAGAAATCTTGGTTGATCTTTAGCTTATTAGGCAATCCTGGAATTTAACATGTCATTATTTGAATAACATTTTTGAGCAATAAGTAAAGTTGATCTTTCCTGTTGAACAGCAGGAGATTGGTGGCCAAGATTGGAGATAAACAGTTATTGGCAGCAGAGTTTCACTTGCGATATAAATTAATCTCCATTTGAATGCTAAGATCCTCAAGTGCCCTCCTAAAATGCATTTATTAAATATTCTCTATCATAACCAGGAGATAGTATTAGGAATATATGTTTCTTTTCAGTGGAATGAGACAGTATCAGAGGGACAAAAGAGAATTTATTGCTCTCCCATGAATGCCCCCAAAGAGATTCCTAGAGATGTCAGAATAAATACAGGAATAATCCATGTACTTTGCAATGAAGACTAGGTATAATGTATTTTTTTGAGATTTAGCTTAACTCGAACCCCTAACTCTATTGTTCATCCCTGTCAGTTTCCCCTGTAATTACAATCTGTTGAAATATCAAACAGATGGGAGGTAGTAAAATCCTTTTAAATTCTGTTGGTACGATAGCTTTTATTCAGGCAATCTGAATTCCACCAAGAGGCAGAAAGATGGAGGAGAGGAACCAAATACACCAGGCCCGGTGAGTGAGAATACAAGTGGGATAAATCCATAGGCCAGCATGGCATTCCTGAGACATACTTGCTACTTCTCCTTCGCCCTGTGCCTTCACGATCCCAAGTGCAGTTTCAGAATCCTTCCCAACCTAGGAAGCCAAAACCACTCGATGATCCTGCGCACTAGAGATGAAACCCATTTCTCTCTCTCTCTTTCTCTCTTTCTCTCTCTCTGGATAGGATTTATGAGATAAAAGATGAGAAATCATGGACAACTGAATCAGATATATTTCAGAATACTCACAAAGCAGGTGGCCTAGAAGGTCTGATTTGAAAAACGCCTTAGACATAAATTTTACAAATGAGGAAGCTAAGTTTCAGAAGGCTGTTCCTTGACAAACACCAACATAATTGATGACAACCATAAATAGCATGTTTCAATGACATCACATGTCTACCATCCCACCCATCAATCAGAAGCATGCATCTGCATTTTAAAATATGCTTATAATTGCTTATTATTCAAGTTTACTGTTGGAAAAGCACTCATGGTCCCATATAATGTGAGTAATTGAGTCTCTCCTATATATTGTTAAGTGATTTGCATGATCTGGACCTTGAGATCCTAGCACGACATTTCCTTCTTTTCTCATTACTGGCTATTCACAGCATCCAAAGACGTGACAGAGGCTCCGACTGTGACGCCTTGATCACTGCCAGGCCGCAGGCATTGAAGCCATGCTTGCTGCAATTCTCTTTGGCTAAGTTAGACACATGCTAAAATGGATACAAGGATCCCAAAGCAATTGCCTTGTAGGACACTTAAATGAAGGCAAGTGAACACAAGGTGGACAAGGGAAAGCTTTCAAGAACCTTGAAATTGAATTTGGAGTCACTAATACAGCTGGGAAATGATAGCGCTGAATGTCTCAAGGTCACTTGCTACAGAGAAGGGGCCTTTATTTCAAAGAAATTGCCTTGTCTGCCAAGATAAAAAGGAGACATATACACAGCAAAGAAAAGGAACAGCTGCTACAGAGCACTACCAAGGGAGAGGCTGCGAAACAAATCATCAGCAGGAAGGGGGACGAGGAATGCCACACGTTTCTCCATCATTGGGCAAGAAGAGCTCTTCTTCTAACTCAGAGGACAAAAAGTAGGCTGGTTCCAAACGGCCGTTTAGGCCCAGTAGGGCCATTTGCACGAATGGGAAAAGCTAGAGAATAATATGATTTTTTTTTCTCCTCTGTGCCAAATCAATGGCTATATTGCACCTGCTGCAGCTGGATCATTAAGGCTGAAGCATTCCGGAACCGTTTAGACCACGTGGTCCCCACAGTCAGGGGGTACTCCCAGAAACACCATTTCCTTCTACCTGTGGATCAGACATCCAGCAGATTCCAGGAGACAATATAAATAGACTAAAATCTCCTTTATTTCTGGAGGTAATATAAAGACGCTGCAGAACCAAGATCTTCTCCTTTGCTTCCTTCTAGAACTTTTACAGTTTTAAGGTTTCACATTGAGTCCATGATTCAGGTATTTTTAAAAAGATTTATTTATTTATTTTTGGGAGACAGTGAACGGGAACATGTGGAGATAGGGGCAGAGGGAAAGAATCTCGAGCAAATTTCCCACTGAGCAGGGAGCCTGGCACAGGGCTCCATCCCACAGCCCATGAGATCAAGGCCTGAACCAAACCGAGAGCTGGCCACTTGACCAACTGAGCCACCCAAGGAGTCCTGAGTCTGTGATCTGTTTGTTTGTGATCTGTTTTAAGTAAACGTTTTATATGGATAGTAAGATCTGGATCACAGTTTGAATCTGGACATAGATGTCCAATTGTTCCAGCATCTTCTGCTGAAAAGACTCTCCTTTCTCCACTGAATTGCCTTTTCAACTTTGAAAATAATCAGTTAACCCATATATGTGTGCCTATTTCTGGGCTCCATTCCATTCCCCTGATCCCTACCATTATCTTTTCGCCATTATTGTACTGCTTTGATTACTGTAGTTCAGAGAAAGTCTTGAAATCACGTAATGTGAGTTGTCCAATTTTGTTCTTTTTCAAAATTGTTCTATTTTAAATGCCTTCGTCTTACCATATGCATTCTGGAATTAGCTTATTAATTCCCACAAAAAAAAATTCTGTTGGGACTTTTGGTTGGAATTATATTGAATTTAATTCCTGTTCAAATTGAAAACTATAGAGTTCTTTACTGAACCTCTTTGTAAATATCTGTTTTCTTCCACACCAAATGGCCTGGTTCTCTTGGACATGGAAGACAATAGAATTAAAACATTCCATAATTATTCATTACTTTTATTACACATTATATACATAATCTCTAAATCATGCTCATGCAGGTACCTGGGTGGCTCAGTGGTTGAGCGTCTCCCTTTGGCTCAGAACATGATCCCAGGGTCCTAGGATCGAGTCCCGCATCGGGCTCCCTGCATGGAGCCTGCTTCTCCCTCTGCCTGTGTCTCTGCCTCTCTCTCTGTGTTTCTCAGGAATAAATAAATAAAATCTTTTAAAAATAATGCTCATGCTACAACCACCAATATAATTATTGGTAACAATCAAAAACTTTTTTGCTTGTTTCTGTTCTCCTCCCATTTTTATAATGTACTGTATCTACATTTTCTGAGCATATACATAGTCATCCCATCATAAACACTCTCCCTTAAGAATTTTTTTCTTAACAACATACTTTAAATCCATTTATTCAAAACTTAGTTACACTTTGATTCCTCCAAAAATGATTTGAGGCTGCTTTAGTATATGTGCTGCCAAAGTGAGCACGATTTGAGGCTGCTTTAAAGAGGAAAACCCACTTGAGAAAAAAGGGCATAAATATGCTAACTGTAGTGTAAATGTTGTGATGTAATGAAGCACAATATTTGGGTCTATGCATCCTAACAGCCAATTGAAGATAGAAATATGACAGGTTATGTAAACTGATGGTTGTCTTTAGAAAATCTTTATTTTATTTTGTTTTCATCCCCAGGATTCAATGCTAAAAATATTTTTTCATATTGTATTAATAAGAAACATATAATAAGGTATATGACAACATTTTCAATGAGGGTTTTACGGAAATGCAAAAGTGAAATTTATATGGGAGAAAAGTTCAAAACATAATACTGATGTGCTTATTAGTAAGACTGAGTGATTTTTAGGGAAAGACCTTTTCTCATACTCCATTTTTAAATACCTTGCTAGGTACTTAATGCAGCTGTGTCTATCTCTCCCCTTCCCCTCTCTGTATCCCACTCTCTCTCTATTATATGTATCTATTATAATTATAGAGAGAACTATGATATTAAATATTTACTTTCATACTTATTTTATATTTATAAAAATATATTTATATACATATAAGCACTGTATATATATATATATAGGTATATCTAGGTCTATTCTGTTTATAGTCTATTCTGTATATATATATATATATATATACTATATATATAACTTCTTGGTTTCCTAATTAGAGAGAACTTCTCTGCTATCTATAATACCACCCAGAACCTTAGCTGACTCTTTGGATCAAGAACAGATATTTGAAAATTATAATTAGCCACCCCTTAAAAACTGCCAGGTATTTTGCCGCCATGTTTATGTCCTGTAAAAGTAAATCTGACACCAACTTGTCAGGGGCAAGGTAGAGGGAGAAAACATTAGATGTGGATGTAATTATATGAAAAGAAGGCATCATGAGAAAGCATAAACTAGGCATGGGGCTAGTGGGGTGGGCAATGGGAGAAGAGACAGAGAGTAATAGGGCCACTTGGAGACTAAGCCAGGAAAGGAGGAACACTGAGCCATTGGCTGCCTATTGTCAAATCCCAGCGAGGCCTACACGGATTGGGTGTGGCTTGGGGAAGTCTGAATTTGTTAAAAGGACAATGGCTTAATGGACAGTAAATGACAGGATTACTGGGAAGGATCATCTGGATAGGAGTAGGGTCAAAGGTCCAAGATTAAAGCCTCCTACTTTCTATCAGAGGTAAAATTTCATTTTATAAAAATTCTATTATAAAAATATTTTCCATATTGAACCATGCTTCATGGTATGGTATATGAAATAGCATTTCATTTGCTGGAAGGGGGTAGCTGTTAAGCTAACTAAATTCTTATTACCACTTGAGAGTAGGTGGGTTCTGTCAGAAATCTGTGCTTTACAAAAAATGGCCCCACATTTTCTTATGCCAATTTTTCTATTTTCCTCTTGTTATTCTGTGTTTTATTGTAGCACTGGGCAGGCATTCTGACCTCTTAGTTCCTTGAGGGCTACAATTGACTAGAAATACTCTCAACTGCATAGGCAAGTGAGCAGGAACTCTTGATAGGTCTTTGGTCAATCACTTAAGAACATTTATTTCATTTAAGTCATTCCTGGAAATTTTTTGTATTACTTACATATGTTATGTACCTTTTTTGCTTCCCTGTCCTGATGTAAGGACACACAGGTTAATGTGAAAAAATTATATCCATTTGCTAAAGAAATCAAACTTTTTAAGCAATAGGTATATGGGTTAGCTGTAGTATTAACATCAATTCTTTATGCTCTTTCCCTACGACACCTATTTAATATATTATTTGCACTCATAAATCATTGAAATTTCATATGATTAGTGATAAAAGGTCCTCATTAGGAGAAAAAAAAAATCCTATCTATGGCAAACAACGTTTTCACCTGAAAAGCATAGAAAATACATTCCCTTTGTAAAGCTACATAGAAAGCCTAGGGTATTAGAACAGTAAACTTAAGGCAAAAGGCATGGGCTCCAACTTTAGCTCTGTAACAAGTCCTATTACAGGTTGTCTAATATTGGATGAGTCATTGAGAAGATTGGGGTCTTGATTTCTTTCTCCAGTTTTCAAGTAGAGATAATAATAACTATCCTCCTGAGATTGCAGTCATGATCAAATGAAATAATATGTGAATAAATTTATTAGTAAGTGCTAGAGTATTCTGTAACTTTCGTCTGCCTTTGTGTGTGGTTGTTTATAACATTCTAGGTCTATTCTGTTTGTTTAAAAAAAAAATCCCTATTCACACTGTCCTGGTGAGGAACCTGCCTTCACACTGCCATTTCCCCAAAAGCCATACTTGGTCATTAAGTGTTGTCATTCCTCCCACCTTGTGAGAAGGACTGGCTTGGGAATGACCCCCTGAGGCCCTCCAGGGAGGAGAAACCAGTGAGCTCTGTGGACAGTGAGCGACCCTGACCCCAGAGTCAGCACAATATGTGCCCCATCCCAGCCCATGATAGCTTCCAACTCCAAAGAACATCAAGCCAACTATTATTTTCATTTTCAGGGCAAGATGTTGGCTGCTTTAAGATGATGAATGCTATTTATATGGTTGAGAGCAAAAATGATTATACACACTAATATATTTTCATCAGCTTTTGAAAGAGACCCCTCCGTCCACACCCTCCCCCTGACATACACCCGCTGGTTATGTACTGAAACATGCCATTAAAGAATAAGTTTTCCTTTTTGCTGACAAACAAAATCAGATGCTAATCAATAGGAATGCAGTTGGCAGAGATGTCTTGCTCATCAGTGAAATTACATCTGGATCTTGTTGGCTTGGTAGGAAACTCTTCTGATGGGAAACTAAAATTTAAAAAAAAAATTGTCCTCAATCACTTATCATAAAAAAATATAAACAACCACAACACTTAATCAATCAAGCAAACAAACAAAAACCCATCAGTTGCTAGGGTGTTGCAAACCAATTTTATCACTCTGTGCTCCCTTCCAATAAAAATATGAGTAAACAAGATACGATTATTAGGTTTGCTCATTCAAAATGTAAATGCTCTTTATAGATGATTACTCTCAAAAACAGTTGGGGTTCAAAGGAGCCTGTCTTGTTCTTTCTGTGACCACTTTAACAAAACTGTGTCAGTCAGAATTGACCCTCACAGTCATATTAAATGAGGTTACTACCCCAGCTCTGTAGCTATTGTTTACCCTTTAAAGGAAACACATGAAACATTTACATACTTACAATGAGTCTCCCCAGATGGTCTCACTTAGGTAGATCAGCTTCATCCTTGGGTGAAGATCCATCAGCCAACTTGTAGGTCTAGGTTGGTGGTGACACTTTTGTTATTAACCAGGCTCTTAGCACATGAAAAGGAAGTTGCTTACCCCCTCTTCTTTCCACCAAATATTGTGAAGACAATAGAGTAAGGAGAAAAAAAAAACATAAGCATAATACATTAACAGGATGGCTATTAACCAGGATATAGTAGTTCTGTCAGAAATATTTATCTCACTATATAGAGCTTTGATGCCTTTGGATATATACCCAGAAGTGGTACTGCCAAATCGCATGGTAGCTCATATTTTTAATTTCTTGATGATCCTCCATACTGATTTCCATAGTGGCTGCACCTATTTATAACCCCGTTCACGCAAGGGCTCCCTTTAATCCACATCCTCATGAACAGTTGTTATCTCTTGTTTTTTTTATAATTACCATCTTAACAGGTGTGAGGTGGCATCTCATTATGGTTCTGAGATACATTTTCCTGACGATTAACGATGTCGAGAACCTTTTCATGTACCAGTCGACCATCTAAAGGCCTTCAAGAAAAGTTTATTCAAGCTCTTTACCCACTTATTAATTATATTATGTTTTGTTTTGGTTTGGCTATGAATTTTTATGAGATCTTTGTATATTTTGGATATTCACACCTTATCAGATATTTGGTTTGCAAATATTTTCTCCTAATCAGTAGATGTTCTTTTTGTTAATGGTTTCCTTTGCTGAACAGAAGCCTTTTAGTTTGATGTAGACATTATCTCAAAGAAACATCCGTACTCTCAGGACGCCTGGGTGGCCCAGTTGGTTAAGCACCTGACTCGATTTCAGCTCAGGGTATGATCTCAGGGTCATGGGATCAAGCCCTGCATCAGGCTCTGTGCCCAGCAGGGAGTCTGTCGGAGATTCTCTCCCTCCCTCTCCTTCTGCTCCTGCCCCAACTCACTCTTGCTCTCTCTCTCTCAAAATAAATAAATAAATCTTTTTTAAAAAATAAAGAAACATCTGCACTCTTATATTCATTGAAGTATTATTCACAATAGCCAAGGTATGGAAATAACCTAATGGTCCACCAATGGATAAAAAAATGAAGGGGATGTGATATATGTGTATTAGAATATTATGCAGCCTAAAGAAAGAAGAAAATCCTGTCATTTCTGGCAATATGGATGAACCCAGAGAACATTATGCTAAGTGAAATAAGCCGGATAGAGAAAGATAAACACTGTGTGATACAATTTAAATGTGGAATATATATTTTTAATTGCATACACCGGGGTACCTGGGTGGCTCAGTCAGTTAAGCAGCCAACTCTTGATTTCAGCTCAGGTCATGATCTCAAGGTCATGAGATTGAGCCCTGTGTTGGGCTCTGTGATGAGCATGGAGCCTGCTTAAGAGTCTCTCCCTTTCCATCTGCAACTCCTGCTCCCTCTCCTGCTCTTAAAAAAAAATGCATTTATAGATACAAAGACTAGAAAAGAGTTCAGCAGGGACATGGGGGTTGGGGAAATGGGGAGAGGGTGATAAAGGGTTATAATATGAATAAAGTCTGAGAATCTAATGTATAACATGGTGGCTATAGTTGATAACACTGTATCATAATTGAATTTTACTAAGAAACTGGAATTTAAATGTTCTCATCACAAAGAAAAAAAAGAAAAGAAAAGAAAAAGAAAAGTAAATATGTGAGGTGATGGATATGTCAATGTGTTAATTAACTTGAAGGGGAGGATCCTTTCACAGTGCATATGTATATCACATCATCACACTGTACATTTTAATTATAACTTTATTTGTTGGTTATACCTCAGTAAAGCTGAAAAAAAGTGTTTTGAATTGGTCAAGGCTTTAAAATAGAATATTGAACCCCGTGGACTCCTTCCTTCCTTTCTAGCTGTAAAGTCTCCAAATGTTTTCACACATATCAATTTATCTTACCTTCATATAAATCCTAAGAAGTAAGACTACTAGAATGATGCTTGGATACTACAAATAAGATTCATGACTTTGTCAAGGTCAACCATCGAATAGCTGATACATCTGAGATTCAAATTCATGTTTCTGAATGCCTGATGCAGGTTTTTTTCCCCAATATTCCTAACTACCCAATTGCTATTTAACATTAGATATTAAAAGTCTGTTGGTCAATCTAAACCCTACAGATGCATTCAATAGAATCGGTTATTAGTGTGAAAGTCCAAGCAAGCAAAAAAGCATACAGAAAACAGATTCAAAATTCTCAGAGAACTACTAAAAATATCAACAAGAATAAGCATTTTCTAGCTTAATCCTTCACATAAATAGATACTACTGCTGACAGTGTTTCTTCCAGAGCTGTCTGGACTTCCCACTGTCAGCAAGACGCATGCTGAGATATTTACAGTGATTGTGTTTTACATCACGCCAGCTCCATCCTTCCTGGCTTTTTCTACATTCTCTGAGCAGGGTGGGATAAAAGGCTGGTATCATGGAGCCATGACCTCAAGAGCCCTGGGCTGGGCACTGCCAATTATGACAGGTTCTCCAGCTTCCAGGTCTTTGAATCCCCATGCTGACAACCAGATGGATTGCTATGCGCTTGCTGGTGTATTTTAGCCCTCCAAGTCAAACTGACTACCTCTCTAATTTCTTGTGGATAAAGATTGAAGACTCACATTAAAACTAAGTTTCCAACTGTCCTCACTCTGCACACTCAGCGTTGATCATCTACTTGCCTGGATCCAAACAGAAGAGCCACCACTGTGGCTCACCTGAATTTTCGAGTACTTGAAATTCACTTTGATACTATCAAGTTGTGTGCACCCATATGTGGGTATGTGTGTGTGTGTGTGTGTGTGTGTGTGTGTTGGGAGAAGGAGGCAGTTGTATCAATACTTTCAGGAATATGAACTGTGAGCATATAAAAACCACTTCCTAGGAAGGAGAAGTAGCCAAAGAAACAGGAAAGCAAAAGGAGCTACCAGAATGGGCAGGGGTGATTGCTTTGACACAGAGCTAGGAAACTTTAAAAATTTCTTTCTACAAAGTCTGACATTTCTCCTGGACCGTTCCATTTCCATTCTGCCTCTCTGCTCTTGCTCCTTTTAAAGTTCAATTCCCCTGCAAAAACTTTCACCTGTTCAGCCTCCCAAAAATCTTCCATTAGCAACAACTGTAGAAATGCACTTACAGTGGTGAGCTAGCCAGGTAGGTGCCAAAGGCTGCCTTTCTGCTCGCTGGCCTGATGCCGAAGCAAATTTTTCTTTGTGCTCCGCATCTATTGCAACCTCTACTCTCCAAATCTTGATGCCTCCTTCTGTGCCTCTAACATCTTGAGTTTATACTTTTTTCATAGCATTCATTTGTTCCCAATGTGTTTTACAGGGAGTTCCCTACATATCTGTCTGCCTCCCCAGTTCATGATATCCTTGAGGCAGAGACTATGTCCTTTGAGAAAATCATGTTCAATGTATTAAGACAGTGATGAGGACATCAGATATCTCTGAAATTTCTAACAGTGATTCTTAGTAGGACAGTTTTGTCCCCTGCCCTAGAAATAGGGAGGGTGTCCAGCCAAGCCTGGAAACATTTTTTTTTCTTGGCACAACTTTGGGAAAGGGTTGCTTTGAGCATCTAGAGGCCAGGGATTTGCTAAATGTCCTACAACACCCAGGATAGCTTCCCACTCCAGAAGAGCTATCCAGCCCAAAATACTAGTGTTGCTACAGGTGAAATCCCTTGCTAATAGAACAAACTCTCGTCCCCTTCAAATGCACTGTTTTCCTTAGGGAGACCTGACCAACACTCCCTGTCGGGAGTAGCACCTTGATCTAACCAATAACATTTCCAGCATAGACTGTCTTCTTTTCCCAGCATTAACTCATGTACCATTTATAACCCTTTGGGAAGTCTACCAAGTAGGTAGGGAATTTAATATTCCCATTTTAGGGAAATTGAGACTGGGAAGAGCTAAGTGATCCGTAAAGGTTTCATTACCTATGAAGTGGGCAGCAGAATTTGAATCTAGAACTGACTCCATAGCCAGGAAAAAAAGAATAAGTAAAGACATGATGACAGAAAAAAAAACTCATGGCATGTTTAGACTCCAGCCAGCAGTAAGATGTTGCTAAATCCTACTTATAATAAGGTATAATTTCCCCTTAAGTTAAGCAAAGTGAAATTAGGGGCATCTGAGTGGCTCAGTGGTTGAGCATCTACCTTCAGCTCAGAGCATGATCCCGGGATCCTGGGATTGAGGTCCATGATCCACAGGGAGGCTGCTTCTCCCTCTGCTTGTATCTCTGCCTCTCTCTCTCTCTGTCTGTCTCTCGTGAATAAATAAATAAATAAAATATTTAAAAAATAAGTGAAGTTGACTTGGAGTCAGGTGGTTGAGGCTCCCACGTGCCTTTGTAGGCAATGTGAATTTCATGGAAGTGGAGGGTTGGGGAATAGATGCTGGGGTAGCTGGTTAGACATTTTCTTTATAACGGCCAACGGGGCAGTAGATGGGCTGGCTGGACAAGTGAAGATTATCTGAAGAATGGCTGCACTTCTTCAGGACTCACTTCCAATCACAAGGGGTAGATGTTGGACAGTGAAGACATCAAGTCTTAGAATTTGCTAGAAGCTGCCAGAGTCTGTCCAAGATAATGTCAAAATACATTTCCAGAACTTGGAAGCAACAGTGCATGACATCTCTTCACTTCAACTATTTGTGCCTTTATTAACAAAGTGACCCACCGTTGTGTTTTAGGGCATGAGGATTTAGAAAACATCTTACAGATGAAGGGTAGGGTAAAGTTTCTTCTGGATAAATCTGAGCTTGATTTTGAGTTTTGAGATGAAAAATATGCTAAGCAGCTAGAGTTTCAGGGAGCATATACATGTTCTCAAAAGAATAATGCAAAGCATAGCCCAGAAGCCTCCCACCAGCTATACCTGGAGTGAAGTGTATTCTTCTGTGGATGTACTCCTTAACCTCCCACAGATGGAAGGGAAGTCAGTGTCACCTGTGATCTATTTCTCCTGTAACTAGTGGTGGCAGCTTGTTTTGCATTTTTTTGGCCTTCTTTTTAAACATCAGACTAATCCATCATGAACAGAGACCGCTTTCATTGTATAGGCCTTTGAATTTCAGAATGCCTAATTTGTTTATTTAAATGAAAAAGAGTTTCCAAAAGAAAGCAGAACAGCTAAGAAGAGGTTTCGCTTCTCCTTTCCAACCAAATATTCATTTTGCCTCTGGGATCACCATTTTAAGAGCTGTCAAGGCCCAAATACTCTGCCAAAAATCTCATCAGAGGAAGAATCTCCATCAAAGCAGCCAGAAAACTCGTATGCTGGGCACCACCCTCCTGAGCTTCCAGCCCTTTGGCCATTTTCATTGGCAAAGCATAGTTAGTGACTTTATGAGGATTTTCTCCCCAAACCTAGTAATAATTGAGCAAGTATTTACCCCATATATCATTGTTCTGGTTTCTGTTTACTTAGGATAAAATTCTGATTTACTTAGGATAAAATTGGAAATCATCTCCGGTAAAAGAGATGATACTGATCAACGAGTATGCTCTCCCCTTTGAGTTACGGGAGATCTCAACTCTCCTGTACTTGTTCTTCAATATTGCCCTGGTGGGGAGAAAATTGCCACTAGGCATGGCTTTGTGGACGGATCAGAAGAATGCTCCAGAACACTGGACAGCCAAATTCCTTGCCATGAGTGCTCATCTCCAGGAAAGCATTCTTTCTGCTCCGACACAAAACTTCAGAAAAGCTTCTGTGAGGATATATTTTGCATGCTGAGGATATTCAATTATATTAGTCCAAATTATGGATATGTGGGTTGTATGTTAAGCATTAAGGACTTACTGAGTTCCAGGGTGCCTCAGTGACTCAGTTGGTTGAGAGGCTGCCTTCCTGGGATCAAGCCCCACATTGGGCTCCCTGCTCAGTGGAAAGCTGGCTTCTCCCTCTCCCTCTCCTCCTCCTCCTCCTCCTCCTCCTCCTCGTCTTCCTCCTCCTCCTCCTTCTTCTTCTTCTTCTTCTTCTTCTTCTTCTTCTTCTTCTTCTTCTTCTTCTCTCTCAAACAAATAAAATCTTAAAAAAAAAGAAAAAAGAACTTACTGAGTTCCTGTTTAGTATCTTTTCCTGTGAAGGTCATATTGAAGTGTGGTATGCAGTTACACTGTCCTTGAGGAGTTTAAGGGGTAGTTGGCCTGCAATGCTAATTTACTCAAAGCAACTGCAGAGAGCAAAACAATAGTGTCTGAGCAAGGGAAAGAAGCTATTCGGTGTGGATGGTCTGTGTACCCTTAGAATTCAGAGGAGATAAATGAAGGTTGGCATGCTCAGAGAATATCTCCTTGAGGAGATAGCCGTTGAACTCGATTTTAAGCCTTAGCATTTGACTATATCACAGTGAGATGAAATTTCAACTCTGGAGAGCAGCACAAATAAACAAAAAGTTGGCATGACCCATGAGGATTAGGATAGGAATGTGGCAGTGTAGACGGAAGGTCTTTCTGACAAAACATAAGTTGTTAGTGTAGGGGTGTCAAAAATAGGATTAAGGAAGTATCATGGGAACAGACTGAAGGACCTTGAAAATTTAACAGAATTTGACCCTGATGCCACAGGCCATAGAGTTCTTGGGAGGGAAGTTCATGATGAGAGCCATTCGGTATGCAAAACTGATTACACAGGGCATGGGTTGGGGGAGAGTTAGAGAAATGAGGTACACGGCAACAGGGCTTGAGTTCATGATCCTTGCAGAGGAGGGAGGAAGGCGTGGACAAATCTGAGAGCCCTTTGAAAGGCTTGGTGACCGAGGGTGTGGGGAGTAGGCATCATCAAAGATGATTCCAAGACGAGGGGTGGGATGTTACTACCCATGGGAGGGAAGCCTTTGGGAGATATAGGAAGGAGCTGCTGTCTCTTGCCCCAGGAGAGATCCCCTTTAGGTTTTCCCTAGGGAGCATTTGGAACGAAAAAACAATAACCCAAACTACCTTTCAAAGCTGGTGGAAGACTAAATGGTATTTCTGAAGAATAAGTCCTTTCAAATATGAAAAGTTATTGATTTGATGAAGGGTCTGATCTGTTGCATTTGTTTTTTATTTTGTTATAGCAATGCCTGTATATATTTCTTGAGAAATAAAATCAATAGGGACGAAAACATAGGACTCCATCCTCGTCCTCTGTTCTCATAACATGGATTGTTGACAGTATGGGGACCTCAGATCTCTCCCTTGCCCTCGGCTGCTGCCACAGTGTCCTGCATTTTGCCGCCTTCTCATTCCTGATCACTAATACAAAACTTCTTCCACATGGTGCACTGTGACTCAGACAGTCTTCCTCTCCCTTCCCAGTGACTGCTCCAAGTTCCTTACTTTCCTACCAAGAATTCTTCCCTGTCCTCTCAACCTCACCAGGACTACCTAGTTAACCAGAAGGTAAGTTAACCCACCTTGAGAACCTCTGTGTGCCCTATCTGTGTGTGTGTGTGTGTGTGTGTGTGCCCTATCTTGACCTATCTTGATTCTTTTCTCTCCAAGCGGAGGAATCCATGTAGCTAGGAGTGGGAATAAAATGCTTGGGATCTATGCTACGCTGATCTCTAATGCCATATAAAGCAGTGAAAAATTACTTTGGAAATAGATATCGCCTTATACATAGAACAGGCCATATTTAAATTTATGTGCTTCTACTAATTTCTTATTTTTAATGTTATCCTGACATTGCATGTCTATCACATGGTTCAAACAACCTCACATAGCATTGTTTAAAGGAATATCTTGACTGCAGTGCACTTTAATTTATGGACTTTTAAATCAAATTAATAACTTACCTGATAGGAAATGAAGAGCAGAAGTGAGTGATGTAGAGAAAGAGCATTGGGTTTGGTGCAGAGATTGATTCCAAGAGAATCGGGATAGTTTAGGGTAATTCCAGTTTGTACTGGTGATACTCTCACCAGCATCTCTTGCCTTAGCAATAATCTTTTTGATTTAGTCCTAGAGAAAAATGTTCTTAAATGTGTGGCCACAATCCAGTCCATAGACACTGAGGCCACGCTTCTTCACCCCACAAACATCACTATCCCTTTGCTCAGAGACCTGATTTTCAACTACTGAATGCCCAGGTGGCAGCTGTAGGAGAAAAGCTCAGAATATGGTCCCTGGGGCCGGTTGGGAAGACCACAAAGGTTTGAATCTTGTCTTTGCCATTGACCAGGTTTGTGACCTTAGTAAATTCACTTAATATTCTGAACCTTGATTTTTCTTTAAAATTAGAATAATAATAACTAATTGGTTGTTGTAAGAATTAAATAAGAATGTATATAAAGGGCTTTGCAAGCACCTGATAAAATATTTAGCACCCAATAAATATTTAGCACTGAATAAAATATTATTATTTGTCACCATGTCCTTTGATATCTCTATGAGCCTGAAGGACATCTTTACATCTATGAAGTGCAAATATCTAAGTTTGTTCTGCATAAAAGAATTTGCTTTATTTTTCAACAAAGCTTCTCTTCTCATTGTCCTTATCTTGATTAATAAGATCATTAATCTCCTGACTGAAAGCTCCCAACTGAAAAATGGGAAGTATTGGACTTTTCGTTGTTCTTTTCCCCAATCCTTTAACCTCTGCATCCTCCAACCCAGTTAATCAAACCTCTATCACTGCCGGAATTTTCCTTTAAAACAACGATTTTCCACCTTTTTGTAATTTACACTCTTTTGGGAAATCATGCAACCATAAACGTTCTTTATAGAATAATGCACCCAATGTACAAAATTTTATAGAACATTTTTAGGATAAACAGACCCCGCAGGGTCCATATGGGTACTCTCCAGGTGTCTAGGGACTCACAATGAGAACCCAGATTCATAATATTTTTCAAGTCTAGATGGTTCTTTCCATTTCTCTGGCCTTGGTGCTAGTTCAACCCTCTTTACCTCTTGCCTGATCCAACTTGTTCTCCAGATTCCAGTATATTCTTTTTTCTACCTAGATGCCATATGCTTGCAAAGTCGTTTTTTTCTCTAAAATAACATCTTTTACTCAAATTCTCTTGAAAATTGTTATTCTTAAAACACTTGTCCTCAAACTTTACTGTGCAGAGTGAGCCAGAGAGATTCCAGATGAAGACCTGGGGTGGGTTCCTGAGATTTATATACTTTTAACACATTTGCTGGATGATTCAAACTACACTTTGAGACAAGTCGGTTCAGACTACACTTTGAGACACACTATGCTGAGATGGTCCCTTGAGGCTGATTTCCTCGTTTGTGGTTTTGTTTAACCTCTTCTTTGTACTTTCACAAAGTGAGCATGTTTAGAACTCGTCCTTTGCTTTTACTTGCCCTTCAAGCTAGGAAACACTCTTTACTCTCTCAACTTTGTTGAACTGCTTATTTTTTATTGCTTAGTGCTGCCATTAACTCTCCTATAGATTCTTTCTTCACCATTTCCCCTAATAAGAATGTATTGACACACAGTTGTCATGTGCTCCTTTGACTCTTTCAGAATTATTGTGGATGCTGGGCCTGCCTTACCTTCACTAGATTGTGTAATTCTTTTATTTTAAGATTTTATTTATTTATTTATTCATGAGAGACACAGAGAGATAGGCAGAAGGAGAAGCAGGCTTCCTGCAGGGAGCCCAATGAGGGACTCGATCCTGGACCAGGGATCACGCCCTGAGCCAAAGGCAGATGCTCAACCACTGAGCCACCCGGGTGTCCCAGATTGTACAATTCTTGAAACAAGACCAGTTCCTACTCACTCCTTATTCTATCACAGAGCTCAACACAGAGTCCTGCATGTTGTAGATACCCTTTAAATGTTTGCTGAATGATCAAATTTGCCTAGGTGTGCCCCATTCTTGCAACACTGCATCTTGTCCTGAGAACAGTAGACTTGCAGTTATGGTAAAGAGTAGTCTCATTTGTAAGAGAGAAGCAGCAAGCTGTGGTGCTGAGCTAGCTTATCCTGGCTTAGAAGAACTGCTTGTGGGTATTTCTTCCCAACTTGGAGTTCAGTGACATCTTTCTGGAAAGCTGCAAACCAATCATGGTTATAGTATTTATACCATAGAGACTGGCAAATATTACAAATCGGGTTTTGTGTTTTGTGTTTTTCTGGAGAATGATTTGCCAGTACACCACTGCCAATAACCAAAACAGGAGTAGCATAGAATTCCTGTGTGTCTTCAAAGAATCCGATCTAATAGGAAAAGCACATTTAGTAATCTTGAGAGCCACCATTTGTAAGTAAAATGCATAAATCAAAACCCTGAAAACTTCACTGTCCAGAATGGCATGGCGTTGAATATACCAAAGCACCAAGATCTAAGATTTTCCTTGGTCTTCCATTTGCAAATTACAAGATGTTAAGCAAATTGCTTGAATCTCTTCAGGGCCTTAATATCATCACCTCTGCAGTGGAAAAGTTCATGCTTTCCACTACCTATCTCAGGAGCTGCACTGAAGAATGAAATGAGGGAAACCATGTGTGCATAACCATTTTTAACATTGTAAATTGCTATCAAAGTATGTTCTTCTTTCTACCTTTGAGATCCTAGATTCAGTTTTATAAAGGAGACCCTAGCCAGTAAGAGTGGCAGTTCTTCATTTATCTTCACTAATCAATTTAAATTCATGGAGTCAGTGCATGTTTTAGATGCTGCATGTACCACCTTTTTCCTACCTGCTACGACATCAACCAGGTTATGGATTTTACCTCTTCTTTCTTTATTTGCATAAAATTCTCCCTCTGCCTAGACAGTAAACCCTAAATTGATCTGTTTTTTATCACAAAATTTATTGAAATAGAGACATACCATGTATCTGCCCTCCCTACTCCCCACATTACAAAAATAAATGGAATTGATTAGTGATTGACTTCAAAGTGAGTAATTGAGTTTTAATGGGTTTATAAAACGCATTGAAATCAAGGCAATAAATTAAAAGCAAAACAAAAGAATAACAAGAAAGGATGTTTTACAACTTGGTTCCATTACAGTCTATGCTAACCAGATTAAAAAGTAATTGCCATGTCAAGAAAAATTATAGTGGGCCTGCAAATGAAAGAGCAGTGGGCTCCCTTTGTGTGTAGGGTGTAAAATAGACAAAAAGAAAGGAAGGGAGTATAGGAAGTGGGGAGAGGGCAGACTGCTTTTTCCTGGTGGTCATTATGCTTTCAATATCCAAGATCTCTTCATAGAAATAGACATTATCATCAACGCATGGTAATGAGCTGCCTGGGTTCAACTGAACTCTTTCATGTCCTCTATTATCTTTGTATAACATATCAGAGGATATTTATGACTGTGTGGTTTACCCATTTTAAATGTCTCTAAATCAATGACAGTGAGAAGACGGACTATTCTCAATAATTCAGGAGGCTTTTTTTAATAGACATTTTTTTTAATAAAGAGGGTCACGTATGATATAAAATAAGAGGTACTTGTGATGAGAGAATCAAAAGCCACCATAAAATAGCGAGATCCTGTAAGTAAATTGGATGTAGCCATCGTCCCTATGAGCCTTGACCATACGTCATGGGCACTTAAGGAATTGAATGCACGGAACCACAGTTCATTATCTCTGAGAATTCATGGGTGGCTGGTGAGAAGCCTAAAGAGAGGAAAAGGGCAGATGTAGCAGCAATTTTTAAAACAGCTGTCTCTAGAATCTCCACAGTCCGAGAACCTAATTCTGTAAACCAACCAAAAAGTCATTACGCCTCAAGATTCAAGACAGAGTGTCTGTTGATGGATCTGATGAGCAAAACCACCGCACTTCAAGAGTATGAAGGAGGTTGTGCAGAGTGCGGTGTCGAGGCAGAGGATGGCAGAGGATGAGAGTTAGCCAAACTTCCCCCCCACACACATCTATCCATTAGTCAGTGCTTCCAAGTTAGACTGGGAGTGCTCACATTGGATGCCTGAGAAAGTTGAAGTAGCCAAACGAGGGATCTTTTAGGAGGTAATAAGATCGCTTTCCAGGAGGTGCTGCGATCAGCCCTTCAATGGCCAGAGAATCTCAAGTGCTCATCAAGTCTTCCCTATTCCCGACAAAAAAAAACAGCCATGCCCCTAGAAAAAGAGAACAAATTTGTTTGTACTTTTATCACATATTAAATGAGGACTAACTGGTTTTTATCACACATTTACTTTAAGAATCTGTACTTCTGGCTAGATTAAGGTCAAGAAAACAAGTAGGAAATGTCCAGATAATTACACAAAGTAATCACCCCCATAAAGATCAGCCACTCATTTAATACTGTGTGAACTTAATATTCCTTTAACAAATCCTTCATTGAGCAGATCTGGAATGGAGATGACGTGTCGATTAAACCCAGAAGATCAATTGTTATCCACGTTATACAATAGAGATTGAGTACAAAAGTGCCTCTCTTTCTTTTTCTAATTTTCCTGTAAAAAAAAAAAAATCTTTAAATGCGTTTAATACATTTTTCTCTCTTCAAGCTGTGCTTTAAAAAGCCCGTGACCACAAAAGAGGAGGCACGGTTCAAATTGATTTAAAAACTCGAAAAGAATTTTATGTCAAGTTGAAGAATTGTTTATCTTCATTTCCATAATGCTCTTGTTTTAGTTTGAGTTATTTTAAGCAAGTTTGCTCAGGCAAGTTAGCCTAGTTGCTTAGAGCTATTGCAGGACAAAAGCAACAACAATGCACAGACTTCTTAATTTTGCAGATGTTACAAAACAAAACATTGATTAAAAAAAGACCAGGTATTTAATTCAGGAGACACTATTCTATGACCTGGCAAAACAAAACAAAACAAAAAAGTGGTCCTTAAACATGCTAATGGCTGCCTGGATTCACTGAAGATAAAATAAAAGCAAAGCAAAAAATATACTGGATGTCATCTTTTCCACACATCATAGTGACAAAATTCCAAAAGTTTAATAGCACACTTAGAAAATTGTTGGCAAAGAGAACCACAGAGATATTTGGCAATATCTAGAAAAAATAGTGGTTAAGCTTACAAGGCTTACACTCTACATATACTCATGCACAGTAATAGATATTTTTAAGGTAATTCATGTGACATGGTTGTAAAAGCCGAAGAAAGGAAAGAATCCAAGTGGCCATCCAGAAGGAAACCGACAAATTAGATGAATTCATAAAACGGACTAGTTGGAGGCTGCGAGAAAGAGTGAGAAGAGGGAAAGGATGAAACCAACCTCCAGAATAGACTGAGAAGAACCAAAAAAGCAACGTACAGAACAGTCCAGATAGCAAGATCTCTTTGGTGTACAAACAAGCAGGAATAAAGCTATGTCTTCATATTTGCTGGTGTCCCCCTAGAAGCCCGGAAGGATCCACACACCAATAGCCCTGATGCCCTGGATGCGCAGAAGCAGCAGGCTAGGAGAGCACGCAGTGAGACCTAAGGAAGCGTACCTGACAGCCACGAATCATTTTGCTATTTTCCCGATGATAATTGTAAAGCAGAAATTTGGGGGGAAAGGAAAGAAGAAAGAAAGAAAGAAAGAAAGAAAGAAAGAAAGAAAGAAAGAAAGAAAGAAAGAAAGAAAGAAAGAAAGAAAGAAAGAAAGAAAGAAAGAAGAAGAAGAAGAAAGAAAGAAGAAAGAAGAAGAAGAAAGAAGAAGAAGAAGAAGAAGAAGAAAAAGAAAGAAAGAAGAAAGAAAGAAAGAAAGAAAGAAAGAAAGAAAGAAAGAAAGAAAGAAAGAAGAAGAAAGAGAAAGAAAGAAGAAAGAAAGAAAAAGAAAAAGAAATTTGGGAGCAGTTTGGGAATAAATATTAACCTCTTAATTCTGAAGCTATTAGAGTTTGGTATTTTGCTAAATTCAAACTTGGAGACGTCATTTGTTTCAAAATATGTGTGATTCATTCATTGCCGGTCCTAAGATGCTGCAAAGAGCTATTCTCCCACAAAGCCAACGGATTGTTCTTGATACACCAGTTCGGATTTAGTTATATATGGTAGGATCATGCCTTTTTTGTGAGGGTGTGATGGGGAGACCTGCTGAATTCCTCCCTCTGCAAGTGTAGAATGACCTGCTTGGCTTAGCAGCTTGCTTCTGAGTCGCACTTCCAGTAAGGGCCTCCCGCACCCTACACCTTCCTGTCCAACACAAAATAGTGACCTTTTCAACTTCTCTGTAGATACTTATCTCTTCCATGATGAACACTTTACAGTTTAAACTGACTCCTGCAGTATAACCTTCTAGCACCATCTACTTTTCCATGTTAGTGCTTCTACACTCAAAGTCATTTCTGCGATTATTTGTGCGATGCGAATCCCTGGCTCTACATGTAAAATCCTACGAGGGCAGAGACTGTGTCTATTTTGGTCTCTGCTGTACCCTCCGGACCTCGCACAATGTAGGTCAATCGATAAGGGTTGAATTCGTGAAACACTGTTCTAAATACACCCAATTGTAATTTTAATTTTTATTCTAAAGAATCTTATTATTTTTGTAGTTAGCTAGTACGTAACAATGCATAGAAGGCAACAAAATGCCTTCGGGGCTTGCATTCCAGGCAGATCTGAATTAGTTTTGGTTAGCATTGACATTCACTAGTTGATTGCCCTTAGACAATGTATTTGAGTTTCCTAATCCTCAATTGTTTTATCTGTAAAATAGAGGGGAAAAAATTATAGTAAGTATCTAACCTCTAGGGTCATTTTGAAGACTGAATGAAGTCAGGAATTTGAAAGATTGAGCCCAATGTCAGATCCAAGACAAAAACCCAACAATGGCCAGTTACTTGTTATCACCATTGTTTCCAGGCTGCAGAGTTTGGCAGTTAGCTCTCCTCACTCATTAGCTAATCATTGCTCCCAAACACCATCATTAGGTTTGTGTGATTCAAATTTATGACACAGCAAACTGACAAATTCTCCAGGCTTCAGAGCTTCCTCTCAAATTACTAAAACCAAGAGAGTATTAAGTCTATATGCACAAAGCGTGGACTGTCACCCATTCAGCTTCCCAGGGTTGTTACGTATCACTGGATCGATCGGTGGTTCAATCTCAAGCTATGTGATTCCAAAATAATGTTTTGAATATCTTGGGTGAGAACTTTTCCAGGAAGAAAAAGTTCTTTCTAAGGGATCAACGTATTGCTTTTTATTAAGGTTTAATTACAGTATTTCAGAAATAAATGGTTGATACAATTCTTCATCCGTATAAATAAAAATAGACCGTGATTTTACTACTAATACATGGATTGACCCTTTCCAGGAAATCATAAAAACTGGGTCAAAGAAATAAAACCCAGCCCTATGTTTTTGTGAGTTGGTGAATTTTCTTTTGCACACATTTTTTTGCTGGGAAGGCAAGACGCAACCACAGCTGGTAATGCAGGAAGATAAGGTTTAATGTTGTGGTTAAATCAGAGATTCAGCTCAGACTGTGTAACCTGGGCTCCACCGACACCGCTGTCTAGCTGCATGGCTTTGACCAAGGTCTTTGTAGAAAAACTTTCTGTGCCTCAGTTTCTTTCTCTGTAAAGTAGAGACAACATGGACCTCTTTTGGATTATTGATCAAGCAAGCAATGGGAAGCACCTGCTAGAGTGCAGGATGTGGAAATGCCAGGTGCCGATTGGCATCATTTCCTGTGAGGAAAGTACTCTTAGCTTCCCTGTTTCTATAGACCGAGTACTGAAGCCAGGTTTCCTCCTGGACTGGGCTCTCTTCCCACGGCTGCTGAAAACACAAATTCAGTGCCCGCTCCCCATACCCCATCCTCTCCTTCTCCCCACCTCCGTTAGAAAGTCCAGGGCAGGGGCCTGGGGTTCTGCATGAGCACCAAGCTGCCTGCTGACCCCTGTGGCCTATGTGCCTTCAGGACAGCAGCAGCTCCCACGCAGCACACAGACCCGTGCCACCCTTCTCTCCACCACCCTCCTCCGCCCCCCACCCCCAAGGATCCCCTCCTCCCCAGTCCATGTCCTGATGAGGGCCGCAAACCTGGCACCCTGGGATGGGACCAGGTGCTTCAGCATGGATGGTCCTTTGGTGAATGTGGCAAGTTTCATCGTTTTTAAAAGGGGGAAAGATTTCAAGAAATGTGTAGTGTGAAGAACGTCACCCTTGGAGTCGCAGAGTAGAAGTGTAAAACAACAAATGTTGCTGCCAAAGCTTGAGCTACGAGATCATTTTTCTATCCAGCTTTGCAGCTTTGCAAATGCTTGATGCGAAAGCATTTATGGAAGTTACATTCTGTGAAAGAGAACCTGTCTATTTAAAAAGAAGAACATCTGGGGCACCTGGATTGCTCAGTCCATTAAGCACCTGACTCTTGATTTTGGCTCCAGCTCTAATCTCAAGGTCATGGGATCAGCCCCGTTTGGGGCTTTGTGCTAAGTGGGAAGTCTGCTTGAGATTTTCTCTCTCCCCCTCCCTCTGCTTGCACACACACACACACACACACACACACACTAAAATAAATAAGAAGAAGAAGAAGAAGAAGAAGAAGAAGAAGAAGAAGAAGAAGAAGAAGAAGAAGAAGAAGAAGAAGAAGAAGAAGAAGAAGAAGAAGAAGAATGGGGCCCAGGGATAAAATTTTCAGGGAACTCTCAAGCAATGTCGAAGGGCAGGTTGTCTCTTCCCAGGAACAAGACTGAGCTGGGGACCCAGGAGCCTGGGTTCCAGTCACCGCTCAGCTGTAACCAGCTGGGGGCTTTGGGCAAGGTCCCCTCACTTCCCTGGGCCTGTTTCCTCATCTATGACGTGAATGCATTAAACAGGAGGGTTTATAAAGCCCCAAATAGATCTAAATTCGCTGTTCATTCAAATTCATCACTAAAGGCCACTGGGCAGGTGTATTCCTGATGGGAGACGAGACCTGGACAATTAATCAGGGAGACAGAAGACATTCCTTTTAGTAAATCACAGAATTATCGGCTATTTTTCTTCTTGCAGACAGGAAGCACCTAAGAAAAGAAAGTTGCAGAGAGCCCTGGGGTAGTGGGAAGAGGAGGCTTTCCCTTTAACCACACAGAGCCCGTCGGGACCCCAGATGGGCAGTGCAGAGACCCAGGCACATCACCCCACCCGAGGGCTGGAGGGACCAGACCCACCTGAATTTCAGAGTGGAGCATATTTTGTGGGAGGCTCAGGGTTTGGGGGGGGGTTGTTTATTTTTTTCTCTCCATCCGCCCTTGCTGGAGGGCTAAAAATGTTTTTCCACATTGGCTAAACCAGCTCTCAGCATCCCTGAGGCCAATTCTCATGTTAAAACATTTAATATATATATTCAGTACTATGTGTTAGGAAAAACTGTGCTTTCTCTTGAGACCAGATATATTTTTCCCTTACATGAAATAGAAAATAATGTAACGGATCATATTTCCTCCTGGGTTTTACCCACCAGGAAGATAGGCGCCCATACGGTGTCCCGACATCCACAGCGCAGACTCAGAGGTCCTGTGTTTCCAGATTCTGATTCTACCTGCTGCTGTCTTCCTTCACCCCCACCTCAACCCTCTTCTGGCACAGCATCCCCCACCTGCACAGGAGAGCTCTTCACCTGTGTCCCCTAGTCCTCATCTTACTTTGCAGGAAACTCACTTTCCCTTCTCCCATTTTCCTCCCACTTCCAGCCACAATTGTGCCCTCGATTCTGTGTTTGTCTTTTTTTTGGTTTTAGAAATCCATGATTTTTATCTGCTTGTATTTTCCCACCTTATAGTGGTAGCTTATTAGCCACTAAAATAAGATGGAGCAAAAAAAATAAAAATTCAAAACACATTTTAACTTTACATGAAGGCAAATTTCAAGTATATACAGAAGTGGAACCCCTGTACCCAAACCCATATTCACAATTAAGAATTTCTGTTTAATTTTGTTTTATCTCTATCCTAACCACTACACAAGCATTCTCCTACATTGTGCTATTTGGAAGCAAATTCCATCTATCATACCATTTTGTTTGTAAAGATGTTAGTACCTATCTCTACAAGGGAATGATTTCTTAAAAGTATTTTGGAAGTTGTTGGATAAAGGGAAGATTATAGCTGGGGCTTTTCCCTCAACAGTCACTAGTGACTCCAGAACCACAAACAAAAACACTGATATACTCGAGATACAAAGAAAATTCCAGGATGAATTATTTGCTCAGAAGACTAGGGAGTGATGGAATTATACCAAGCAGTGATTGGCAACACCTAAAGTATGGTTTTTTATGTAAAGAAAATGTGACATCTTCATAGCTAACATCAAAATTTCTCCTCGAATGTGAAACCATGACACCCCCACCAAAATAACCAGAACTAAAAAGACTGACAATGCCAAGTGCTAGTGAGGATTTGCTGGTATGAGTGTGAAATGATGAAACCATTTTGAAACCCTGCTGAGTAGTTCCTTATAAGGTTAAGCATGTACCTACCCTGTAGCCTAACAATTGTACTCCCAGGTATTTATCCAAGAGAAATAAAACCACACCTACAAAAGGAATTGTTCAAAAATGTTCAGATCAGTTTGTCATAGCAACACAAACTGAGAAACAACCCAAATATCCAAGTGCAGGATGGATAACATCCATTCCATGACGTTCTACATAATAATAAAAAGGAACCAAATACCGACACGTGTTGAGTAACCACGTGATGGTTTCTCAAGGAACGTCGGATAAATCTGTCGAATTTCATCACACTATGCACCTAAGATTGATGCATTTTAGAGACTATAAAATATACCTCAATGAAGAAAAAAACCTATCTTTACAAGAAAATTGGCTTATCTGGAAAAATTCATTGATCAGTGGTATAGGTAAAAAGTGAAACTCTTTCCTTCCCTCTCAGTCCACCCACCTTCCACCTTTCCACCTGCTGCCCCTACGTGAGACATTGGTGTCAGTGTGCCAAGGTTTCAGAGAAGCCAGTAGAAGGGCTCCACATAATAGACTGAGCATCCAAGGGGGGGCGGGGTGGCTAAGAGAAGAGGAGAAAGAGAAGATGGGAGGTAGAACAAGAAGCTAGGAGCAAGGTGTGGGGGCTCAAAATATAATGCCTCCCTGGCACCCTCTAGAATGTTTCCCGAAGTTCTCTAAACAGAACCATCTTTGCAAGTGATTTTGTTTTTCCTGTTGGCAGTGGGGTGAGATGTCACTTTGAAGAAGGGATAATGAGAAAGAGAAACGGCTCAGGAGGCAAACAGAGTCTTGGGGGCAAAAGTGGTGGGGAGCGTCTACAAACAGAACTAGTACATGGTCCAGACATTTAGGGGCTGTGTAATTGTTGGGTCACAGCTATTTCAAGTAGATCTGTGGCATGGAGGCCTCCCAGAAGAGCTGGGGGTGAGTGCATGATGCCTAACTGTACCCAGCTTTTCTAATTTCTTTGAATCGTACTTTTCTTGTGGCTTTCAACTATGTTCTTCAAGGGTTTTGCTCAATTGTTTTATTTATTTATTTTTTTTTATTTTTATTTTTTTGCTCAATTGTTTTAATAAAGAGTTTTCTCCTTCTTCTTCTTGGCTTGACGAAGACTATGTATACGTCGGAGTCTCTAAATTAATTCCCTGTGAGAACATCAACTATCATAACCAAAGCTGGACTTCCCATAAACAGAAAGATTACACTAACTAAAAGCTAAGTCCCTATGAAAAATAGGTATCGGGGAGCCTGGGGCGCTCAGAGGTTGAGCATCTACCTTTGGCTCAGGGAGTGATCCTGGGGTCCTGGGATCGAGTCCCTCATCGCCCGTCCCCCCCCCCCCCGGGGAGCCTGCTTCTCCCTCTCCCTGTGTCTCTGCCTCACTCTCTGTGTCTCTCATGAGTAAATAAACAGAATCATTAAAAAAATAGTAGGTATCTCTTTCAGCGTCATGAAATCAAAATCAATAAGGTGATATAAACCATGCAATACTCCCATTTTCAGACCACCAGTTGACCCTTGAATAACATGAGTTTGAGCCATGCGGGTCCTCTTACCTGCAGACTTTTTTCAATAAATATAATACTGTAAATGTATTTTCTTTTCCTTATGATTTTTTTAAAATAACGTTTTCTTTCCTCTGGTTCACTTCATTGTAAGAATTCTGGCCATAATACACACACATACAAAATACGTGTTAGTTGGACTGTTCCCATTAGTGGTAAGGCTTCCAGTCAACAGTAGGCTATTCATAGTAGTTAAGATCATGAAGAGTCAAAAGTTACAGCGGATTACTAGATTATTGACTGTGCAGGGGTCAAGGATTAACTGTATACTGACTCTATGATCCAAGTAAATTTGAACGGAGGGATGCTCAGTAGCGTAGGTAGCTACAAGATAGTGAGGGAAAAGGCCTCAAGGATTCATATTGGCCAAACCAATATGGGCTTAACATGACTCTGTCTTTAGGTGCAGAGAATAGAGCTAGAATTCTTTGTGGGGTTTTTTCAACTTTATTGGGGTATACTTAATATACAAAAAATCGTCCATATTTAATGTGTGCATTTTGATAAATTTGGACGTGCATACGTGATGCCATCACGACATATAAGGTCATAGGCATATCCATCACCCTCCTCCCCCAAAATCTTTGCAGCGTGTGTGGTGAGGACACTTGGCCTGAGATCTACCCTCTTAAGTTTCTAAGTGCACAACAATGTATTGTTAACTATAGGCTTTCTGGTAGGGAGCTCACCCCTAGAACTTACTTATCCTGTATAACTGTAACTTTATACTCATTGAATAGCTCCCCTTGTCCCCCATCTCACATCTCCCAGCAACCAGCATTGTATTATTCTTAGTTTCTATGAGTTTGACCATTGTAGATTCCTCATACAAGTGGGATGATCTCTGTATTTTCCTTAAAATTGCCTCCCTCTTACTTCTCCTGGCATCCTTTCGTTTTTCAGTTCCTTATAGCCTGATATCATGAGACAGCCTGGCGTGGGCCCGAATCTCTCACTCGAAGGCATTTGCACTCATTTAATTAATTGACCCAGTGAGTGCTACTCAAAAAACACAGAACGACTCTCACTTTTCTATTAGATAATTGCACAGTGCCACAACGACACTGCAGAGTTCATCAGCGCAAGATTATATATTAAGAGGTGGAAACTCACAATGAATGATGATCTATACCCTGAGAACACACTTGCCTTTATATCACTGAAAATACAAAGAAGTGCCAAAAAATAAAAAAGTCCTTTCCTGCCCACGGTTGCCATTCTCTGACCTGTTGGTTAGTTCCTCCCATAAAGGAGCCGTTTATGACGGTGAGCCCAGGAACCCACGGGAGTTTTATGTCAGAGGGAGCCTCATAAGCTTTCATACTTGAATTTAGCATTACTGAAGGGTATATTAACAACAGTAAATCTTTGCCCCAGGGACTTCATGGCATCTCAATAAAAGAGCATGAGATATATATATATATATTTTTCTCAGAATGCAAGTAAAATACTGATCAGAGACCATTAAAGACAAATTCCTCCACCACCACTTTTGGGCTGTGTCTTAAGCTCTTTTCTTGGCATGTTCACCATTAACAAAATGAGTGCATTTTAAATGTTAGACGATTCTATTCACACGAAAGAGTCTGTTCTTACATAAAACTTAAATTGAAATCATCTTACGTTTAATAGAAACAGACATGTATTTAAAATGAGAAGTGGTAGGAGCAGAAAACCTATAAAAATAGATTTTATTTTTATAGGAAGTAGAAGTGGTAAGAAGTCATTTTTACAGAAATTACCTAATTGAGGGGACTCCGGGTAGTTTTACATACTCCTTTACACTGATCTGAATTGTTCAATTTCTTCCAATAAATAATTTACTATCATAATAAGGAGGAAAATGTCTAAGAATGGGCAAATCACGGTAAGTTTATTTAATGAACATGGAGTTGAAGCAGTGTGGTGTACCATGTGAGTCAGAACTCTCTTCTTACCCGGTTGAGAAGAAACCCGACAAAAACATCCCTAGAATATTCAAAGATAGGCCAGCTCTGGAACCTTCCTGAGCCTCAGTTTCCACACGTGTAAAATGAGGGGAATGGGAATGCCCATCTGATAGCATTGTGGGGATTAAGTCATGATTCGAGCAAAGCATTTTGCATGAGGCCTGGCATATTGCAAACATCCACCATCACTCAGTTGTTGCTATTAATTCCACCAGTAAAGCTAAAAGCTGCTTATTTCTTCTGTTCTAGTTAGAAAACTTTCTATCTGGAGGGGAAGATTATAGCAGCTAATCTCATTGTAACTCTTTTTTTAAGATACGAAATTCTTTGCTTAGAGCTATGGAGAAATTCTATACAAGAAAACACACATCCACGTCCCTCTCGGAGCCATGGCCCAGTTCGTCCGTAACCTCGCCGAGAAGGCTCCGGCGCTGCTGAACGCTGCTGTGACTTACTCGAAGCCTCGATTGGCCACATTTTGGCACTATGCCGGTTGAGCTGGTTCCTCCAACCCTTGCTGAGATCCCTACAGCTATTCAGAGCTTGAAAAAAATTGTTCAAGAGTGCTCAAACTGGTAGCTTTAAACAGCTCACGGTTAAGGAAGCTCTGCTGAATGGTTTGGTGGCCACCAAGGTGTGGATGTGGTTTTATGTCGGCGAGATCACAGGCAAGCGTGGCATCATTGGCTATAATGTTTGAAGACCAATCTTTAACATCTCTTTTTATGTGGCTTATAATTTGAGTGTTCTTGGACCATATGTGATCAGACTGGTATTTGAATAAAATAAGATAATGTATCAAAAAAAAAAAAAAAAAAAAAAAGAAAACACACATCCACGACCACACAAGCACATGTGTCCACTGAAAAGTGATCTCCTGTGGGAAGTCTGGAATGGGGCTGCTGGGGGGTCAGGGACAAGAGGCCCAGCAGCAATCAGGAAGGGGCTTCTCGGGTCACGTATGAATGGCAAGCGTCTCTGCATTGAGTCGGGAGGGACTCGGGTCACCAAGGAGCAGCAGGCCAAGCAATGCAGAAAAGGAGTGAATGTGAAGCAGAGGAGAGTGGAGGTAAACCGGGACCTCCATCGTTAACCCCAGGGATGCAGGGGACCTGCAGAAGAAGCTCGAGACCTTCACCTTCACACCACACCTGGGCCAGGCCTGGAGAAGCTGAGGAGGAGATTCAGGGAGGCATAGTCCCTAGAGTTAGGCCCATAGCTGTTGGCCTCTGCCAGCAGGTGAGCCACTGCATGCTCCTGATGCCCCACCAGACCTTTGGAGAGTGAGGGCTGCTCTTCACACCTACTTTTCCAACCCTATGCAGGTTTTCCCTGTGGCCTGTCCTAACCCCCACCACACCAGGAAAGTGGATCTTGGATACACAGTTCCAGTTTGGCTAAGCTGACAGTGTCCAAAGCCACCCCGGGTGACCTTCTGTTTAGATGCGGTTCCTTGTAGATACGATGTTAACCATGATCCACGCTCAGCTGATTTCTAAAACCATTGGCTCTGAACTTCATTGGCAAGATGGAAAAACTACTCTTCTTTTCAGGGGAATAATATAGGGACTCACTGAAAATCTACCTGAAATTTATCACATCGTCTGAAATCAACCGAGAGAGCTTCAACATACGGAAAAGCGATCTCCTCCTTCTCCCCACGGGTGGTTCTTAAACAGAACCACCCAGAGGCGGCTGCCAGTCCTCACAACAGTGTCTAACCTGTAGGTCTGGAGCACGGACCAAGAGTTTGCACACCTAACAAGTCCCTGGTAATGCTGATGCGGAGCACCGTGAAACCACTGCTCCCAGTAGTGGTTAAGAACCATTTCAGAAAAAAAAAAAAAAAAAGAACCATTTCAGGCTCACCCAGGAAACTTCCTAAAATTCAAAATAATTGGGCAGCCCGGGTGGCTCAGTGGTTTAGTTCTGCCTTCGGCCCAGGGCCTGATCCTGGAGACCTGGGATCGAGTCCCGTGTTGGGCTCCCTGCATGGAGCCTGCTTCTCCCTCTGCCTCTCTCTCTCTCTGTGTCTCTCATGAATAAATAAATAAAATCTTTAAAAAAACATTCAAAGTAATTATGCCCATTGCACATCACTACATCAGTATCTTGATTTGGGGTGGAGGGTGGGTATTTTCTTTTTGAGAAAGTTTTACAAGTGTGTACGATACGTCCATCTATTTTAAAAACTACAGATTGGAAATTTTCCAAGAGCTCACTTTCAGCACGTTGGTACCTGGTATAGGTCAATAGCTTGTTCTAAGGAGGACCGGAAGCTTCTGTGATCAAATATGGCGCGAAATACAGAATTTAATAATGTTGAGCTAGCTACTATTCAGGACAAATCTGTAGTTGATCCTTATGTAGTGGTTGCTAATGCTAATGACAAATTAACCCACTAGCAACTCCATGAAGTAGTCTTATTTTTTATTCCCATTTTGCAGATGGGGACACTGAGGTGTGGAGAGGTTAGCACTATGCCTCAGGTCACACAGTTGGTAAGCTGGTAAGTGGAAAAGTCAGTTTAAAGCCCAAGCACTTGGGCTCTGGAGTCTGGCCTCTGGAAACCACACTTTACTGATTTACCCAAACTCCTAGCAGCTCACGCGCACTGAGAATCTCTAACACCATTCTTTCCTTTCAAACTTGTTTGATTATGCACCATTGCCCCCATCCCCATTTTGTGCCAGAGGAGCTTTTGGAACTAGTGTTCCTGGAATACATTCTGGGAAACGCTGCTTTACAAACTCTAAACTCCACTTTTGGATTAAACGTGATTATCTAAGTGTTGGCCATTTAGGCAAAACCACATCAGTCCTATATACAACTTGCTTACCTAATAATTCGGTTCTGGTGAGGAGCCCACTAACTTACGTTGTGAGCTACGATGAAGAACATAATGCCGTGGAAATCATAGTTGTGCTTGTTGCAAGAACATGAATTTTCTTTGTTTTTGTGTCTGTGTTTTTATATCTCCCTGCGTCCTGGTTGTGTGGTCCAGGCTTGGTAGTAGGAATAAGTGTGATTTTCAAACCTGAACAACCAGCGCCCCCCCCCCCTAAATCCCAGGCATACTACATATCACACATCTCATCATGTTTTGCTCCTGGATTCTGCTGCTTGGAAAATAGGGCTCCCCTCTTACCAGCATATATATGCACTTATTATTAGCAATAATTAATACTAAGAAAAAGGATCTTTTAGATCAAAGACCAAAATTTTCTCGCCAACGATCCTGGTGACTGAGCAGCAGTGGAAGATGGAAGAGTGTCGGGGGTAGAGAGGATGGATAGACATCGGATCTCAAAACACGAAATCAAAATGATTTCAAAAGTTTGTTTTCTCCGACAGTGAACATGCTTCAAAACCGGGCACAAATTCTCAAACAGAGAACCAGCCTCGTGTGGAGGATTCGGCGCTCTTTTCTGATAAACTTGTATCACAGCTTAGTAAGACATTGCTCACGTTTGACTCTCCTGGGAAGACACAGAAGGTCATTTCGGCAAAAATATTCAAGAGCTTCACTGATTTTCTCAAGGGGCTTTCTCCATCCTTTGATATTCAAATCTTCTGCTTTTGAAGTTTCCACCAATGGGGTCTTGCGCGTCCAGTTTCCCTTACTTAGCTGTTAACTCATCCAACTGCCAGGTCTTCGTGGGCCTCAGGCTTGGGCTTCAAGCAGGTGGTCGTCCCACCGGCCTCGCAGAGCGGAGGCCCCAGGGCTCCCTGCACGGGGGCCACCACCAGGGAGCCCTCAGCGGAAGACAGGTGCGTGGAGACTGGAAGGGCATTTGCAGAGGCCTTACTGCGTGCCTCTGAGCAGCCTTTGCTTTTCTGGGGCAGCCCTGGTAACTTCTGGAACCCCTCAAACGAGGTCAGATCATACCAACCCCCTCTGTAAAAGGTCACGGGGTGCCCGTGGGCACTTCGACCTGAGTCTGCATTCCTTTTGTTTTACCTTTTTTTCCAGTGTTTTTTAGGTCATGGTGCTGTATGTATGTATGTATGTATGTATGTATTTATTTATTTTTATTTTTTGCAGCTCAGTGAACAAAATCAGAGCGTTTTGTGGAGAGAGCGAGAGCGGCCTAAGAGGACTAAGCAACCAAACGTTACTCGACTTCAATGGTCTCTTCCTTCACAATGTTGCTCGGCGTCCAAAGGTTTGGCTGACACCCTTGGAACCAGGACATCTGCAGTCGGGCACCACTGAGGTTTTATATCTGCGGTTAAACCTTGTGACACTTGGTTTAAAGACCTGTGTGAACCCTCATCCTTCTGCTTCTGTTTTCCAAATATTTACATGGATCTTTATAGTATTTAAATGCAAGATAGGTCCAGCTGTCAGCAATTGGGACATCCATATCGAGAGGAAATGAAGTATAAAATGACTCACTCTGGCTCTTTGTCCAAAAGGCAAGTGAGAAACATTTTAACAAATATATGTAATCCTCACGGCTAATTATGATTTTTCTCATTGCAATTTTAATTATTTTTTTAAACCCACACTTTCTTTCATCCCTCATGGCAGTTTCATTGTCATTAAAAGTACCGCTCTATTGTGTACAGCCTCTATTCATATTCATGAGGTCAGGACCATTCAACCACAGTAATTGAGCGGTCTGATTGGCTGAATGTCCCACAGTGGTTTAGAGTGATACTGATTAACAAAAGGCACCAAAGCCTCTGCCATGATAGAAAGTATAATTAAGTAGGACCCTAAATGGGGACTCCAATCATCTGACAATGCCCATTGGACTCACATAATATTAGTGTGTTATCTATCATCCCTCTATGATTAAGTAGTATTTAATTATTCCTTTTTTTAACGGGGATTATCCCCAGTAAATATGTCTCATACTTACCAACCCAACAACTCAACTTCTTTTCTGGGTTTTCTAAAGAGGATTTTTAAGTCGAATACAATGCTGGACATGAGCATATCTAAGATGGCCATCCCCCAAATTGGTAAGATACTCGCAGGAACACCCTGGTGCGTGGTGGCAGTGCCGAACGGTGTATAGATTGTCGTACTGTAGGCAGAATGAAGTATGACTATCTTTTGTCTCCTGGGCTCTTTCTTTGAGCTCCAGGGGAAATTCCTTCTACTATTTCTTCCAATACTCTGGAGCCACGTAACCTCTGACACAGCATTTAATGTCCCTGGATTTCTGGTTCTTTATCTGTAAAACAGGAGAGGTTGGGGAAAAACGGTTCAGAAGCTCTTTTCCAGCTTTAGAATTCTGTGATTTTCTGTAAATGGAGGTCTATTCTGTTTCATGAATGGGATTATTGTCAGAATTCCATAGTCTGTGTGGTAGCTCATACAGCCGTTTCAAAATATGTATAGGAGGAATATAAAACCATTTCCAGGACTATGGGAGGAACTCATTAGAACTTCATTTATTTATATTTATTTTTTAATTACCTTTAAAGGTTTTCTATTATATATTTATGTTTTATATTCATTAAGTTTTCAAGCACTTTATATGTGCCAGGCACTGTTCTAAGCGCTTTAAGATTATTGGTATTATTTAATCTCTACAGAAACTCTATGAGGGAGATATTCCTACTATACTGATTTTATTTATTTATTTATTTATTTATTTATTTATTTATTTATTTATTTTTAAGGTAGAGTGTCACTCCTTTTTGTTTAGACACTCGCCTTTGTTTTTTTAAGATTTTATTTATTCATGGGAGACACACACACACACACACACAGAGAAAGAGAGGCAGAGACACAGAGAGAGGGAGAAGCAGGCTCCCCCTGGGGGGTCTGTTGTGGGACTCGATCCCAGGACCCCGGGATCATGACCTGAGCCAAAGGCAGACGCTCAGCTGCTGAGCCACCCAGGCTTCCTACTATGTTGATTTTAATGGTGATGAAATAGAGACACCAAGGTTGTGAAAATGACCTGAGATCATACAAAGTTGGAGATATTCAAGCTGAGACTTGAACTCAGACACAATCCTCTTAACCACTCACTATCCAATCCTAGTACAGTTACAGGATCCAAAAATAAGTAAGCATGCAAATGGCAGACAGACTGCACGATGCCGCTCCCCCACTCTGTGATTCCCTTCCTTTTTCCTGATGTTCCTAGGTTTGTATAATCCTCTCTCATTAGAGGCAGAATCTGTGACTTGCTTTTAATGACTAGGATATGCCAACAGTGAGAGGCTGCCATTCTCATCTCATTTACTGACAGATTTGTTCCAATAGGTTTCTCCTTTGGTGGCTCGGAAGGAGCAAGGTGCCATGCTGTGAACTGCCTATGGAGAGGGCCCCATGGCAGAGAACTGTGAGTGGCGGCGTCTAGAGGTTGACGGTGACCTCCAGTCAATGGCCAGCAAAAAACTGAAGCTCTCTTTCCTACAACCATAAGGAATGCGGTGCCCTGAGTGCTGCCAATAAAATCGTGAATGAGGAAGTGAATCCTTCCCCAGACAAGCCTTGAATGAGACTGAGCCCCAGCCAACATTTCAATTGCTGCTTGCAGAAACCCAGCAAGGCTGCCCCCCCAGACTCCTAACCCAGGGGTAAACTATGACATAATAAATGTGTGTTGTTTTAAGCCTTTACGTTTGTGCTAATCTGTTACACAACAATAGAAAACTAATGTCGGAAGGACCTGCTCATGTTTCTAGCCTAAAACAATGAGCCATAAACATATATATACCACTTCAGTGCCTCTCTCTCTAACCCATCCGATGGATGTAGAAAATTTGGTTTGGTCGCGCTGGAGTCTGGCTCTCCTCAGTTACCCTATTCCCAGCCAATATATGAGATTAGCATCAACAATATCCCCGTGCAAAATAGCTAGCAAAACATCAGAGAGAGCTTTCTCTTCAGTGGGTTGGGCTGCTTGTAACAAGAAAGGTTTGGGAATTTATTTATTAAAGGCTGTAGTTAGAGAAAAAAAAAAAAAAGAAATGGTGCCAGCTAAGGGCGCCTGGGTAGCTGTCAGTTAAGCATCACCTCTTGATTTCCACTCAGGTCATGACCTCAGGGTGATCAGATCAAGCCCTGCATTGGGCCCCATGCTCAGTGAGGAGTCTGCTTAGGTTTCTCTCCCCTTGCTCCTCCCCCAACTTGTACTCACTCACTTCCTCTCTCTCTATCTCTCAAAATAAATAAATGTATGGGTTTGTTTTTTTGAGTACAAGAAATGGTGCCAGTTACATAGAAGAAAGTAAAACTGAACCCCAATCAGACACCATAAAACATTAAATTCCAGATATTTGTGTGATGGAGAAAATGACATATAGAGACACCATGTGGTTATTTATGACTTCAGAGAGGCAAGAATAGAGGAGATTTGCCGTTCTGTCTTTGAATGGCATGAAATAACTCCATTAAGCATATTCCAGATTTTAGTTTGGAATACATTTCATAAAAATTTATTTTATATAATAGTAGTTTCAGGAGTAGAAGTTAGTGACTCATCACTTACATGTAACACCCCATGCTCATCACACCATGTACCCTTCTTAATGCTCATACATTTTTTTTTTAAATAGAGAAATATTGGGGTACCTGGATGGCTCATGATCCTGGGGTCCTGGGATTGAGTCCTGCATCGGGCTTCCCTGCAGGGAGTCTGCTTCTCCCTCAGCCTGGGTCTCTGTCTCTCTCTCTCTGTGTCTCCATGTGAATAAATAGGTAAAAATCTTAAAAATTAAAATAGAGCAAGATTTATTTTGCTTTCTTGCTTAAAAGACATGTATGTGGTTATCTTTTCATTTTGTGTATATTTTATGTTTTGTGTTTTTATCTATTGTATTAGAATTTTTGAGTTGTACAAGTAATGCTTGGTCATGGTAACAAGTTAAACCTGGTAAAGATGTTCACTTCCTTTTTCCGGTCTCCTGGCTGCCCACCCTCCCTACTCCATTGTCATTGCACACTTTGGTGTATATTTTTTCAACTTTTGCTATATCCACACAAACGTGGATATAGCACACAAACTTCCCTACGGGGAAGGCACCTGGAAAGCAAGATCTAGACAATCAGTGTACTTGTTTACTATTGGGTGTCACTATTTTATCTGTGTGATTACATTACCAGTTGAACATAGTTCCATTTGTTTTTGCATATATTAAATTTCATATCTTTTTATTTACTAGAAACACTTTATTTTCTTTAATTTTTGAACATATAAAACACTTTCAAATTTTGAAGGTCAAAATTATATAAAAACATATACTGGTGATATCTCACTACAATCCCTAAACCTTTCCTCCTTGTGGCTACCTACCTCCTTAGTTAACACTGCTTTTACTTAGAATCTGAAATGGCCTGCCTATTTTTCTTCTGCAAAAATAACTGTCTGTGTGCACATCCACAGATTTATTTATGCATTTTAATTTTTTCCTTCTTTCTTACATATAACATAGCATAATGATTTTGTACCTTGTTCTTTTATTCAACAATATATTCGGAAATAATTCTCTATCAGTTCACAATGATTTTCCTCATTTTCACAATATCATGTGGATGCAGCATAAATAATAAACATTTATGTATATATGTATGTATTCATATATACAGGCTGAATTCAAATAAAGAAAGAAATTGTAAAGTGCTAAAAAGTCAGAGAATATTGAATAGTAGAATACCAGAAAGACCAGTAAGTGTAGTTATGTTGCAGCTGCAATGGGAATGAGCATGCTGGTGAGAACCACAGGATTTTTAGTCTAGCGGCATGAGTTTTTATACCTACAGTTAATGGGTCCATGTGAGGCAGACAGTCAGAACTTAAACTTCCCAGATAAAGCCAAGATCCTCAAAGAACTGCACCCTTCATGGGAGAATATACCAGAAAAAAAAAGTTGCCCATTGACTTGTGTAGACAACAAGAAATATTGTTTATGTTTGCCTAGTTATTACGTACTTCAGTCTGGTAAATCTTGAATTAAGAATGACACATAAAAATTGATCCTTGGATGGTAAATATCCAAGATAGGTCCTGGAAGAAGTAAAATTCCCCACTAAAATTCTTCTTAAGATATAATCCCACAAAGAGGCTATGAAGAATATTTCGGAGGAAGGGCTACCTCTGACAGAAGTAATTACAAAGCCAAGTCAATATATAGCAAGACTAGAACCTCAAGAACTTGAAATAACATGGAACAATCACAGAAGAGTATCAAATAAGTATGTTCATTTATTTTTTTAAAGATTTTTGTCAATTTATTTATTTGAGAGAGGGAGCATGAATGGTGAGGAGGGACAGAGGAGAGGGAGGAGCAGACTCCTCGCTGAGCAGGGGCTTGATCTCAGGACCCAAGATCATGACCTGAGCAGAAGGCAGATGCTCAACCAACTGAGCCACCCAGGAGCCCCTCAAATAAACCTGTTTAAAATGGTTAAATACAGAAAAGAACAATAAAAAAATCAAAAACCTAATGAGGCACTCTAAGCTAAAGACCAAAGAGACTTCTGGGGAAAAAAAAAAAAAAAAGCAAAGTCCATGGAATGAAAAACTCAGCAAACAGATTAAGGAGATGTCAGGCAAACTTAGGAAAGCAATGGCAAACTGGAAAATAGATGTGACAGTTTCACAGAACAAAGTTCAGAGATAAAAGAATGGAAATGATTTTAGGAAAAAGAAATTAAGATATGTATAGGACAGGATAAGAAAGTCTAGTACCCATGAGTAGTGTGTCTGAAAAAAAGAGAGGAGAATGAGGAAGGTAATTTTCAAAGATAAGAATGAAAGATTTCCAATTTAACTAAAGAAATTAATCCTCAGGTTAAGGAAGCAACATAATTCTTTTGAAGGACAAACAACTAGTAATCTATTCCTAGACTTAGAGTAAAATTCCAAAATACCAGAGGTAAAGATCAATCTTAAAAACAATCATAAAGAAGACAGACCACTCTCAAAGGAAAAAAGAAAAATTCATGATGAGAGATGGTTTTAAAGAAAAAGCATTATCATTTTCAAAAACCATAAAAGACATAGAAGAGCAATACACAATGCTGAAAAGAAAATTTTGTAAGGAAATCCTCAATTCATATGCACCTAACACAGACTTAAAAAAATAAAGAAAATTGGAGAGACTCAAAAGAAGAATGGAAAGATCCACGCTCACAGTGAAGATTTTGTCATTTTTTTAAGTAATAGGCAGAGCTCAATTAAATAATGGTGTTATTTAGTGATATAATTTATAAACCTGTTAGTAAATGTTTATGAATACTACATGTAATGATGAGAGAACACACATTTTTTTACTTCTATTTTTTTTTTTAAGATTTTATTGATTTATGTGAGAGGGAGGGAGAGCACAGTGGGGGGAGGGAGAGTGAGAAACAGACTCCCCGCTGAGCAGGGCGCCCCACATGGGGCTCCATCCCAGGACCCCGGGATCATGACCTGAGTTAAGGGCAGATGCTTAACTGACTGAGCCACCTGGGTGCCCCAGAGAACACACATTTTTTTTTAAAGATTTTATTTATTTGTTCACGAGAGACACGCAGAGAGATGCAGAGACACAGACAGAGGGAGAAGCAGGCTCCCTGCGGGGAGCCCGATGTGGGACTGGATCCCAGGACCCCAGGATCACGCCCTGTGGTGCCTCTGAATCCGCATTTTTAAAAGCCCACTTGGAACATACCTGAAAATTTAATACACATGATACACCCCAAAGCAAGTCTCACAAATGTCAAAGAATCGATACCTATGCATTCTCTCTAAAAAGAAGCAAAGAGAAATAAGAGAAAGAGGACTCGAAAGAGAGAGAGGAAGCATGCATGCACACCCCTTGAATGCAAATTAACCAGATAAAAAGAGGAGAGGTAGGGTGGGGTTAGAGGTTACAGAGACACTATTCTAGGCCCAGGGAAGAGCCTTGGTGGATCTTCCAGAGGAAGGGGGTTTGGTATATTTGAGTGAAAGGGGAACAGGGTGGCTCGAATTCACTGGTGGAGGAGGAAAGGTAGGATAACATGCGGCTGAAGAGATAATCAGGAGCGAGGCCAGGATCATATTTTCTTATGAACCAAAGTTTGGGGTTTTATCTGAAACTAAGAGGAAGGCATTAAAAGGTTTAAGAAAAGGAGGAGATGCGATCAGATTTGAATAAGGAAAACGTGCACTTACCTGCTGCATGGAAGTCGGACAGACAGGAGTGGAGGTCGAGACCGCTGGGGAGCAAAGCTGTAGTTCATACAGGACTTGGGGGGCTTCAGGCCAGGATGGGAGCAGGCGAAAAGGCGGAGATGAAAATGAATGGAGGATGTGAGGGAGAATTAGGTGATACAAGATTCAGTGATGCCTTGGCTGTGGGGGTAGGAAGGACAGCAGGGGGTGTTTCATTTGTTGATAGTACCAGTGACAAGAGAGACAGGTATCCTGTTTCACAAACAAGATGAATTTTGTTCCTGCCGCTGAGCCCCCCCCCCCACTTTTATTATTTTTTGGAATGCTTAACTTCTTGCTTTTATTTTAAACATACCCCACATGGCCTGCAAGGCCTGGAGGACGTCTGATTTCTTCCATTCACGATCATTTATATTCCTTCAGCACCATCTGCCCTTTACAATTACACTTAATTATTTCAGAAATAGACTCAAACAGGCCTGAAGGTCTCCTGGTGGGAAAGGATGCTCAGCAGTGTGACCCCGGAGACTGAGTTTTGATCCATCTCAAGCACTTCGAGACATACTAAATGCACCAAGGTTGTTTCCAGTTACTTGGAGTCTAGCAAGAAGGCACACCGGGAACCAGGGTCTCCAAAAACACTAAGAAGGAACAAAAGACAAAAAAAAAAAAAAAAAAAGGAACAAGAGACTATAAAACTCCTATGACAGTGGCAGAGCCTCTCCAAGGAGCCCAGCTTCCTTTCCCTGAGCCGTAGTAACAGCAGCTTCCGGGCTCCTTCCATTGAAGGCTCCCCAGTCACCTGCTCCATGCGGCAGCCGTCTGTGCACACTCCATTAATTTGTTTTCTCATATTAAAGGAACTCATATTCTTTTTTGTGTGTCTTTTGACATTTCAGGGCTTTAGCTGGCGTTAGAAAAAAAGAGGGGGTGCTGAGGGATTTATTCATGTGCAGTCGGAACCTTGCAACTGTTTGCATCTAAAACCATCTGGGTCTCTTTGTGTTTATCCGACTGATTAGTGAATCTCCCGTCCTCTTCTGTTATCTACTAAGTTTGAGAGTCTACCTTTTTTTGTTGTTATGTTGCTGTCTTGTTACAACACCAGGAGCGATTCATTAATCAGATAATATCACACCCAGCCTCAAACCTCTCCCAGTGGTTTCCCATCCTACTCAGCATAACAAGGATGAGCTATGGGAATCAGCCCCATGTGCTCCTTGACAACCTCTTCATACTCCCTTTTTGTTTTTTTTTTTAAGATTTTATTTATTTATTCATGACAGACTCACAGAAAGAGAGAGAGGCAGAGACACAGGCAGAGGGAGAAGCAGGCTCCACGCAGGGACTGGATCCCGGGACTCCAGGATCACACCCCGGGCCGAAGGCGGTGCTAAGCCACTGGGCCACCAGAGCTGCCCTCCTTTTTATTTCTCTTCACTGTGCTTCAGCTACGTCGTCTGCCTTCATGGAACACAATCACACACACACACCCCTCAAGCCCGGCCTTTGTGATTTCCATCTCCACTTGAAGACCTCCTCCAGGTACTGACCTGGCTCGCTGTGGAGAGTGCACATCACCGATGCCCACCAAACCCCAGTTTCCTTTTACTTGCAGGTACACAGAGGATGACTTTCATGATGGGTCGATGACATGTAACTTCTAGGTGAAGCGTTGAGTTGAATCTCACTGTGTTTACATGCTAACATGTATAAAAACCTTGCATGCATTGCTTTCTTTGTTTTAACTGCAGGAACGCGCCCTCCTAAATGAACTATTCCATAGCTTATTTTCCCATATTACAATTCCTCATGGAAAGTGTCAATGTCAACGTTTACTTGTACTGATTTGTCAATGTTTTTGTTTTTGTTTTAGCCACGTGCTAGTATTTACCTTCTTAATAATTATGAGTTTCCCAAGGTTTCTGAAACTTACTATTCATCCATTCTGGCTCATGTTTGTCACATGCCTGCCATTCCAAGCTGTGGAGATTGGGCAGCAGTTGAGTAGACAAGGTTCTTTCACATAAGGAATTTTATGTTAAAGTGGTAAGAAACGGATAAATAAAATAAACCAGGGTGCCTGGGTGGCTCAGCGGTTGAGTGTCTGCCTTTGGGTCAGGGCGTGATCACAGGCTCCTGGGATCGAGTTCCACTTCTCACTCCCCATGGAGAGCCTGCTTCTTCCTCTGCCTGTGTCTCTCTGCCTCTCTCTCTCTCTCTCTGTGTGTGTGTGTCTCATGAACAAAAAAAATAAAATCTTTAATAAATAAATAAACCAAAATATTTCAGATAGTGATCAAGGAACATACAAATAAACAGGGTAATGAGATGGGAAGTGACTTGGAACAGAAGGGGGGTGTCATAGAAAAGATCTGGAGGGACTTTGGGCTCAGCCCAAAGGTGACACAACTAGTTCTACATATACTTAGGAGAAAAGCCTACCATGCAGAGGGCACTATGGGGCAAGCTTGCCACGTCTGAGGAACGGAACGGCCAGTCCAGCTGAAGCGTGGTGTGTGTAGGAGTGTGATACAGAATGAGGCCAACAAGGGAGGCTCTGATAGTGTGGAACACATAGTAGGTATTCAGTGATGTAATGAATAGGGCCTTTTTTTTTTTTTAACAACAATGATATGATTTCAAAGGGAAAACTAATATATTTGCAAAATGGGAAAAAATTTCTCACTCCAGGTTTCACTGATTCCATAAGATATTTTGAATCCAAAGGCTGAACAGAACCCGAGAATGTTTCGGCTCTTTTATAAGGCACCATTAGGATGGCCATAAAATGTTTAGCCCTTAAAAACACATTCTACAGCTCAGCAGTATGTCTGAGATAACTTTAAATGTTAATGAAATGTTTCATAAGTCCACTGTTTTTAAGGCTGTTAGGAGTCTAAGGAATTTCTTAAATACCATCTCATAAAAAAAATAATCTAACTTAAGATGAACTTACATACAGAATATATGTCACAGAAGACCTGGCACAGGACTTGAATTCAATGATTATGTTCTTCTGAGAGGGAAACAGGATTGATTTTGTACTGGCCTCAAGTAGGTTCTTGGAAAGATCTATTCCTTTCCAAATGAAAATATATTAGTGGCAATAAAGTTTTTTATAGCTTGTAATTCAGAAGTGAACTTTTATGAAACACTTTGGCACTGTGGATGTATGTCCAGTGAAATCCTGTATAACTGAAAGATCTAGAATTGTTTTGTTTCTGGTGAACCATCAATATAAGCTGTGGAGCAGTGGAAACCATATTTCTAGAGATATCCTCCTATTCAGGTCCAGTCAGGTGAAGGGAAACAAGAGCATGACGTTCTTATGGGCACTGTTTTTTGTTTGCTTTGCTTGTTTTTGCTAATCGTTTTGCGAATGGATTTTTTTACATTCCCGGTAGCGACGCAGTCCTGAGGGGAGAAGCTACCAGAAGTCAAATCAGGGCACGAAAGCAGAGTAGCTACAAGAAATTAAACACATTTACCTTCAATTTATAAAAATCTTTCACTTCGCTGCGAGAAGTTGCATGTGGATTTGCCTTGTTTAATTAACTTTTCTTAGTACACTTTACATCTTTCACACCGAGAGATGTATGTGAGCTAAATCAGAGCAGCATGACAGTATTTTTGTCACTGCTGGAAAAACAAATTGCTCCTTTCAATTACCCAACCCCTTGCTCCCTGGACCCACGCATACAATCAAGTTAAAACTTACAAGAGACATAAATGTCATTCCTCCTTCCCCAAAGGAGAGTCTGACCAAGAACCCCTACTTCCCTTTGGGTTGAGTTTGGTTTTGCTGCTACCGCTGAAGGAATGAAGGCGACATTCATTGTCCCTTGCCGTTTAACGGAGGTAATAATTGCCAGCCGGCGTGGACTGTGATGCTAAAACCCAGAAAAAGCCTTTTCAATCATGGCATTGCATTTCCATCCAAGCCCCCGCTGTAGAACACTAGAGAACAAGGTGTAAATCAGTTTAAGAACATAGTTCTGCATTCAAGGCATTGTGGTTTACAGCTCCCAAATGACCTCCATCTATCTTCCTTAGCTGTAGAGGTGTATAATTGAACTAAAGAGAGTCTTGAGTAATGAGGTTCAGAGTGGCAGCTCCATTGCTGAGGCTTAATAGTGTAACTGCTGCATGCTTTTTTATCCCCTAAAATGTAACAAAATAGTCTAGTAGGTCCAATTCTTCAGGGTGACACTTGCCGAGAGTCTATATTTTAAAATAGAAATAGGTTTTTATAAGCAAAAAACTATAAATCTCTCTCTACAAGAGGGTTCTCAAAATACAATTATACAAGCCATTTTCTGCTGGAGCAGAAGCTAATATGAATGCACACAACAACCTGTACTTCTTTTTGTGGGGAAATCATTTTTTGAAGCCTTTATTTTTCTAACACAACCCAACAGCTGCTTTCTTGGTCTCCAAAGGGGCTGGGGAGTGATAGCCTTTTTCAAATTGTGTGCTGCTGGGAGTTGTAGCCAGAAGACCCATGTTATTTTAAGTTTTCTTTTCTTTTTTTTTGAAAAATTTTATTCTTTTTTTTTTTTTTTTCGGTGAAATTCAAGAAATACTGCTGCTGGAGAATTCTTTCTTCCAAGGAACAGTCTGCTTGCAAATGAATGTTTCTTTTTTAAGGATCCATAGTTTATATGCTCTTATCAGGCCTTGACCATATGCAAATTGCTGGGTGAACAATTTAGTAGAGCAATGTTAGTAGAGCATAAAAACTGAACAAAGGCATAACTACCTCCTTGTGAATTCTCTGGGAGTATAGTATTGGCTGAATTTAGGAATGAGCTTATTAACGCAGTCATTTAATATGAGTAATTAGAACTAGGTGGATGGCTTCAGGGGCTCTAAATCCTCCATCCTTCCCCCAAAACAAGATCCTGAAAGAAAAACAAAAACAAAACAAAACCAAAAAACCCCAACAACCTGCTTGCTGACTCTGCTTAAAATTCCACATTGGACATTCAACACTATTACACAAGATATTCCTGGCTAACATGCAAATTTCACTAACAGGGTAAATGATTAAATAATATCAATGACAACAAGTAACGCTACCTGATAGCTTACAACATTCGTTAGAGTTCCAAGCGCTTGATATGATTTAACACTTTGAGTCCCCCATACAGCCTATTGATTGCTTCCATTTTACAAATTCAAAACCTGAAGCAGGAACAGAGGAGTTAATTCGTCCGTGCTTATAGTTATACATGACATTGCCCAGATTGTCGACTTCAGGACACTTGGTCTCTTTCTTTTTCTCTTTCTTTCTTTCTTTCAGAGAGATTTATTTATTTACTTACTTATTTATTTGAGAGGGTGCTTGCACACATGCATGTGGGCGAGCTAGCAAGGGGAGGAAGGGCAGAAGAAGAGAGAGAATCTCAAGCAGACGTCTCCACTGAGTGCAGAGCCCATTGCAGGGCTCAATCTCATGATCTTGAGATCAAGACCTAAACCAAAATCAAGAGTTGGTCATTTAACCATCTGAGCCACTCGGGTGCTGCAGAATGCTTGGTCTTAACCCCTTTGTTCACGTGGATAAGTTTATTAGATGGATTTGTGAGAAGAGAGAACTGAGAAGGTTGAGAGAATTGTGTCCTGTGAGGAACCTCCTTTCAGAGCCCACAGTTCCTCCTGGGACCAGCGGTAGACGCAGTCTGTGGTTGCAGATTTGGTGATGCCATCGAGCTATCCTTATAAAAGCCATGCCACACCATTTATGCCATTAGTGTGCCGCAGAAAGGTATCATGGTCAAAATTATTTCCACAATAGCATATGTTGTTCACCTCTTTTACTTCATTGACATTTGCTATGGTGGCACAAAAGCAAATGGTGGTTAAGATGGCTAGCAACTCAGATGAATTAAGGCAATGGCGTCAAACGCTGAATTCTTCTCTGACGCACACTTGCAGTAAAAATATGCCAGTCGCATTCAGGAATGGCCTTGATGAAGCAGTAAAAATTGTTGATTTTACTAAATGGGACCCGAAGTAAAGGTGCTTTTTAAATATTTTCTATAATAAAATAGGGAGTATGGATACAGCACTTCAGCTACCTACCCAAAGTATGACGGTCGCCTCAAGGAAAAGCCCTTATGTGACCATTTAGGTTACAAGTAAAACGGGGCACATTTTTCACGAACCACTGTTTTTTACTTGAAAGAATGGCTGAAAGACAGACTTCGGTATTTGGCAGCTAGGATATGCAAATGAGCCTACCACACCAAGGAAACCAATTGATACCCACAACTAATTATAGTGTTGGCATTATCTTTTTGCAGGAGAAATCTGGGGAACTCTCTATAGCTCCACATCCCCCCAACACATCCCTTCTTCTTGGAACAGGTGTCTTTCCCTGCCTCTGAGCAACTTGATTGGGCCGGGTGCCTGACCCAAGCTGAGTCAACAAGCCCAAAGTTAGAGCATGTAAAACTCACGACTATGTGGGTCACTGCATCCATGCCAATCAGAGAGGTATAAGGCCACCATTCTGGGAGGAAAGAAAAGAGAATGGAGGTGGCCGTGATGTTTATGGAATGGTTTCTCATTGTTCCTGAGGCTTACAGATCCCCCATGAACTCTCTGTTATTTGGGCAATTCCTGAAATAAACTACCCTACCTGGTATTCTTTCATTGACTTCTGTTTGCTAACACTAGTTTAATTTGGATTTCTACCACATGCACTCAAAAGAGACATCACTAAATTTTATTTGGCTCCATTTCCTACTGTATGCCTCTACCTTCTGTTACACTCACATTAAACTATTCAACAGACCCTAAACAAAAGTGCTGATGCATTTTCACATGCTTTCGCCTTCAGTGTAGAATAATTTTTCTTTCTATCAAAATCCTTTCATTTCTCAAGCCTCGGGTTCAATACCACCTACTCAACTAAACTTTGCCTGGTTCACCCACCCAACTACACGTTTCATAGCCTCTCCATGTTGTGCTGTTTATTTCCTTGTTGGTGTTCTCATTCACCTCTGTATGACGATTATTTTACCACCTGTCTCTCTCACTAGATTTTATTTCCCTGTGGAAAGGCTCACATCATCTCTGATGCTTTAAGCCCCAGTATCTCAGTCACGGCACTTAGTTGGGACCAGTAAGGGTTTGTGCAATATGTAATTCAGGTGAGAGGGTATCATAAAGGAACCTGTCATTCGTGTCTCTCTAACGCTGCAGGGTGAATGTCTTCTTTCTTGTGATATATCTTCTTGACAATGTCTCCACTCTTTGTATTAATGCCCTATTTTTTTTCTGATTCGTCATTATTCTTACCCTGTGTTGGCCATTTTTTTTTCTCATTATAAAAATATTCTGTTTCAGAGCCAGATAGTCCATTTACTGAAGTAACACCTTATCTAGATAATGTGATTTTTCTACATCTCTTGTTTCTCGTGTTATTGTCAGACCTTCCATTTACACCATTCACGGTTTGTGAGTTTTTTTTTAAAGACATCATCAACCTGGATGGTATATTTATTTTACCATAAATAAATGTGAAGTCAATATATGGATTCTTTTGTGTTTGTATCAAATTTTCTTCCTTCTTATTTTGTATTTTATGTCACAAAAGCTGAGAATGGGAGGTTATGTGGAAAGGGTAGGCTCACCCATCATCCATCCATATATTAGCTCAATAGAGTAGTTTGCAATCAACAAAGATACCATAATCTCATTATGATAACGTTTTACTAAAGATCAGTCATAAATTTTGGGTCATGGTGGCCAAAAATATAATTCAGAAAGACTGATAGGGGTTTTGAAAATGGAAAATTTAGGTATCAGAACTCAGTTCCAATCTCAGTTGTCTTACTTACTAGCTGTAGGACATCACATTACAGATCATGCATCATCATAAATAAGCTTAGTTCTGAAGCAAGGGCTTGAGTACCTGAGATAAAGTACCTCAGATAGACTCAACTACATAAAAAGTTAAATTTAAATGTCAAAAAGCCCCACTAAAAAGTAAGTAAGAGAAATTTGAATATAGCAATATATTTATTTATTTAACAATTTTTACTTGAAACATACTTGACATATAGTATTAAATTAGTTTTGCCCGTACAACATAATGATTCACCAATTATATACGTTACAAAATGCTCACCATGATTGCAGAATGATTACTGGCTGTATTCTCTATGCAATACTTTTCAGTCCTGTGACTTAACTGTTTTATAACTAGAAGTTTGTACCTCTTAATCCCCTTCACCCATGTTGTTCAACCCACCACTCTTTCCCCTTTGGCTATCACCAGTTCGTTCTCTATATTCATGAGTCTGTTTCTCTCTTTGGTTGTTGTTTGTTTTGTTTTTTTAGATCCCACATGTAAGTGAGATTGAAATCAGATGGTATTTGTCTTTCTCTGTCAGGCTTATGTCACTTATTCCACTCTACGCCCATCCATGTTGTCACAAATGGCAAGATTTCATCCTTTCTTAGGACTGAGTAATATTCCGCTGTGTAGACGTGCCATAACATCTTTATTCACTCATCTATCAATGGATGCTTAGGTTGCTTCCATATTTTGGCTGGATATATATTTTATTTTTTGAATAAAGTTAATTAAAAAAAAGATAAAGCCCTGGACAGAAAAAAAAATTGCAAATAATGTGAAGAAACAATTCACAAAGATAAACATAAAAATTGTCAACAAACTGGTGAAAAATTTTCGAATTCACTAGAGATAGAGGTACATGAGTTAAATTAAAAGAATGCAAAATATTTTACAATAATTAATTGTAAAAGATAGTTGTATATTAGATTGCCAGAAGTCAGAAATAATAATAGCCTCAGATGGGGCGAGTATGGAGAATTTTACACACCAGTGGGGGGTAGTTATAACTTTTCTGGAGGCTAATTGGTACAAAAAGCCTTAAGATGCATATACTTTATGCTTTTGACCTAGGAGTTTCACTTCTGTGGGTTAATGCTAAAAAAATGATTGAACACGTGTACAATGAGGCAGGAGTTGGTTTGTTTTAATGGCAGAAGATCGGGAACAGTCTAAACAACCAACCATGAGAAAAAGATGTCAATTGGAGATGTTATTTAGCACTTCTGCAGAGTGGGATGCTGTTCAACTATATAAAAAAGTGCCAAGAGGAGTATTTCTCAACATGAAAATATATATTGGAGTTAGAAAACTGTTCAGTGAAAAAAGAAGCTATGAAATGTGAGATTAGGAAAAAAAAAAAATAACACCCCCGTGTCTAGTTAGAACGATGTTAGGACGTTACCCAGTGGCTTTTCTCTGGTGGTGAGAAAATGGGTGGTTCTGATTAAAACCTTTGTCTTTTTTGGTGTTTTCCAAATTTCTATGTGAATCAGACAGCTCTGCGACCCGCCTAAGCTCTTTCACTCGGACTGTGCGGGCGGCAAGGGACTTCTCTTTTGGGGGGTTGCTCGGTGTCTCGGCAGCAGGTGGCACAGGGAGCCCTTATCTCACCTGTGGCAGGTGGAGACCCTTCGGCGAATCCTCTGGCGCGGCCTCCCCGACCCGGGGGACAACGTGGAGGTGCACTTTTAGGGCCCGTCAGCAGGTCTCACCAGCTGACCTCTGGCTCTCCCTTGGCCTCAGAGTCCAGGTCACAGCAGGGCAGGGGACGCGGGTGCCCAGCAGACTGTGGTGTCCGTGCTCTCTCCTTCTGCCTCGCCCTTCCTGGGCCTTCCCTCCTCCTCCAACAAACCCGGGCCAAGGCCTGTGCATATTCATTCCATCACATTACAATGCAGTTCACACTAACAGCGTGATATGGTGTCACTACAGAGAATGAGAGGCCCCAAGTTGTGGAGCTGGTGGCCAGCAGTGCCCCCAGCATCAGGGGATTTGATGGGCCCGCGGACCCGGGGGAGCTCGCCTGCCTGCACACCCCACAGTGCTTTCCCTTGGCGGTTTGTCCAGACCAGTCCTTAGACCCTGTGGAATCAGCACCGCTGCTGGAAAGAGCACAGGGACCATGAACAAGGGCACCTGTTGCACCTGCAGGGCTGCACAGATGGCAGGTGGCAGGGCCCCGGGAGAGACGTGAGACACAGGCACGGGGTGGAGCAGGGTCTGTCCCCGGGGCCGCAGTGTCCCGTCCCTGGGCATGACACACACAGCTCCGCAGAGCAGGGCAGCCTGCGCCCAAGCCCCAGCCCAAACAAGGACGGGGTTCCCGGACAGGGACAGGGCTCCTGCCTCCCTCGGGGACGGCTGTTCCCAAGGTGCACTCCTGGGCCACCAGGCAGGGGTCAGCAAGGCCTGGGTGCCCGGGGCTGCCCTTCCCAACTCAGATGCAGTGATTTAAAACTTGACCTTGGGTGGGCACTTGATGGGATGAGCACTGGGTGTTTTTCTATATGTTGGCAAATTGAACACCAATAAAAAATAAATTTATATATAAAAAAAAGATCGAAGCTAGGTAAAAAAAATAAATAAAATAAAATAAAATAAAATAAAATAAAATAAAATAAAATAAAATAAAATAAAATAAAACTTGACCTTGGTAGAAAGCCGTCTGGTGGCAGGCCTGGAACAGATCCAGCCTCTGGCTATGCCTTCTGTCCAGGGGAGCCGTTCTGTCCAGCTCAGCAGTTACTGTTTTTACAAGACCATCCGCCTTGATGGATTAGAAAGTTCTGACCTTTTTATTTTCAAAGATTTTATTTATTTATTTGAGAGAGAGCACAGGGGGAGCAGCAGGCAGGAGAGGGAGAAGCAGGCTCCCTGCTGAGCAGGGAGCCCGATGCAAGGCCAGGCTACATCCCAGGACCCTGACCTAAACCGAAGGCAGATGCTTAACCAACCGAGCCACCCAGGTGCCCCAAGAAAGTCCTGTCCTTTTTCTAATTACCTCCCCTTTTCTGGCAAACCCTAATAACCGAACTCAGTGGTGTTCAGAAGAGCCACAGAAACTTACCATTAGAAGGGATCGACGGCAGTCACTCCCCACACCCCTGGAAAAATTAAGTTTCTGCATGCTGTCTTTTTCCTCGTATTTCTTCTGCAGCTTTGGCCTAAAGCTTTGGGGGCCTGGTCTCCCTGGCTTCTACTGGAATAGGATCGATGGTAACATCAGATTTAGCACTTATTTATTTTGTGATATAAACTTGATTACCTCATGGTGTTCTTAAAAAACGCCATTTCTTTGGATGGCTATGCCTACCCCGTGAAACACTATCCTTGTGGAGCGTACATTTGCTGTTGTTTTTCCCATTTACCTTCCTAAATGCCTGGAGGTTTTATAAGAAGTGCCCCAAATTCTAAAAGGGAATTAGAGTCTGGTGGGAAAATTAGAATCGGGCCAAGATTTTCGTGCATGTCTTTTGACTTGAAATCCTATTCTGTTTCCTCTTACTGCCTCTAGCAGGAGCTCTAGAGGAAGATCTTGTTCTTAGGGCAGCCCCACTGCCCTCCAGCCTTCTTCACAGTTAGGTGACTGTTAGAAGGGCTGATGCCATAATACAGTGCAAAATGAAGGGTGAATTGTGCAACCAAAATTCGCTCTAGGAGGTGGACTGATGCCTCTGGGGGAGAAGCTGTCTTAAGGAGCCTCAAGTCATGCAGAAAAGATGCAGTGCAGGACCCAAGGAACCCAAAGGAATATAAATAAAATAAAATAAAATAAAATAAAATAAAATAAAATAAAATAAAATAAAATAAAATAAAATAAAATAAAATAAAATAAAATAAAATAAAATAAAATAAAATAATAAAATAAAATAAAATAAAATAAAATAAAATAAAATAAAATAAAATAAATAAAACTTGACCGGGCAAGGATTGCCCGGTTGAATGCACTGCATGGAATGGCCTTCGTACGTGAGAACAAGGTCACCACCGGCAGGTGCCTCAAGGAGGCTGGAAACAAGCAAGTGGCACATGAACTCTCGTCAGTAAGTGCCTTGGTGATCTGAGCTCTGGACTCATCCTACAGATTTTCCTTTATAGCCAGTGCCCTTTCTTCAAGTCAGATTCCAACCGGGCAGGGTGTGGGGGTGTGGGGGTGTGGGTTGGGGAGGGGATCCAACCAGAGGGGTTCTATTTAAATTGAGAGTGGGGAGACCTGAAGCCCCGTGATGATTAATTTTACATGTCACCTTGACCACAGAGGACCCAGAGGTTTCGTGGAGCCTTCTTGTCTCCGGATGTATTTCTAGATGAAATTAACGCTGGAAGCCGTAGACTGAGTAAAGCGCATTGTTCTAATCTAATGAGGTGGGGCCTCATCTAACCAGGTGAAGACCTGAACAGAACCAAAATGGCAGACTGAGAGAGAATTTTTCTCTTTCTGCTGGATGGTGCTCAAACTGAAGACAAGCTGTCCTCTCCTGCCTTCAGACTCAGATTCAGACTGGACCTATACCAGCGGCTCTCCTGGGTCTCCAGCTTGCGGACTGTAAATCTTGGGACTTCTCAGCCCCCATAACCATGTGAGCTAATTCCTTATAATAAATCACTTCTCGAGTTGTTTCTGTTTCTCTGGAGAACCCAGACATATATATCCCCCTAATCACCCTTCCAATTTCCTCCTCCACTCATCCTCTCTAGGAGCTAGTATGTGTGCATTTAGGCAGGTTTCTGGACGGAGGCTCTAGCCAAAAAAAAAAAAAGTTATAAATTCCTAGGATATATACCAGTCAGTCATGTCAGAGCAGCCTCTGGCACGAGGATTACACTACAATTTACTGGACTTGGCTCATCTGTCTTCCTGGATTGCCTTTGACTGTCTGTCAACCCTGGAAATTATTTACCTCCCCAGAGTTTAGACTAATCCCTCGTTTTCTTCCTTTCATTGCCACACTGCTTATTCACCTGTCAGATGGCAACTATATTTCTTCTAGCTCCAGGGAGTTTACTTGCTTTGAACCTATTGGGTAGATTATAGGGTCTGGGAATCTTAATTTCTGGGAATTCCACAGACTCCTTTTTAACCATTGGAGAAATCTGGCCACAGCTTTTCAATTCTGTCTGTCTTTCACATTTCTTTAAATCTGAACCTACCACTGTATAAACGTAAAGAGAGAGGATACAAGGGCAAGCATGATTTTCCTGCTATTATGCTTCAAGCGTGAACCCAAGTTGTCCCTATAAAGTCCAGAATTCAGCAGTGTGGAGGGATGGCTCCCTACTTTCTTTTTGCACTATTGGGAAATGGAAGGTAAGGGTTGGGCCCTGTTGTCAAATTGGAACCCCAGGCACTAACCTTGACTCCTCCTGACCTCTTGTACCTACGCCCCCCCCCCCCATTCAAGCTACCACAAGGTATTGTCAGTTCCACCCACTAAATACCTGTCCAGTCTTCCTACTTTTTTCTGTTCTCATTGTCACTGCAGAGAAGTCACACCTCATGTAAGGATTAGGCTCTAAAGAGTTGAGGCTGGGAGTATACCTGGTTGCGCATCTGCCTTCAGCTCAGTGTGTGATCCTGGGGTCCTGGGATTGAGTCTGTCATCGGGCTCCTCACAAGGAGTCTGATTCTCCTTCTATCTATGTCTCTGCTTCTCTCTGTGTGTCTCTCATGAATAAATAAATAAAATCTTTAAAAAAAGAGTTGAGGATAGCTGTGAGTTGTGTAGTTATGACTACCCTTGAGAATTCCTCAGGAAGATTCCTCAGTGGAGACAGACCTACTGCTTCTCAGCAAATGGAACACAATTATCTCTCTAGTGTCAGAACACATTGCTATTTCTTCAGCTGAGCTCTAGATGAAGATGTTGGTTTGTAGTTCAGGGCCATATTGGATAAAAATGCATCCATATTTGAACCCTAGAATGACATTTCACACGATGAAATGTCTGGGCTCTCTCTGGGACACACATTCCCAGCAGAGGAGTGGAGTTGTCGGTATTACTTAAAATGGTATTTCTCTACATCTTCTGCTTTCTCCAATTCCCATCTCTCACCTTGTCACTTAGAGCATCTAATTGAATTCAGGTAAACATACGACGACACTCCATCGTGTTGATTTTAAGGTACCAACGTCTGCTGTCTAAATTATAATAGGGGTCTTCTAAATAGACCATCATCCTCCAATATTAATATTCCTCAAACCATTTACCACATTGCAGCCAGAATGATTGCTCAAGAGCACATAGTGGATCATGGTTCCTTCTTACTTCTCCATGTAAAATTGTTCACCTGCCTCCCATTGTCCTGGGGAAGAGTGTAGGGTCCTTTGCATGACATGGGAGCCATTCACATTCTCTCTGCACTTTGCATGCCTCTTCTCCCACCACACTTGTACCTAGCCTGCTGCCATTTCCAGTGAAATTCAACTACTTACACTCGCTAAAATAACAACACCTTCCCTTGCCCTTGGACTTTTGCACGTGCCCTCTGTCTCCCTTTGCTTAACTAACTTCTCCTCATCCTTCAGAGCTCAGTGTAGGCATCATGTTCTCTGGGACCTTCGTCAAATATCTATAGCACAGCCACTTCACCCTCTGGCTAAGCCTTTGCATTTCTAATCCATGGCTGGCAGTTCAAGGTCCCCATTGGAAGCCATTATTCCATATTTTTTAACACTCTAAGGAAACTTAGAGATGTAGAAACTGTTGTATTCCATGGGGCCATGCTGTTGAGCTGTTTTCCTTTAATGCCAGTTCAGTTACAAACTCAACACTGATAATGATAATAATTGTTATTATTATTATTATTATTATTATTACAACCACATCAATAAGAACAAATACCAATGTTTGTAGTATATATGCTAGGCCTTCTAAGATATTTATCCTTATATTTATATGTGATAACTATATTCATATCTATTTACCTAGGTGTATATAGACTTTTATACACTATATAGACTCTTCTAATATGCACAGAATTATTACATTCTCCTCTAACAGATAGGCAACGAGGGTCACAGAGACACAAAGTAACTTGCCTGGTGGATCGGAGAAAACATATTGCTTTTCAGTGAATCCAACATGGCTAGGCTTTCTTCTCGTGTTGGAACAAACTGGAAAAATCAGGATCTGAGTCCAGGAAGTCTGAGTCAAGAACCTGCCTAACCAGTGTACTCTCGGCTTCTCTCATCTGCTTGGCCTGGCCTCTGGGATAGAGTTCAGTTTGCGGTTCTTTCCCACCGACAATTACTCACTCCACAGCTCAATGGAGGTTCATGCTGTCTTGAATAGAGAAGGTGTATATATATATATTTTTATAAAAAGCCTAAGCCTTGAAAGACGTATTCTATAAGCATGAATAAATCCTCCACCATTACTGTTTACCATAATCAGAGGCCCTTTTCTCCAACAGTCTCTCTTTTAAAAAATTGTTGAATTCCACCCACGACCATGCTGAACATTTCCCCGGACTCCCCTGATCCAGGCATTATGCTATTTGTATTCATTAAAACTGATTAAGGTTTTCTTCATATTTATTACCAGTTTGACTTTCATAGCTGAGGCTTACTCTGCTATCAGCAGGATTCCTGGTCTCCTTTGGAAGTTTTCAAAGTGAAAATCCAAGAACACAAATGAATTCTGGCAGCCAGAAGTCTCTAATTTAGTGTGTGGGTTCAGCAAGATGAGAGGAGCTATATTTTAGGATAAAACAATTAGATAACCCTGAATTAAACCTATGGTGTACTCATCACATTCTTTTCTTGGATTCATGTGCAATGTAAATGTACTTGACATGATTCAATTATGACTTAAATTCCTGATTGCCAAAGCTAATCAGATAATAAAAGTATAACACACCAGCCATATTTACAAAAGTTGTGTAGAGCCATTGACCCTAGAAAGGACATGCTACCTCTAATTGTGCATTATGGGCAACATGGGCCCTATAAATCATAAAGAATAATCATTAAAATACTAAAATAAAATTATGAGTTCAACGAAAGGTAGGGCTTTCCATTAAGTTTTATTAATACTGAAGAAGAATGAGATTATAAGTGGAGACAAACCATAGCATCTTTTTTTCTGGTCCACTGTGTAGATCCAACCTTGGGGCCCTTACCATGGTCACCAAATACCTCTTATCCCTTGCACATCTTGAACAAGCTCATCAGGAAGAAGCATGCAGTGCATTCCTCTCAGGATTTTTCTGTTGAGGTAAGTAAAGATTTTAGCTTACAAAGAATATATATGTATAGTCATGGAACTTTCAATTTGCATCCCTGCAAACTACACACATTGGTTGGAAACCATAGGTGTGGTCTAATGTTTGAGACATTCCTCCCCCCCACCACCTCCCACCCCCATTTGCAAGGACACCAGCTGCTACTTATAAGAATATGTTGTAGGCTATTTCTCTTCAGCACTCTGCCACCAAACATGCCTCAAGGAAAAGAGAAATCTGGAAGTAAACTGTCACCTTATGGAGTCTTTCTAACCCGCATGCTTATGTTTGTATATAAAAAAAGACACTATCGCTTTTCTCAGAAGTGTGGTCTGCCTCTGGCTTGTAATTCTTCATTGGGGCAGGGGGAGGGGGGGGTTTCTCCCAGTGACCTTAAATGCAAAGAGAATAAAGTTCTATAATTTGGAACAATGAATCCTTCCCACATTTCAAACTTGGCTGGAATCCTCTCTATCCCCTAAACACCTAGCGATTATGAACTCCTGTTGACGTTCTATCGTCTGTGCTCTGCTAGATACGTACTCACTTTTCACGTGTTTGCATCTTATCTTGCCAATGAGACCATGAGCTCCTCGAAGGCAAAGACTGTCTTTCACTGTTATGCATCCCTGCAGTCCCCAAGCTCAGCACCTTACACATTATAGGCACCTGGTTATTACTTTTGATGGCTTAATTTATCAGGAAGAGCCACTGGCTGACAACAAATCTAAGCTCCAAATTAGAGTCCCTGTGTCTTAGATCAGGGCTTCTCACACTTGAGTGTGCACATTGCTCACCTGGGGATCTTGTTACAACTTGGCTTCTGATTCCTAGAACTGTGGAGGTACCTGGGATGCTGCATTTCTCCCTCTGAGAGATGCCAAAGTTGCTGGTTCAAGGATCTCACTTTGAGGAGCAAGGTTGAAATGTGAAGAAAGTCAGAAATGAATAAATCATCTAGCAATCACTTCTTTGCTTTTTATGCTTTTGCAGAGCCACACGTACATCACACTTCTGGTTGATGTGAATCTATCCAGTTCAGAGATTTTAGAAATATTCAGTCACCAATTAAAGGTCTTCTGCACCATAATAAGAGCTACTGTGGCAGGTAATTCATGGAGGTGCTAATTTGCATTTGTTCCCTGTATTTCTCATTCATTTGTTCTGAGCAGGTAGTCAAGCCCATTCAAATTCTTTGCTTCAGAGATTCAAGAGGTGGGGGTCGGGGTGAGGGTGGGGGAGCAAGAGCTGCAGAAGACAACCCTTCTTTTTGTCTCTTTTGAAATCTGAGTGATTAAAAGGATCATTCTAGGTATTCTTTGGGGAGGGGAGAAGGAAAGAGAAATGGGTAACACTTGTGTCCAGGCCTATAAAGGGGAGGAAAATCAGTGTCTCTCATAAAATTAAGAACTACTTGTGAAGTGTGACAGGACCATACAAGGGGCACTAGGCAGGCGGGGCACTAGGCAGGCAGGGCACCAGACACCAGGCTCCTTCTCTGCCATGTACTGTGCCCTCTAAGGCATGGAAGCCACAGATTCCTGGGAATGCCTGGGCCCTGGAGATGGGTATCTCAGTAACAACCAGACTAGACCGGTACTTGAAATGGACTCCGATGCTTTGGCACTGCACGACCTGCCCTACTCCAACAACCAAAGAAACACTGGATTCATGAGTTAAAAATGTGGAAAGAAGAAAAAGGATAAAAGGAAGTGGAATTAGAAAAATGTTGGGGAATAAATTTCTCGTTCCCTTAGCAAAAAAGAGTTTGCAACTGGGTTTAACACGATTTTAAAGAAGTAAGCCTAGGAGATAGTTTTTGTTTAGCCGAGTGTGAGAAGTAAGATTAATAGTCGGGCAGCCCGAGTGGCTCAGCGGTTTAGCGCCGCCTTCAGCCCAGGGCCTGATCCTGGAGACCTGGGATCGAGTCCCACGTCGGGCTCCCTGCGTGGAGCCTGCTTCTCCCTCTGCCTGTGTCTCTGCCTCTTTCTCTCTCTGTGTGTCTCTCATGAATAGATAAATCTTAAAAAAAAAAAACAAAAAACAAAACTTGGTAGTCATCTATTGAGTGACAAATTTAAAGACAAAATCAAATCATATCTCCATCCCTCCCCCTGGGCCATACACATGTTTTTCCCCAACTCTCTAACCCTCCAACAACTTCCTATTTGCCTTGATCCCCTCAGTTTCTTCTGAGATGTTAAGTGGAAAAGGCCTACCAGGTCTGAAAGGTTTGGTAAAAAAAAAAGAAAGAAAGAAAGAAAGAAAGAAAGAAAGAAAGAAAGAAAGAAAGAAAGAAAGAAAGAAGAAAGGAAGGAAGGAAGGAAGGAAGGAAGGAAGGAAGGAAGGAAGGAAGGAAGGAAGGAAGAAAGAAAGGAAGGAAGGAAGAAGAAAGACAAAAGATTGTACATTTCTGGTTACTATTTTTTAGAGTGATTGTGTGTTGACATAATGTGTTGACCACACTGGGTTAATTTCACCTGTTTCTCATTATTTCCCAAATTGCAGCTACTGGAAACCTTAAGGGCACTACATACACAGCTGGCATTTTACTTCTGCTGGCCTGCACTGCTCTGGGGATCCGCCCTCAGCAGACCTCCCCTCCCTCCCTTCCCTCCCCTCCTTCCCCTCCCTCCCTGCCAGCCCAAGGGTCCTCCAGGCTACAGGCACCTGCTCACAAAGCCAAGGCAGCACATGCCACATGCTCGCGGTTGGCTCTGTCTGCAAACTTCCTCCTCCGTGTCCAGGTCGGGTCTGGGCTCACCCCCGTGCAGGTTACTGCTTGGCCTTCCCCTCACTGCATTCAGCTAAAATTCTGCCAAAATGTCCCCTCTCCAGGGACGTGTTTCCTTACCACCCTGTCTAAGCCCACGCGCATCCTTCTCAAAGGCCTGGACCTGCTTCCTTTTTTCACATGACATCACATTGCTGGGCTCACCTGCACTCTTCCCCTCACGGTCACCTCCAGCTTCTAGGAAAGTGCCTGCCGCGTGGTGGGCACCTGGTAGACGATCATTGGATAATTGACTTAAGTGGTCATTCAAAAGTGAGCTCCTGCTACCAACTCGTCATTTTGTTGAGAGTTTTGTGAATTTTTTCATATTTAACTCTCACAGTAGGTCTATAAATAAATACTACTGTAATCTAATTATACACTGGAGAAAATCAAGCCTTAGAAAAGTGGCACCTGGGTGGCTCAGCGGTTGAGCCTCTGCCTTGGGCTCAGGGTATAACCCCGGGGTCCTGGGATTGAGTCCCCCATTGGGCTCCCTGCATGGAGCCTGCTTCTCCTTCTGCCTGTGTCTCTGCCTCTCTCTCTGTGTGTCTCTCGTGAATAAATAAATAAAATCTTTCCAAAAAATGCTTAGTGTCCCAAACACTTTACAGAGATTTACTTACTCAATCCTCATAGTAGTGCACTGATACTGGCTATTTTTACTGGACGGGTTAAGTAATTTGGTTCAGGTGGTTAAGTAATTTGCTTGAGGTCAAGTAACCTGGAAGTAGTGGGGCTGAGAGATAAAGCCTGGAGGGTCTGACCCCAAAATCCAAGCCCTTTTGCCTCAGGGCCAGGTTCCCACATTCCTGAATGCAAAGCAGGTTTGACTACACCCCTACTCCCCACCCCCAGAATGCCCTTACTGGGATACCTACTCTCAGTGAGAGAAGACCCCGTCCTGGCACTTGCCCCCACCTGCACTCTATTTCCACTACTCAAGTTCATTATCTTAAATACTGAAGACCCCATTAGGCTCCTCAAAATGTGTTTGATCTCCTGTACTTTCTCTTCTTTATAAAAAATACCACTAATTTGCTCAGTGTCCCAGATCTCAAACCTCACAGGCATTTGCCTTGTTGCCTTCACTTGTTGCTTCTGCCTACAAGTCTCTCTTCCCAATATTTTGCTTCTCTTCCTCCCCCCCCCCCATTCCTAGTGCCATCCATGAAATTCAGGGTTTTGTCAAGGCAGACCTGGACTTTGGGAATAATATGTTAATTTTTCTGCTGTTGTCATTTCCTCCTCTTTAAACTCATTCTGATAAATGATGGAAATATTTTTAAATAAAACAGAAACAATCATTGTTGTGTTTTTAAAAAGTTTGGAATGTACTCCTTCTTGCCTAAAGGATAAAATTCTTTGAAGTTCATCCGTTCAGTGTCATTCAATGTCATCCCCAGTTAGGGCTAACCTGTGTTTCAAGCCTTATCTTCCAAATACCACCGTATCTGACCTTCTGCACTCTGGCTGCTTTACTAGCTGTCGGGAAAACAGCCTTTGTATGTTTTCACCTTTGCCCTATTATTCTTGGCATCTGCTACTCAATGTACATTTTACATTCTTTAATACATCCTAACTTATATCGAACTCTCCCCTATGGCTTTCTCTGAGCATCCCAGCCTGAAATGTTATTGTTCCCCTAAGCTCCTATACCAAGAAGATTTTGCATAGTTTACTCATGCAATATCTGCTCAGATTTAACCAAGATTCCTTGCACTGAAATGTTAATTCCTGTTCCATTGCCAAGTATCTTTCTTCCCCAGAGCCATATTCCCAGCAAGGGCTCTGATAAAACAAAAACAAAAACAAAAACATAATAATTTTGGAATAATCTATGTTAATGGATAGAATCCAGTATCACAAGAATTTCAAAATCAAGGATTGTACTTAAATTTGAGAAATTTGCATTTTTTTTTATCTCCAAATGCTTTTATTTTGTTGTGGTGGTTTACTTGTATAAACCTTCTGGAACAAGACTGGAATCAGAATGATCATATTAATGATCAATGATCTTTAATTAATGATGAACTGGGGGAAAAGAAACAATAGTGGATCCCCTATAAGATGTTCTTTCTGTTTGTCCAGCCACCCTTTATGCAAATGAAATGATCGGATGCTAAATCTTACAACATTTTGTTTGCTTATAGAATCAGAGGAGAATTTAGAAATCAATCTGCCCAGCTACCTAATTTCACAGGAGAAGAAACATCAAGCTCAGACTAGACACAAAAGCAATGGCAAATCAAGAAGCTGAACTTAGATTTTCCGAATCCCAGAAAATCCACCTTGCTGCCTCTTGTCTGGAGAAAAGACATTCTGCTCAACCTCACTGATGTTGCTGAATCATCTAAATTTGACTTACACACATATTCCACTTCGGATTGTCGTCATTACCCTGCCACATTAATTACTCGCAGTCAGGGTGTTGTTTATGGTTCACAGTACGTTTCCACAGACACTGTCTGCAAATGTGGCGCTCACAACTACCCTGGGATGTTGTTGTCAGCATGTCTAAAGCCAGAGGTAAGGTGGGCTGGACGAACGTGAATGCATCAGATGTGACTGTCTAGGAATTCCCTGTCCCAACAAATGTATCTCTTCATGATCCCTTAATCAAGGAACATGAGGTGCCTATTTTGTGGGGACACACGGCACCTGCTGATAAGGGTTTGAGAGAAAATTCCCATGCCACATGCCGGGTTACACATGTAAAATATCCAGTCATGGTTCTGTAGGGCCGCAGAGTGAGAGAGGTGCTGGACCCACGGTGCTGGGTGCTGGGACCCATGGTAAGCGTCTTCATAGAAGAGTTGAGCAGAACCTTGGAGCCCCAGCAGGATTTACATAATGGTGATGCCCAATCAACTTGTGCATTCATTCTTTCTGCCTATAAAATCTACACCTTATAAAGCATTTCTGTATCTTCTTTACTTCATTTAGTCCTTTTGAGATCCTCACCCTTTAAATGAACAGTTCTCTCAGGCTTAGACAGTCAGTGTAATCTCGAATATTACCCATTCTAGAGAAAATTCTTTTGAATGCTTGCTCCCTCTATTAAGTTGAAAATTAAATTCTCAAGAAGTAGGGCACCGGTGAGGGGAGGGGGAAGGCTTGGCATGGCTCAGCATAGCCCAGAGACCCTTGGCTCAACTTTGTCAGGCTAATGACGCAGCCATCTTCAACAGGCAGTAGGTGTAAGTGATGGAATGGAGCCTAATTTTGCTAACTGTGTATTAAACTGGTATATTATAAGAGTGTGAGTCAACCATCAGAAATGTATTCTTCCCTCATTCACCAACATGAACTTCTGGTCATTGAATAGAGATGCCATGGTAACGTGGCATTTTGTAATCCGTCAATTCCAAGAGGGTTTGAAAAAGACTTCTTGTGGCAGATTAGTCTAGAAATGCTTCATCTCCTTTCTCACATTGATTAAAGGGCTAGTTACAGGTTTTATTTTTTTTAAGATTTTATTTATTTATTCACGAGAGACACAGAGAGAGAGTGAGAGGCAGAGACACAGGCAGAGGGAGAAGCAGGCTCCATGCAGGGAGCCCGATGTGGGGCTCGATCCCGGGACTCAAGGATCACACCCCAGGCCGAAGGCAGGCGCTAAACCTGCTGAGCCACCCAGGGATCCCATAGTTACAGGTTTTAAAATTTCACAGCTACAACTATTAAGTTAAAGGAATTAAGTTAAAGGAAATAAGTATCACACTATTATTATTTTCCACACTGAGCTGTCCATAGAAATTCAATACTACCTTTGACCTTTATACTTCAATTTGACCCACAGGCTCTATGTACTCCCCTCTCCCACACTTCTGGGGCTGCTCCTGTTGACACAGCTATTAAATGGCTAGCATTAGGGTTGGTTTCTATGGTTGCAGAGTGAAAGATGGGTTTTCTATTATATGTTCTAGCACAATGAGAGCAAGAGGAACAGCCAAGCCTGTTGGAGAAAGTCTAAATGCCAAATTTAGATAAAGAGCCAGGAAGTGAGAATGGGTTGGGAAACAAACTCAAAAAGCTGGACCTGTATGGATAGGGATTAAAATGAGAAAGGATCAAGTGTCTGGTGTGCAGGTGGCCTGAACCAGCTTTGGAAGCCCTGGAGCAGAGCAGCCCGCACAGCATCCAGCATGAGGAATAAGCTCAGGTACTTGCATTCATGATGACTGCCTTAGCCAGGCTCAGGAGGGTGTCTTGAATGGCAAATGAGCACCTCTCTCTAGGTTGGTCCTTGGAAAATTGTCATAAAAAAAGAACAAATAAGTGAGTGAGACTCCATCACCTACTGAAGATGGGTCACAAAGGCCAATTGGCACATTGAGAAAGACACTCTTACTACCTTCTCACTGTGGAGTGGTTCGCTGCCGGTCCAGACACACCACATATCTATAGATTAAAATGTTGTTCAGAGAAACACCCAAAATCTCACCAATTCCGTCATCCCATATCAGGATACCCCAATCAATCAGAGATATTTCCAGAACTGAGCTAAGAATCTGATTCCAATGAGAACTTTGAGGATCACACTACTTAGTACACAGGCGTGGTCATTTATGAAAGAGGACACCATTGCCTTATAAGGCTTAATGAAGCTTCCCCAGTGCCTCACCTAGTTATACTGGAGTGATAAACCCACCTGTCATTAACATTAAGGAATGTTATGACCATAATGTAACAGGGACATCAAAACCCTATTATATACTCATACCCTAATAGTACGAGCACTGCTTTAAGATAAATAGAGAATGATAAAATTCTTGACCAGTTTTTCTGCTCCTCAACAGAGAAAATTTGTTGGACATTTTTGACATTACTCTAAAGTAACCAATGCATTTATATCATCTCAACAGTGTTAGAATTTTCATTGTAAGGAAAAAAAAAAAAAGGAAATCATTTAGAAACAATATTATATATGATACCTAAAGAGAATTTGTATTATTCTATTTCTCATGCTACAAATGTATAAAAAATAATCTTTAAGGGCAAATTATTGACTTAAATTATAATTTAGTTCCCCGGACTCCAGGGAGTTGTCTTTCTGGCAATGTTTTTCTTTCTTTTTTTTTTTTTTTTCTCTTAGTACACCAGCCAAATGTACTGAACACCCACTGTGTGCAAAGGCTTGCGTTCAGGCAGCCCCTTCCCATGCTCGGAAAGCCAAGAAATAATTTTAAACAAAAAAAGTATAAAGTGGTGGTAAGTAGCAGTGTACAGGGCTAACTCAGTGAGCCAAGGGCATGGGGAAGGCAGGCATGTTACGGACATATATGTGGCATCTAAAACTGGTAACACACATGTTCTAATTCACAACACAGATATGTCAGGGATTTTAAAAAAAAAAAAAGCTGCCTTTGACCATGAAGAGCTGAACTTAGGTATGATCTGTTTTTGCAGAATGTCTGTGCCCTCCACCAAAGCCCCCTCATGCTTGTACTTGACATTTATACTCCTGAGGGAGCCATCCATTTATTCTGTCTTCAGAGTCCCTACCGATTCTGGCCCTGTTTCTCACCCCTGCAGTAGCGTGGGTGGCTAGAGCCATACTCTGACTTTATAAGAAAGGAACTGCTATTCACTGCTATTAGGGAAACAGTAGTACAGAGACAATAATACACTGCTTAAAACCGAAAGACTTAGCAAAAATCCCTACTCCTCCATTTCCAATTTAGAGGACTATGGGCAAGTTTCTTGACTCCTCTGTGTCTCAGTCTTCTCATCTATAAGATGGGACCCTACAAGCATCTATCTTGTAGGGTCATTGTGAGGACAGAATGAGAGGCTACATCCATCAGGCTCAGCTGGCATATATTGATGATCATTAAAAGATAGCTATCAGTCATTGGCTCTTTGGGGAAAATGTGCTTGGAAGCCCCATTTGTCACTTAGAAATGTACATATAGAAACTGCCCGTTTTGTGTTGAGGAGCAGAAAAACCGGTCAAATATACTTGAAAGAATGAGTATACGGACAATGGCCAAATTATATATGAAAATAAAACTGTGGCAACCTGCAGCAAGCAGCCCAAGAAGACAGCCTGTCTTCTGTAAGCAATCCAAGAAGTCACCTACTATCCGAAGAGTGTATTCCAGGAGGCCAAACAATAATCCCTGTAAGAATCACCCCCAAACAGCTAGGGCTTGATTTACTAACCAATATTTTCTCTAATTTTTGCCCCAGCCTCTAACTTAGGACCACACAGTGAAGGTCAAATATATACCCTTAACTAGTCATATATAAGATGTCTCACACCAGGCACTGGGGTGCTCAGTGGTTGAGCATCTGCCTTTGGCTCAGATTGTGAAATAAAATCTTTTTTTTTTTTTAAATTATTTTCTTTTTTTTTTTTAAATTTTTTATGATAGTCACAGAGAGAGAGAGACAGAGACAGAGACACAGGCAGAGGGAGAAGCAGGCTCCATGCACCAGAAGCCCGACGTGGGATTCGATCCCGGGTCTCCAGGATCGCGCCCTGGGCCAAAGGCAGGCGCCAAACCACTGTGCCACCAGGGATCCCGTGAAATAAAATCTTAAAAAAAAAAAAAGATGCCCCAGATCTAGTTAGTCTTCTTCATGTCCAGCTTCCTCATGCCAACAGCCTCTACTTGGGAACCACATTCACTTAGGGCACACCTAAAGCCCTCCTTTCTCTTCACTTGCTTGTGATGAGTAGAAGGGAGGGATGATATTCACAGACATAAGTGACCTCCTCTACAATCTAATTTTGGTTCTGGGCAAAAATGACAATTTTATTCATAATAAATAAAAATTAGACTAGACCCATATAAGGGTTTTTTAATGTAATGGTCACAAATTGGGGAGTGCTAAATATAACTTTCTTTCATTTTCATCAGTGAACCCAGCTTAGTTTCAGAGCCCATATTTCTGCTTGGGAGTGGAAGAAAAATAACAGGCCTTTCAGGGTAGGTTAATTTTTCATTTGACCTGGTCTCTTTTGGGCTAACTTTCTAGGGGAAATTCTGTTTTGTCCATTGCTTTCCCCTTGCGCCAATCCCCCCCCCCGCCTTTTCTCCTTACCTGGCACCTTGGCCACAGGAGAAGGTCCAGAAGGTTCTCTCATTCTAGTGCAGTCTTACAGTTTTCTCTGGCTCCCCCTGACCTCCAGGTGAGGCGCATTTCACCTATCCTGGCCTTCAGACAACAGTCTCTGTTATCAACGTCCCAGTGTTGTAGCCCCTGGCTTGTTCTGGGGTAGTCTTGACTCACAGGTGCTTGATGGTGTCGATGATATTTGTAGACTTAGTCCAGCCTTCATTCAACCCCTAGTTTTGAACTTCCCACTAGCCACCTCTACAATAGCATCCCACCATGACCCCCATGTACACTGGCAGAGCCATAGGAGTAGTTCTAGTGAATGGAGTGTGAACAGAAGTGTAATGGGGTCCTTTTGGGGGCTTAGAGAGTGGAGAAAGGCTTAATAGTGCTCTGGAATCTCTCTTTTCTGCCATGAGCATGGAGGCCTTAAGTTATGGCAGCAGAGGGTTCGTGATGGGAAGCAGTATTGATCATCTAGCCACAATGAGAGGGCAAGCTGTCATAAGGGATAACTAGACCCACAGCAGGCTTTATGAGAGTTGAAAATAAAGAGGTTTGGTATATGTGTGTTACTACAGCATAACTTAGCCTGTCCTGACTTTTACAGAGTATTACCCAAGCTTTTTATTTTCTGTACTCTGGTGCTTTGACCTCTGGTGCTCTGCTAACTAACCCGGAGAGTCTATCTCTTCTAGAGTTAACAGACTCCTAAAGATATAAACAACTCTTAAAAAAAAAAAAAAGATATAAACAACTCACCTGTGAGCACACCTTTCAAATACAAAGTAACCAATCGATATAATGATTGTCCTTCTCCGATTGACTTACTTTGCTCATAGGGGGAATATAAAAAATAGTGAAAAGGATTATAGGGGAAAGGACAGAAAATGAGTGGGAAAAATCAGAGAAGGTGACAAAACATGAGAGACTCCTAACTCTGGGAAACAAACAAGGGGTAGTGGAAGGGGAGATGGGTGGGGGGATAGGGTGACTGGGTGATGGGCACTGAGGGGGGCACTTGACAGGATGAGCACTGGGTGTTATACTATATGTTGGCAAGTCGAACTCCAATAAATAAATATATATATCAAAATATATAATATTTTATATATACATTAAAAAAACTAACCAGGGATCCCTGGGTGGTGCAGCGGTTTGGCGCCTGCCTTTGGACCAGGGCGCGATCCTGGAGACCCGGGATCGAATCCCACGTCGGGCTCTCGGTGCATGGAGCCTGCTTCTCCCTCTGCCTGTGTCTCTGCCTCTCTCTCTCTCTCTGTGACTATCATAAATAAAAAAAAAAAAAAAAAAAAAAAAAAAAAAACTAACCAATCTAGAACCCATATCTCAACCATCGTCTTCCTTGGCTCTCATGCTCTGAGCAACTATCCACCAGCTCTAATCACCTCAGGTCCACAGACTAAACATTAAGACAGGCTCTATATTCCAGAACACGCTGAATCTTTTCAAAATACCCTGCTTACCATATTTCACCAGTTTTCTCTCAAGGAAACTACAGTGAAGGTTCTTATCCACAGCTCTCCTCTTCTCCTGATTCCTTGTATGCCTGCCCCCATGGACTAGTGGGGCCCCTCCTCTTGGGAATTGTGAGGAACACCCTATCTTTCTTTTTTTTTTCACTCTATCTTTCAATAGCAATTGTTTTTTCATCTGCTGTCCTTACTATATTTGCTATGAATACACTGTAGTTTAAAACAGAGTGATTATTATTACCAATAGGATTATGAGCAACTTGGTGGCAGACACATATCACATGGTTATTTATTTTTTTTAGTGTTTTAGATTTTATTTATTTTTCATGACATACACACAGAGAGAGGCAGGGACACAGGCAGAGGGAGAAGCAGGCTCCCTGCGGGGACCCTGAGGTGGGACTCGATCCCAGGACCCCAGGGTCACAGCCTGAGCCAAAGGCAGATGCTCAACCACTGAACCACCCAGGTGCCCCTCATATGGCTCTTTAGAAGGCAGTCTGTAATTCAGTGTTTGGCACATAGTAGTGTATAGTCAAATCTATGTACTAGTATATGTAGTTTATATATACCATACTGTGTTATGTATAAACTCTACAACACATAAAGCTACAGGCTAGTATATAGTAGTATATAGTCAAAAATGATAAATTCAGTGAATTAATGGGAATAACACAAATCACTACATACAATCTGTTTCTTCAAGATAGGAGAATAGCAATGCTAAAACCATCAGGAATATCCACCTTTAAAAGTAGCTGGGAGAAAGAAAGAATGAACGGAACATTATGAAGAAAACCATCACAGCATAGATCCATGGGTGCCAGCCAAAGTGCTCCAGCAAGGAATGGGGATAAACAGATTTTAAGGAGTCAAAGAAAAGAAAAGAAAAAAAAAAAGAAAAGAAAAGAAAAGAAAAGAAAAAAAAAGCAACAATAGTGAACACAATCATTGTTCTTAGAGAGTACATTGATGTTATAAACCCGACCAGTATGAACTTGGGAATTAGGGAACACTGCCTTCTGATCGCTATACACCTGAAGATCAACACACAATGGATCCTATCACAGATATGCTAAGAAATGGGAAACAGCAGACAAATAAAAATGGAAGGAAATGTACTATTACAAATTGGGAAACTTACTCTCAAACAAAATGTGCCAGTTGATATGACAGGACTAAATTTAGATTGATGGCAGGGAAGTTTCCTGATGAAGAGACATTAAAGCTGAGACTCACGGAAATAACTGTAATCTGATTGAAAATATAAACCCATCTGACAAATGAAGAGAGGTGTGTTCCACATGACATCCCAGAAATGAAGAGTCATGAGGGGAGAAGTCTCAGCCTCGAGACTTTGGGTGTCAGCAAAGCCATCACCGATGTGGTGGCAGATGCAGGACTCCTCCAGCAAGGTGCTCATTGCCCTGAACAGCCAGCTCCCTTATCTCTGCTAATAAACCTTAGCTTTCACCATCAGGCTTTCAGTTCATCCCCCATCCCCTGTTCTGAATCCACGCCAAACTTCTGATTACAGTTTGGCTTCCCACGGAGGTACGCCTGCAGAGAAAAATATACACTGATCATGTGAACTTTGAGACACTTCTGATTTCTAGTGGTGGTTTCTTGTAGTTAATTAATAAAGTAGTTTCTGATCGTGATTTGCCTTTGCATAAAAGTGACAACAGAGAGAGAGTGATGTGCATAGGTGTCTTGTTTCTTGTACCTTTTAAGTGTGTCACTGCAGATTGACAAATTATTGTTCCCATTTCTGCCTGAGGTTCAGGAGGGCTGCGGTCAGCTTCATGTAAACGACATATTGGAACTTTACTGTCAAGAGAGCCCTGCAGACCTGATGACAGTCAAACTTTCAAAGCAGGCTAGATCCTGGGACACGGCGACCTTCTTGAGAAGTCCTACCTCTCCTTAAGAACAGCCATTAGGTCCACCTTTCTCTCCACCACATGCTTCCTCAACTACTAGTAAAACGATGGGAGTGGAAACCACGTGATACATACTTCAGTACGTTCACTTGTTTAGCATTGAAGATGCTTACGCAGAAATTAGATGGTCACTTAACACCTAAACAGATGCTTTCAAGGATATTAGATGAGGTATATGACCCAAGGTCACTCTAGCCTCTGAATGAATGGATGAATAATAATGTGCTTTAATTTAGGGTTATTCCTTCCTTTTGATAACTGAGGTCTAGGGACTGACTTTCTCATTCTTTAGGATGAATTCTTCATATAAGTAAACTTTAGCAAGGACCAAGTTTCCCCTTTGGTCTCCCAGAAATACTCAGAGCAGGATCCCAGCAGGAAATTCAACTCAGACCCACTGGCTTGCACCGGACACAGTAGGTCCCAAGCATAAGGCTAATTAGAGAAGGTAAGGACCTAGGTTGGGGAGAAATAATATACATACATACAATATATGTATCTGTATGTCCAGAGACGAGGCTGGATAACAAAAGACACAGGGCATTGAGAAGTTGGCCGATGGCACACAGAAGCGGTAAGAAGCAGAAAATTGCTGAATGGTCAGAGTTTAGCATCTGGAAAAGGATCAAGAGTGGAGATGAGAAATCCCAGTTTCCTTGCTGCAATGTTGGAAGGGTGGAGGATTCACGTGGTGGAGGCTGGCAGATGCTGCAGACCGCTGGATTTTGCTTTCCTAGAGTAAAATTCCTAGGGCTTGGCTGTGCTACCCCAGCTTCTCCCTGATTCAGTAAGTGGTAGCTTTTATTACTGAAAGTGCTCTGTCTTATAATGTATCGATGTAAAACAGGATACATAATGCAAATAGATGGGTATAATTAATCTCATATGGCACACGAAGAGCAAAGAGATGCCAACACAAATCATTGCCCTGGAGCCGTGATGTTTTGCTGCCCTTGGAATCAGTGACACAGATTTTGTTATAGGTGAAACAGTAATATAATGAGATCCTTCTGGTGGATTTGGTAACTAAGTCCTCTTGGACGAGGTCCATTCAGAGCACATGCCACAGAATTCCATATGCTAAGCAGTCATCTATGAATACACTGTATTTTAATGGTGTCCCTCAATTTAAAAAAAATGCCATTTGAGTGGGTAAATATATGGCTATGCATTTGACTTTATTTCTTTTTCTAGTATATTCCCAAACTAGACATACTAGAAGTTTAAGCAGAATGGAGATCTTCCAAATTTTAGAGTCAAAGTTTATGTAGTTGAGAGAAGTAGTGGATAACAGGTTTTTGCTAGTTATTCTGGTTGTAGTAGCAGTAGTGGTGGTACTTGTAATAATAACATAGATCTGTAGAATGCTTACAATGTGCAAGGTGGCTTCCTACGTGCTCCAGATGCATCACTTTTGCTTCATCCTTACAAAAGTATCAACTAAGCAGAGTTTTTTTTTTTCCATTTTAAGATAAGAATCTCAACTTTCACTCTCCCGAGGATGTATAATTATCAACTGTATAATTATTAAGTGTCAGAAGCAGATTTTGAATCCATGTCTGTCTGGCTCTAGAGCCACATTATTGACTGCTACTCAATATTGCTCTTTTTTCCTTAGCAACAAATCCAGAACAAATATCTCGGACCTTATTTGTTAGCTTTTCTATTACTCAGACAACAGAACCATTTCAAACCTGAGAGTTTTAATCAATAAGTATTTCTTGAATATCTAGAATGTGTTCAGCAAAGGTAAAAAGCAGGAGAGATGACCTGAGCCTTAAGAAGTTTGCAACCTTAGGCAGCCCCGGTAGCTCAGTGGTTTAGTGCCTGCCTTCAGCCCAGGGCCTGATCCTGGAGACCTGGGATCGAGTCCCACGTCTGGCTCCCTGCGTGGAGCCAGCTTCTCCCTCTGCCTCTGTCTCTACCTCTCTCTCAATCTCTGTCTCTCGTGAATAAATAAATAAAATCTTTTTTTTAAAAAAAGAAGAAGTTTGCAACCTTAAGTTGGAAGAAGAAAAGAACCCACATAAAATAATAACAAACAGAACAGAAATGAACAGAATTAATGGAGGAAAGTAAAGCACATGGTCCAACTCCAACTGTCTGAGATGATGGGATGGCTGGGAGATAAAGTGACTGGCAGATTTAAAAGAGATAAGCCTTGATCTGAGTCTGGGAAAAAGATGAAATCTCTGTTATATGCTCGATGTCTTAATACATTTATAAATACATAAAAATACATTAATATGTTTATATACCCATCCACACATACAAATGAATCACATTTTTTAAAAGTGTGCAATAAACATATATACCTGAAAGTATACGAAATACAGGTGTATGGCCTGATGAGTAAATATAAAGTGAACACAATATAACTGCTTCCTGGGTCAAGAAATTGAACATAACTGGTTTTGAGAATCTCCCCATGTGTTCTTCCCAATCCAAACCCAATGAAGCACATTTGATGACCTTTTATGAGATGAAGAAAAGAAAAAACTGTAAGAAAGGGCCCAGCAATTTCATGTTTTATATTAGAAGTGGCTTCAGGCATAGACAAAGTAAAAATCCAATTGTGTCTTTAAAGACAGAAAGCCTTGCCAGTAATCAAGCTGGTCTCCACTCAACCAACCCTGAACGTATCTTGTGATGAATAACCGACCAACGAGGCATTTCTCAAGTAGCATCCAGATGTTGCTGACTGAGACATCCTTCTGCCACCATGACAAATAGGGCAGAATTAAGTGCGTGGCAAGCATGTGACACAAAGGTAGCCATGCCCATCTTGGCAGGACCCTCCCATTCAGCTGCAGACCCCAATGCTGAATAATCTGAATGAGCACCACTGAACAAAGGGTAAGCCCACTCCTGCTTGATGCAACTCTAATCCTGCCCCAGCTGGGCCTCATTAGGTTCAAGGAATGGAACAATCATATTTTCTGAAACACACAGTAACAAGAAAAGCCTAATTAGAGAGCAAAGGGTAGAAGTTTAGCGGCCCTAATAAATATGATGTGCTGAATGCATTATCTATTTGGCAGAAAACAAATTATGGAGTAATCTGCAGTATTCAGATAGTTTAATTTATGGCAGCTCATTTAAGGAAACACTTTAACCCAGCATTTTGAGATCATAAAGCACATTTTAACAAGTGCAAGCATGATTTTCTGGAATGTAGAGAGATTCTTAAGGGATGGAAATTTTCTGGAATATATTGAGACTATTTGAATAATGTTTTAAAGATTAATTAGTTCACAAATGCTATTCCAGCAACTTGATATTACTAAATGATGGGGAAAACATCTCTTCGTATTTTTTTTTTCTGAAATGCATGGAAAATTATCCATCAGACGATTATTTTATGGACCCATTTGATCTTTAGTCACTGTTGCTTAAATAGCATTCAGTTGTCTTCTGTTGTGCTCAGAAAGCCATCTTGCAGCCCTCCAATTTCCTACCTGCCTCAACTCTCCCTACCTGTTGGGCTCTGCCCATAGTGGCCTACTTTCTAATGTCTACCAGGCTACTTCAGGGCTCATAGATCTAGCATTGACTCTTTTCTCTTTATTTGAAATGCTCTTCAGCTGATTTTCATGATTGGCTTCTTCTTATAGCTTATTTCCCATCTCTCTTCTGCAGAGATATCTTCTCTGACCACTCTCTATTCAAAGATGTGAAGACACTCTTTTATTCCTCTCTCTGATTGCCTTCACAGCACTTAGGACTGCTAGGAATTGACTCAAGAGTTCACTTGTTCCCTGTATCTCCATTTAGGACGTCCATTCCACCAAGCAGTGATGTTGTCTTGCTCATTCATCTTCAACTTCCACTGCCAAGAACAGGGCCTGGAAGATGGTAGGTGTCCCTCATAATAATGGAAATATGAAGTATTGAAAAAAAATGGAAAGACCCTTAGGTAGATCTTGGCTCTAGAACTGTGAAAAGTCAATTCAATTTCATAAGATACATTTTAGAAATCAAATGTTCTTAATTTACAGAAGAAAAAATATTTAATCGTGCCAATACTACAAGTACTATCTTCTTTGTGTGTGTAACTTCAATGATTTTCCTGTCACTGACTGAAAAGCATATTCTAAATACATATTGTTTTTTTCCTGTGAGTGGGAAACTAAGGTCTAGATTGACGCCTACTTTCGTTCAAGCCAGGGCATTTGAGAGACAAAACCAAAGTTAGCATTTAGCGATTTGATTTCTATCCCTTGGATTTATCTTTTCACAATTTTCTTCTAGTTATTAAATATATACAAAATGATGATAAATGAAGAAACAGTCACACAATATGCCGGTGACTTTTTAATAAGAATAGTTAGTAAATTTGCCTTGAGTTATCAGTTTTCGAAAGTACTTATCTTCCTTTTTCTTACGAGCAAAGTGAATGTTCTCTTGCCCTTTTGTAATTTATGCAACTAAAAAATTGAATCCCTCTTAACATTTTTTGGTTAACTCACACTATCAAAATGACTTCCAGGGATTGAAAGATAGTCAACTGGTCACATTATAGTTACTGTGTAGCTCATTACTTATATGATTGCTATAAATTGAGACATTGCACTAATAGTGTGCTTGACATGCAAACCACATTTCTCTAAGTTATATAAAATAGAATATTTCCCATGATTATATTTTGCTATCTTAGTAATCTCAGAGAGAGCCAAGCGATGAGCTGTGTCTCAAATAACTAAACACGGCTCCTGGTGCTTACTCTAAGTGTGAACAAGTTGGTCATTTCAGACATCACACAATATTTCAATCACAGAGGTGCCCAAAGGCAAGCATTCCACCAATAGTTATCGGAAGGCTTGAAATATTGATCTCAAATTGTCTGTATATGGCCAAGCCAACAGACCAAAATTAAGATTTGGCATTTTTATTGCCTTCACAAGGGTCAATAAAAATCATTCCACATTTTAATAATTCCAACTCCTTTGAAAGTTTATTGACCCTTGTTGCAAGATGAGGTATGGACTTTGGCTAGTCCAGTCCAAAAATTCGTATCCAATCCATTGTTTAAGTCTTTTCCCTTTGCCTCCCCGATTGGATCTGATGCTGGTAAATGCTTCTCCACTATAGATACTGCTACATGCTTCTAGTCAAGGTCTGTATCCCATCTTGCCTTAAGGGAACATGTTTTTTGGAGAAAGTCCAGGTTTTGTGCATTTTAGCACACCTCATGGTATGAGGCCATGGCTACATGCAATTGATTTGACTATTTTCACTCCATGGAGCCTCTAACAAGTTAGCACAAACAGTCAGCAAATGAGCAATCAGTACCAATAGTAATAATTTAACATGTAAATTAAGTATGCACGTGTGGATATAGCTAATGGCATTGTTTACCTCAGTGATTCTTGGACTCCATCACATATTCCTTAAAGAGTATACCAAATACTCTAGAATTTCATGAAGATGGTCTTGCTTAAAAGATTTTTATGATAAACAATGTAGAAAGAAAAAATTTTAGCACTTAAGGAAAAGTATTGCTAACATTTAGGTGTATACGTATCCATGAATCCAAACAATTATGTATAGTTTTACCAAATAAGCCTACATGATACATAATCAAATATATCTCTACAATTTTAATGTCAATGAATGCATAGCATCCTTTTATGTATAAACCATAAGTTACTTAAACATTCTTTTATTTCTGAACATTTAGATTGTTTCCAAGATTTCCGTTGGTTTGTACTTAGCTTTCATAAGCCACATTGCAAAAACATTCTGACAGCTTATCTAATAGCACAGTCACAATTACTTACCTGGCATTATTTTTAAATGAGATGCAGCACACATAATCAAATAATTTATTTGACCTAAACATGAAATGATAGATATTGTCATATTATAACCATGATTGCTTCAGAGATCAATGATTTTAGCTAATAATTATAACAGAAATAGTAACAATTATTATCATTACTATTTTCTTTTATTGAGTACTTATATGACAATGTTTAAGTGCTCTATAAACAAAATCTAATTTAATTCTGATGCTGCTTCCATGAAGTAGGTATTATTATCCTATTAATGATTTATGATTAAAATATGCAAAATAGTCTGAATTCATCACAGTATTCAAGTAAACTGTTTTAGTATCAAAATATTGCTTTTATCTATTCAGTTGTTGCCATTTTGTATATTATACACGACCATTAAAACAGACTTTTAAATATGGAGGATTCCAGACATATACTGGTCTCAGTTCTCCACTTTTTCTTCTATCCAGATCTTTTGCCACATAACTTTGTGTATTCTCCCTTTTTTTTCCTTTGTGTCTTGTTGAGGCCAAGAGAATGGCACTAGCTTCCAGCCTAGGTCTTGAGGGCTTTACACGTCTTACTCACCCTCTTGCACTTCTGTCAGAGCAATAAAACCAAGCCTGTCTAGCCTGCTGAAGGATGAGAGATTTGTGAAACAAAGCTGAGTCACTTCAGTGCTCTAACCATGGCCATCCTAGGTCAACTGACAGCCAGCCAACACCAGATATGTGAATGAGCCTGGCCAAGAGAAACCATACCACTTAGACAAATCACAGTTAGTTCTAGAAACATAAGCAATATGTATTTATTGCTATATGCTACTGAAGTTTGTGGTTGTTCATTATGAAGCAGTATTATAATACTAACTTATACACTTAACAGAGATAACAATAGAACACGTCCTTGCAAGTTATCAGCTTAAACATCAATCAACATGTGACCTACCACATAGGACATATACTCTTCATGTCCATCGGGACTATTTCGAATCAAATTCCAGACACATACTTTCATCCATAATACTTCAGTCTGTATCTGAAATAGATATCCTTACAAAATATACACTCACAATACCATTGTCACATAAAAAATGACAATAAGGGGGAATCCCTGGGTGGCTCAGCGGTTTAGCGCCTGCCTTTGGCCCAGGGCGTGATCCTGGAGTCCCGGGATCGAGTCCTGCGTCGGGCGCTCCGCATGGAGCCTGCTTCTCCCTTCTCATGTGTCTCTGCCTCCCTCCCCCCACCATGTCTATCATAAATAAATAAATAAATAAATAAATAAATAAATAAATAAATAAATCTTTTTAAAAAATTAAAAAAGAATGGCAATAAATTGCTAATAGAATCAAATATGCGGAGAGAATTATGAATGTTTTTGGCTCATATCTCAGAAGTTTTTTTATATTTGAGTGTTTGCATCAGGATCCACATCTTTGATTTGCTTGCTGTTTGTTTTAAATCTAGAAGCCCTCCAACTTTTTTCTTTGCCAGTTATTTGTTAAAGAAACTAGGTCATTTTGTCCTTTAAAATTCCCACGCTCTGGATTTTGCTGATCACATCTCCATGGTATTATTTCCTATGTTCTTCTCTCCTTTTATTTTCCATAAACTGGCACTTTGAGCTAAGGATTCAGCTAGGCTCAGGGTTCATTTCCAGGCAGTAATACTTCTGAGCCGTTTATGAATTCATTTTGCATCATAGGGGAAGTTGCCATGTCTTGTTCTCTCTTTTTGTAGGTGTTGCCAGCCTATCCATCCGTTAAAGACTATCCACCGTTATTTCACCTAACAATTTTAGCAGTCTTTAATGGTCTTTACCTAACCTATTATTTCACTCACGGCTGCCGAGTGGTGGTATTTTAATTGTTTTATTCCTTATGTATTTATTACCTAAAATTTCTAAAAAAATAACTCTCTTTCCATGATGATTTGAATACGCTGTGTTACAGATTGCATAGAATTCATTCTTCCCCTTTACTGACCAATTTTCAGAAAAGTAAAGTGGTTCCTGAAGATCCTCTGAATATGACTAATGAGCTTTAGTGCTTCTGAGAATCATAATGAACTCAGTGATTTTAGGTTATTTTGTGTATTTCAACCCATCAGGATAATTATACAGGCATATTTTTAAAGGAGAAAAATTTTATAAACATTATGCTTTATTGCCTTCATATCATCACCTCTTGACTTAAACCAAGCCTATCTTTAATATCAGGAGCAGGTCTATTGATTCTATTCTTTTTAGCTATAAAAGTATATTTATTCTATTTGTAAAAAAAAAAATCTACTGCTGTCTCAGTCTTCTAGACATTCATTGTGAGTAGAATTGTTTTCTCTTGGGGATATTTTAAAAAATTATCTATTCAGAGAATTTGTCAATTGACTTAGTACTTATCAAGCGCTATACAATTCAGACATCATATCCATGACATATTGTACAAGAAAAGATTTTCTCCTCTATTTAGGAATTTATGTGGACATTATTATTTTGAAGGAAGTGCTGGGAGAGAATCAGAAATGATTATGTGTGTGTATGTGATTTCCTTGAGTAGACCTGCTTGATGTGCAAAAGAGCTTCAGACACTTATGAAATATTATGAGCCCAAGGCCAAATAACTGCGGGATTTCCTGATGTGAAATTTACCTTATTACTATTGAGAGATTGCAAACACAATAGAGGGAAAAAACTACTTTCTGTATCACCCTTTCATCAGGGAAAAAAATATATGATAAATAGAAACGGGCTCTTTAAAAATGCAACTTACTATCCTCTTCCCACTTCAACTACCTTAATTCTTTTTGTCCTACACCAGGATGCTGTCCTCATGGGTCTAACTTCATTTTCAATCTTTCACATTTCTTATTTCACAGGAACATTTAGCTAACAGGACTAACTTATACCAAATCATTCACCAATATGATATCCAAAGTAAACAATGGTGATCTGAAGATCATTTTGTTTCCTAGCTGACAAAATATAGTTTATTTCAGGCTATACCACACACATGGTAAGATTGAAATGATTAAACGTTCTTTGTTGTATGATGGAGGCACATTTACATAAGCAACACATATTTATTGTAGAAAGATTGGAAAATACTAAAGTACACAGAATAAAATAAGAATCATATATAATCATACTGCTCTGAGATTATTACTTTTATTATGATGGGGTTTTCTTTTTTATTGTTTTATCAGTTTTGGATGATCTACTTTAATTATCAAAATCAGGAGACAGATTTTGAAGCTTTGATAATAGTAATAGTTCCTCCATTAAAAATAATTGTATGGCTGTCTTATGATAAAACCTAAAGTGCATCCTGTAGTGATGTGGAGGGAAGACCTGAGAACATAGGTAGAGATTACAGGAAGTGAAGTTTTGGTTCAACTTAAATGAACTTGGTTTTTCTATCATTTTAAGATCACAAATAACAGTGGTATGCTCTGCCAACTTGGACTGATTCATGAAAGAGAATTGTTAAATTTGAAGAAATCTAGCAGACTGGCATCAGATTGTCAGCTTGAAATTGGCTATGGTGGGAGTATTTACACTATAGAAATTGGCAAATGCTGCAAACCAGGGCTCCCCACTCCACCTCCAGCCAACACCACCTACAGGGCGTAAGAAGGTTTAATTGTACATGACTGAATCAGAGCAGGTAATACCGAAGAAGAGGGACTAGTCCAGATTGTAGTGATCCGGAGAGACATGTGCAAGGGATATCTTCAGTTCTAGCCATGTTTCTATGTGGGAAAGGGCAGCCAGTGTTTTTCAATCTCATGGTTTCATGAGGAAATCCAGAAATAGGGAATTTTTTAATGTGAAAATTTCTGAATTTTAAAACACTATTAGAGAGGCGGGGGGAAGATGATACTAAACTAAATACAACCTGTGGATACCAGGTTTCAAATCTTGCTAAAAAAATTGTGAATTTTATTTGGATGTATAGGGAGAAGGTGAGTGTTTTCTCATCAGTTATGGCATAGCAAGGATTCTTATTTTCAATAAGGGATTAACTAATGATCTGTAAGTTCCTTCCCTATTCAAAACCCCCACAACTTGATGCCTCTGCACTTCCCTGCCCTGAAATACCTTTTAATATTTTCAGGCACTAATCATCATGGTCATGTAATATTTCACTGTGGTTGCGTTGAACTCTGCTTCATCTCTTGCATGAGGGAATACTATAGAGGACCATCTTCTGGGAGGTCTGGAGGCTTTTGCTTTTATAGAATCTTAGAATGTCAGGGCTGATAGAGGCTTGATGACAAGTCAATGAGCCTAAGAGTTATTGACCCAGAATCTATGACTGAGAGTGGATGATAATTGTGAATCCCTTGAAGTTTTCTGAGAAAAAGGTCCATAGATTTCATTCATTATTCAGATATTCCAAAATGGGTAAGAACCACCCATATATTATATCAGGCTTTTCCATTCATTCAACAAATATTTATTGAGTACTGGCTATATGTCAGATTCTATAGGTAAAAATTAGCAAACAGGCAAAATGGAGACCATTATCTTTAAGTCCAGAAGAGAAGACACACAATTAAATAAGCAATTCCAATAAAGCATAGTTGTCCTATGGCAAACAAAGCACATAAACTGAGTACCTACCCTAGCCTGGGAGGCATAGAGTAAAGTTGTCATCAGAATGGAATATTGGAAGAACTGACATTTAAGTTAATATCTGGAGGATGAATAGTAATTGGACAAAGAGGTGATTATCCTCCCAAATACTTAAGAACCACAGAATATGTATAGCACTTTCACTTCCCATAGGAAGAAACTGAGAACTTAACACCCAACGAATCTTTCCTAAGTCACTAGAAAAGAGCAAAGCATGAAAAGTTTGGTACACAAATGCAAATGAGGAAACACACATTGAACGCAAAGACCTTTCTGTTGTGGAACACTGACAATGCTCATTTTCCTTTCACCTGGGCTTATCCACCCGTGTTGGCAGTTGAGTGGCCGCAATATCGTGAAGGGAATCAATTATCAACCCCATGAGGCCAGTTTCACTGTAGATGGTGGCTTTGTCTGACCTGGGCTCCTTCTTTTGCCTGTTGGAATCCCTACATGTGAGCTTGCTCTTTCTTGACCCACCCTAAGTTTGGGCAAGGTGTCTGGAAGTCAGTGGCTCCCAACCTTGGGCCCCCCGTATCCTGTCCTTTCCCTGTAGAATTGGCCACTGATAAGCATTATTTGTATAGCCCTCAATTCTAGAGGACTTCTGGGGTGAGAACTCTGTCCATGCTTCATGACATTTCCAGACCAGCCTTGCTTTGTAAAAAGGCAGGCACTGAAATATTCATTCTCTGTCCCTTTTCTTCTTCCTCATGACACATACTATATGATTATATTAGCACCAAACCTCTCAGGTACTTCCTCTTCAGGAAACGAATATTAATAATGATAACTGGAATTGTATGCTTAGTAAAATTGTTATTTGGGGGGCACCTGGGTGGCTCAGTGGTTGAGCGTCTGCCTTCGGCTCAGGGCATGATCTCCGGGTCTTGGGATCAAGTCCCACATCAGGCTCCCTGCAGGGAGCCTGCTTCTCCCTCTTCCTGTGTCTCTGCCTTTCTCTGTGTGTCTCATGAATAAATAAATAAAATATTTAAAGGACCTGAACTTTGTTATTTTTTAAATTATTAGGTACCAAGGTTCCAAAGATTCTAAAGAAAGGTCCTAGACATCCATCTACAAAGCTTGCTAAAAGTTGGCCAAAACCTTAATCAGGTGCTCAAGTAACTTATCCCAACTGGGACAGTTTTGAAAGTGAAAGGGGGTTGTTCATAATTACACTGATCAAGAGGTGTAAACCAACATTCCCAGTCACTTCATCCTGAGCCCAACATCCACCTCGAGCCAAAATGAGAGAGAAAGAGGATTGTTATTAACATCCTTAAGCTAAATGAGAAGGAATCAAGAGTAGTTAGTAATTCCTTATCAGCTGGTGACTGCTGAGGTAAAAGAACTCACAGGCTTTCGTTGAATGGTAGCTCCTAAAAAGATGTATTTATCATCCCCTTCAAAACTGGTGGAGGGGACCTTATTTGGAAAAAAGGCATCTTTGCAGATGTAATTAAGGTTCTTGAGATGAGATCATCCTGGATAACCCAGGTGGGCCTTAAATCCAATAACAAGAGTTCTTATAAGAGACAAAGGAGGAGAAAACCCTGACAAAGAATTAATACAAAGACGGAGGCAAATATTTGAGTTATGCAGCTAAAAGCCAAGGAATTCCTGGAGCTACCAGAGGCTGGTGGAGGACAGTAAAGAGTCTCCCCTAGAGTCTTTGGAGGGATCATAGCCCTGCGGACACTTGATTTTAGTCTTCTGCATTTAGAACTGTAAGATAAGTTTCTGTTATTTTAAGCCATCAAGTTTGTGAGCATTTATTACAACAGCCCTAAAAAGCAAGTACACAGACCCATCCCAAGATAGAGCCTGTGAAAATTCTTGGAAGATTATTGTTCTTTGAAGTTTGGGGCTACCGAGTCTGTGCCTACTCCCTGCAATTTCGAGGTGAGGAGGGGAGTCTGCAGTCAAAGCCAGCTAGACTTTCACAAAGCGCAGGGCAAGGATGTGTGGTTCTCTTTTGACAGTGGACACTTCTGAGGGAATCCTGGTTAGACATACGATGAAAAGACTATTCCCAAGAGGACCACTTTCAGGGATAAAGCAACACCAAGTACGTACTGCTAGGAGCAGAACAGAGGAAGTATATTAGTTATCTATGGCTCTGTAACAAATTATTCCAAAACTTAATATCATAAAACAGCAAATATTAAATATCTCACACAATTTCTAGTGATGAGAGCAGCTTGGCTGGGTGATTCCTAGCTCAGGTTTCTTATGAGTTTGTATTCAAGCTGCCAGCTGAAGCTACTGTCATCTGAAGGCTTGACAGGGCTGTAGCATCTGTATTCAAGTTCACTCGCATGGCTGTTAGAAAGCAGTTTCAGTTCCTCTGTAAGGTCGCCTCTTCACAGGATTGCTTACAACGTGATAGCTGACTTTCCTGGGAGTAAGTAATGAGAGAGAAGGAGAGACCAAGACAGAAGCTACAGTGTGTTTTATAACCTAATCTTGGAAGTGACAACCATCATTTCTCTTGTATTCAATCCCAACCCTGGTACAATATAGGAGGAGACTTCAGAGGGAGAATACTAGAAGGCAGGGATCATTGGGCACACCTGGCTGGTTATCATGGGTGGAATTGTAAGAAGCCAGCTAGAGAGTCCTCCATGGCCATCAGGGATTAGTGTAATCAATAGCCAAGACAGAATTACAGTTGCCCTCTGCTAAGTACAAGTGGTTTTTTTCTCCTTCTCTTTTATCTTTTTGCCCTGCTATTCCCTTCCCTGAAGGAGTCAGAAGTAGCAGAGGTAGATGGATCAAAGAAAAAAAAAATACCGATAATGCCTCTTGCTTCACTGATGAATCAGCAGAAATACAGATGAGGTGACCTGGTGAAAAAAAAAATAAAACTTTTGAATATGATGAGAAATAATTTTTTTTGTTATATAAAAGTAGTGAAAGGTATAATGTAACATGCTTCAGCAATTGTCAACCGTTTGATCCCCCTCTATTATGGATGTGCTCTCTTTCCCTTGCTGTATTAATCTTCTCTCATCCCCTGCAATCTCTTAGCCTTTCCTGATCAACATAGCCCAAAGGGCTTCCTTTCCTCTGAACTTCTGGTAGGTTTCAGGAGCGCCTGGAATCCAAACTCTAGGGCTTCATTGTGGGATACTTATCTCTGCTCCTAACTGGAGGGCCCCAACTGATGCTGTTATTGAAGCTGGCTCTAAGAAGGGGAATGGAATTGGGGACAGAAAGGGATGGGTCAGAAGATGGACATCCATGGGCATATGCAGAAGCAGCCTCCTCGGACTAAGGACCAAGAGTTATGGGCAATTTGGGAGCTGTCCGATGTGGAGAAGCTGCTCAAAAGCCTGGAAGGGATTTCATATTCAAGGTGCCAAGATAAGTCAGAAAGAGCTGTACAGTGAAAAGGATCTAGAAGTAAAAGTCAAGAGTGGGTATTCATCCCAGATCTGCAATGTGACCTAGGTCATATCATGTCATCTCTCTGGTCTCCAGGGCCTTTCCCCCCGAGCCCCCCCAAAAAAATCAGCAGGAGGAATTGACAAGCTAATTCCAAAGTTCACCTAGGATAGTGTCTTTTGATCTTTTCATGATCGTTGTTATTATTATTAATATTATTACCACTCCAAGGGGATTTTTTGATATTTTTTTTCTAATCACCCCCCCATGAAATGTTCCATGAACATATCTGTTTAACTGCTGTATGTATCTCTATCAAATGCTTAACCCTTGGAAGAGTAAGATCTTTCACTCTCCAACAGCTAATTCCCAACTTTTGGGAAGTGATATCATCCCCATTGAGAACACATGATCTAGAATTTAAAAAGTAGAAAGTAATTTGAAAAAATTCAGAACAAGAATTTGAAAGATCACTTCACCAAACTAACATCAAAACATGCTAAAAATTACATTAATTAAGAGTGTGGTAGAACAATAGACAACGAAGCACAGCATCTTAAAATAGATTCACATCTATATGGAATATTTAGGAATTTATTATGACCATCTTGGCATTTCAAAGTCAGTGAAGAGAAAGGAAACTATTGAAAAAAACAATCTGGAGAAAAGAGATATGCATTGGCAAAAATAAGCCAGATCCCCGAATCCTCTGAATAAATAAATCATAGGTATGTTAGAGAGGTAGACATATAAAGTAATTCCATAAAAAATAAAGAAAAATACAGAAAATGAGTTACATTTTAATTTTTTCCTACTCTTTGGTTGTTTTCCACCTCTATTTTAATCATTTAAAGGTTTAGACTATAATCTCTTTCATATCGTTCTAGTATTTTTAGTTCTCTGAGCTCTCATTCTCTTGTGTGTTGCATGTGCAGACACACTTTCACTCTCATGGTGGTTTTCTTCTTGTGGTTTGTAATTTTTTAGTGTGAGCTCATCTTTGCAAGATTGTGCCCTGGCTTGTGAGAGCAGAGCAACAGAGGGTTTTTACATTTGTCTCTTCTGGACCTCCAGGGGTTCTAGACTCCTACCGATGTTAATTAATTCTTACTTGGGGAATCCCATACCACATAAGTAGTGTAAATTCACATCCCACAAACCTGCGTGTGGTTGGGGTTTCTTTTCTTCATAGGAGACCTTTTCTTCTCCACTGACTGCCCACAAAAGATGGTGCAGGTCTCTCACTCCCATATCAGAAGGACTTGAAGGATTCTAACTCAATGGAAAGCACTCAGATGCAGCTACCTGCCTTTCAGAGAGGTCCTGAGAGCCCTGAAGACCTCATGCATGTCCCCTATCTAAGTAAGCATCTAGACGCCTACCACATAGGAGGCTTCAAACACCAACTGGTGCTGGCTGCACTTATAGGCAAGTTAAGTGACATGTGCCCCTTTGGGCCACCACCACCACCACTGCCCACCACCCCAGTCCTAATTAGCAGGGGCAGGGGCCTCTGCAGGACAGGCAACAATGGGGAGGTGGAAAAGGGAGATGATACTTTGAAGTTGGACTGAGTGAGTCCGCTATTGTTTGAATTACCGAGAGATCAGATCTAGATGTCGTTAAAAAGCTTGAAAAGGAGATTAGATAGGCTTTGGTTGGAGAAATATTAAACATTTTCATGCTTGCATCCCAGCAGCCCAAACTGTTCATGAAGCTGATCACATACCTATTACCAAGACTGTGGAACTCTTAAGTCAAAAACAGTGAGGTTCCATTTTCACTGTTCAGTGAAAGAAGCAAGTCATACAGTGACATGTATGATACAATCCCATTTATAAAAGATATTTTTTTAAGTATGTTTCTATATACCTTCCTATCTATATATCTGGCTATCCATTTAAGTGAGGTATGCTATGTCGCACACTAGCTCCATGACTTTGTATAAATTGCTTGGCCTCTCTGTGTCTCAGATTCTCCCCTCACCCCCACTGGTAAAGAGGAATAATAATGATAAATGCCTTATGGGACCTGTGACAATTGTATGAGTTGTATGAAGACTGTATGGTTTAGAATTACTTTTAGCACCTGGTAAGTGCTATTGGTTTTGATCCCATTATTCTCTAATGAGTTTTAAAGGTCTAAAAGATATTTACCAAACTTTGTGGAAATAATCTCAGGATAGAGGGGATGACTTAAGCTGAAGGTTCAGTTTCATTTCCTATCTTACCCTCCCTGCCAAAAAATTCTCACCCTTAGAATATTTAAGTACAAAACCTATTTCTGCAATACTTGTATTGTTTTATTTTATTTTTAAAGATGTTATTTATTTACTTATGAGAGACACACAGAGAGAGAGGCAGAGACATAAGCAGAAGGAGAAGCAGGCCCCCTGCAGAGAATCTGACGCAGGACTTGATCCCTGGACCCGGGATCACACCCTGAGCTGAAGGCAGATGCTCAACCGCTGAGCCACCCAGGCATCCCAATACTTGTATAATTTTAAAACAGAAAAATTAAATGTTTGCTCCAAAAGATAACCACATGTCCCTTCAATAATAACCTTCTATGACTCTTCCAAAACCTCCTGGTCTTTTTTGCTTTTTATCACACCCCCTTGCTAATTTCTTCTTTCTTTTCTTCTCCCACTGATACTAGCCTTTATTTTGTAAATTTATACCATGAGTTATCTTTTCTATGTCAAAAGTTTTGTCTTTCCAAGTGGGCTTTCAGCTACTTCCATGCCAGCACAGTCTCACATCTCCATTTGTAACCCTATCATGATAAATATAATGTGGCAAATGAGGCCAATGCCCAGATTGACTTACTTACCACCTTTTAAATCCAGAGATGCAGATTAGACCAGTTCTTTTAAACTCATTTTAGGTTCTGGGGTGCCTGGGTGACTTAGATCAGCTTAAGTGTCTGACTTCAGCTCAGGTCATGATCTCCTAGTCCTGGGATCAAGCCCCATTTTGGGCTTCCCATTCAGCAGAGAGTCTGCTTCTCCATCTCCCTCTGTCCCTCCCCACCCCCACTCTCTCAAATAAACAAATAAAATCTTTTTAAAAAATAAAAATTGAAAATTGAGAAAAACCTCATTTTAGGGTTCAATACTTATGCTTCCTTTTTTTTTTTAATTTAGTTATTTTCAAACTTTTTGGTCTCTGACCCCCTTTACATTCTCCCTTAAGAATACCAAAGAGCTTCTGTTTATGTAGATCGTATCTGTCAATATTTGTAATATTAGAAATTAAAGCTGAGAAAATTTCAAGATAGTCATTAATTCATTTTAAAATAAGGATTGATGAAATGTCAACATAAAAACTTTCTAATGAAAAATAATGTGTTTTTCAAAACAAAAAACAATGTGAGAAGTGATTTTGTTTACATTTCTGTAAATCCCCTTAATGTCTGGCTTACTAGAAGCAATCAGGACTCTTCCATCTTCTGTATTCAGTCTGCTGAGATATCACATCAGGTGACTTCTTAAAAACTCCATGGTACACTTGTGAAAGAATAGGAAAGAAAAGGTATTTAATAGCTTGCTATTGTTATAAAAGGAGTGCAAAAAAAGGTAAATATGTCTTTGCATTATTATAAAAATAGTGTTGACCTTGCAGAACCCATGAAAGAATCACAAGGACCCCAGGAGGCCCCAGACCACACTCTGAGATCACACTTTGGGAAGAGCTGGTCTGATTTAATCCTCAAAAAGGCTCTGTAAGGGGAAAATTATTATTATTCCTCTTTCACAGATGAGGAAATTAATGCCCAGAGTAGTCAGGGAAGTTGCCTCAAATTACCACAGTTGGTAAGTGGAAAAGTCAGAATTTGAGCCCAAATCCAAACCTTGAACCACTATGCTATACCGCCTTTGTAGTAGCCTGCACCTACCCCCATGGCCTGCTATCCTGACTGAATAGAAGTCAATGATTGCCCTTGTCCATCTCATCTACCTGACTAGATATCTATGTACCTACCTACCTTCTAGTGACAGACCATTCATAACCCATCTTTCTATTTCTTGTCCTGACAGTGCCTGCTAATGTAATTTGAATAAATGAGTAAAAGTACTGGCTTTTTTTTTTTTTTTACATTCACACAAAGTAACATCAGGACTGAAAAATACGTTTTTGGTAGTTACTTCAACCGTTCACTACTGCCCCAATTAGGAGATACCCGATTCCTTGTCTTACAGCTGGGAACAGATGTTTAAGAAAGTTGGTCTTTGCTATAGGAAATGGTGCTGGAAAGGCAGTCACAGAAAGCAGAGCTCCAAGGCCATTTCAATACTCTGCCTGTGATTTAGAGGTACACCAGTATGTTTGAAGTCTACATTCTTAGCAAAGCATCAATTGCTTTTCCAGTATTACATTCGTGTTGGATGGCCTCAAATTATACATTGTCATATGCTTGGCAGGTCTGTTCCCAGCTTTTTGGTTCAACCACATAAATATCCATGTGTCCTCTGTACATTTAGTTGTGAACATCAATTACTTAATAGACCTGGAACATGAGAAGTAGGAAAGAAAATCCTTGAGCTCATATGGCTGATAATATTTCATTATGGTCAACCTCATTTGAATGCTGGTGTTAGGGAATAAACACTTGGTTTATAACTTTACCGTGAGTTGATTGTCAAAAGTGATATTTTGTACTTCACCGCAAATATGGGGTCTGATGGGACCCACATGGGACTTTACAGGCTGGAGTTTTAATCAGGAGAACCACAGCACAGCTAGCCCATTGTTTTCACTTGGCACTCCAACGTTCTGAAAAAGAATACATGAGTCGTATAACAGAAAGGCAGAATGAGGAGGAGGAGAAAAGGGAACATTTTCAGGCTTACCTAAACCAAAGAAACCTTACTAAATAATTTACTTTTCTTGATTATTCTCGAAGAATACCTGGATTCCTCTCCATTCAAACTCTTGTCCTTAGCTGTCATCACCCCAAATCATTTTTTCTCATGCAGATTTTGAACTATAGGTATTATAGGTTCAGGGCAAGTTTTATTGTTCTTACGCTTGTCCTTCTGATAAGGATGGAGCCAGAAGGGACCAGGATCCCATGTGACAAAGGTGGGTCAGTCAACCACAAAGGATCTAACTTGCTCTAGCTTGTTCATGACTTAATCTTTCCAACCCCTACCCTCTCCTACAATCCCAAAACAGAATGGAAGTCATCAGGGCAAATGGCTACTCCCTTTCCTGGAGAAAGTAACTCGCTGTCAGTGGCCTATCGTGGTACCCAAGGCCTGACGACTCAGTTCCACCTGCATTTACCTTCATCACCTCCTGCTTTGCAAAATACAAAAAGATGACCACAGTCCATTCATGGTAAACAGAAAAATCCTCCAACTGAAGATGAAATAGTGGTGCCTCCAGATGATCCTTTAGAAATAACATAATTAATTTTTTAAAAGTTGGAGAGTAACAATTCAAGAATATGGTAAACTGAAACAATTAATTAGGAATAAATGGCCAGAGAAAGCATTATCCGATGAAAAAGTGCTATTAAATGCCAAATATTAATAAGAAAAAAATTAGGTAAATGATTTCTATTTTATGATGGTAATTCATTCAAATTTAAATAATCCAAGGAGAGATGATAATGAATGGATTTTTTCCAAGGAAATGCTCATTAAACAAAAAAATGCAAATTATTTATATTTTTACCTTCTAAGATAGGAAACATACAATAATATCTTCTAGAACAGTTTTGCTCTGCACAGTGTGTTTTGGAACAGAGATTGTATATGATGAGTAATATGACCTTTTATACCCTATTATCTGCCTCATTTGAAGTTCAACAGATGTATTACCACAATTACATATTTCCAGCTAAAATACCAGTTCTGGGAAAAATTACCATATTCATTATGAAACCTTCCCACTTTCTAATTTCTATTGTCTGGAAACGTCTGATCATCCTGTGTTTTAGCATGGCCCAGAGTGTTGAGCCATTAGACCCATTCCCTGAGGCAGGTAGGGTTTCAGTCGGCTGCTCAGGGCTTTCGGCTTGCATCACACATTTAAACACAGTCCACACCCACACTCCACCCTAAACTCTGACTGATTTCAGTGAGAAAAAAAAGAGTTATTAAAGGTCTACTGACTAGCTCACAGAGTGGGAAGTCTGAAGGCCTAATATTATGCCATGAAGTCTAATATCTAAAATCATGGTACAAAATCAGTCTGATAAAGACGACTCTGCTGTTCCCCTTAGATGGGAGTGTCACTACCAGCAGTTGTAGCACCACTGGCAGTAAGCAGAGGAGGCTTCTGTTACGAGGTCTCCATGAACCTACACATAATTTCCATCATGGTCACCAAAGCCATACTGCATCACCTATTCAAGAAGCATCGACAGGGCTGGGCAAAAAGGTTTCATACAATCCTAACTTGGGACATCTCGATCACCTAATTTTTTTACTTCCCCAAGGCTAACATGGCTTCTTCTTCCTCCCAACTCACCGACAGAAGGAGCCAACATTGAGTCCTAGTGTGGCACTATTCCTCTATAGAGGGATAGCTAGTTTCTGATCCCCCCCCCCACACACACAGTTTTATTTTCCCTCGGTTTTTCTTTATTTTTTTAAACTTCTTTTGTTATACCAATTGATTAATCAATTGTGCTATGAAGTGATGTAGCAGGCTAGCTTCTAACTTCATGAAGACAGCAAACCAACCAGTCATTCCATTAGGATTGCATCTCAAGAGATGGTCCCACCACTATACAGCTCTTCTGCTGGAGCAACACTAATGAATTATAGTGTTGGAATCTTGTTTCTTCTTGGCAGACTTTGAGTTTAAAGGTGATAAACCTCTGCATTTTATTACCCCAGTCCCCATGGTGGCAGCAAAACCTTGGAAGTACCGGTTAAGAGAAATTTATGGATTTCCTGAAAGACTGCATCTGGTTTTCTAGGATGAGTTTTTTTTCTCTAGATCAATTTTAAAGTATCAGCATACAATTCATACATACGTATCATTGTTGAACCGAGAAAACAGAGAGGCAACAAGAGAGAAGAAATGGATAATCCCAAATCAACCAGATTCATCAGAACATTTAGTTGTAAGTGACAGAAATCCAATTCAAAGGAGCTGAAGCAAAAACAGGAATTTATTGACTTTCATACCGGGAAATAATATGGATGAAAGGCCTGTGTGGACCCAAGGACTCAAATGATATTACCAGGTTGTCCTCTGCCACAGGGTTTTGCTCCTCTCTGTGGCTGGCTTCAGGCCCTCATAATGGGAACTGGCTGCTTATGTGTGATGTGGGTATTTGGGGAAACATGGCCATAGGCAGCCTTGGGTTTACATCATCTCTGTTCAGCTACTCCAGAACAAAAAAAGAATTTTTTTTGTTTTTCCCAGTACCCATCTAGCAAAGCCTCAGGGAAGTACAAAGGGGTTTAGCCCAGATCACATACTCATCCCTATGGGCTTATCACTATGGTCAGGGGGGAGGGTAATTCTGATTTGCCAAACCTAGGTCATGTTCTTATATCTAGGATCCAGGAACAGGGTAGTATAACTAGAAGCCTCCCTAAAACCACCTAGAGGGAAAGGGTGGTTACCTAATAGAGGCAGGAGGTAATGCCACAGAGGGGAAGTGATAGATACAGACCCAATGAAAAACAAGATGTCTACTCCGTGGGGTATGGGTAGATGTGCAACTACCATCCTCTCCTTAACACAAAAAGAAAACCCTTGCTTGGAGCATCTGGCAATTTCTGCACTGTGAACGCTGCTATCACAGCAAATTTCAAGCTGCCCATGTGACATCATGGAAGGAATGCAGATTTGGGAAGATCAGCACAGTAGCCTTGCATTTTCGGGTGTCTCCCATCCACAGAGACAGCAGGAGTACACCATCTCCAGGGCGCAGATCTTAGTAAAATGCAGGAGTTCGAGGTAATGGGTTTGAATGTTCATTACTTTTGTTTTTAAATACAACTTGTTTAATTGCAAGTTTATGTAACTTAATTTTTAATAATTGCTTTAATATTAACGTTGAACAAGACTGGCTGAACCAATTTCCTGAAAGTTTAACAAGTAGCCGCACAGCAGGCTCTGGCATGCCATGTGAACTTAAAACAAAACTAGTCAAAATAGGATATAAAATTATCAAAATTACCACACAGACACTGAGGCAACCACAATGAGAGGAAGGAATTGGCCCTTCCTCTCAAAATAAGTAAGTACCTGCAATCTCAGGATGCATGAGACCTCCTGGTTCCCTGGAAGGGTCTGGATCTACATCCTCATCTCTGCCCACTTTTGGCTCTGAGGTAGTGGGAACATAGGGAAATATCAGCGTCACATTAGGATGGGAGGAGAGCAAAAGCATCTGTTTCTGCTTCCTTCCCTCTGTCAAATCACAGTCAGCGCCAAATTTGCTCAGTTACATGGTATAGTATATTTAATGTTAATTAATACACAACAGATACAACAAGATAACCTTAAAACTTACTCCTTCCTCCTTCTTTCCTTCTTTCCTTCCTTCCTTCCTTCCTTCCTTCCTTCCTTCCTTCCTTCCTTCCTTCCTTCCTTCCTTCCTTCCTTCCTTTTCATTCACCACCCCTCCTACCTGCCTTCCTTCCAGACTTATTGGTAGCTTACTACGTATCTAGCGCTATACCAGAGATGGAGTCTAATTACAGTGTATAAATATCAAATGCCACCTTAATGGACCTGATGCACACATATACATATATTTCTCATACAATACATCAGAACATGATGCTATTATTAACAGTATTATGTATCCTATAATTCTCACCATCTGTAGGATGTGTATTTCTTAGTGCACAGATGGCTTATCTTGAATTATCCATAAATTTCCTTTAAAGCAAGAAGAGCTGGCTTCCTATTTTGGGTGGCATGGCTGAATTTCAAATCCCTTCGTCAGAAATTATTACACATTGGCAAAGACATCTGGTCACTTACCTGGTAAATATAGGACTCCCGACAAAGTCCAGCCTGACGCATGACCACATATGCCAGATTTGCCAAAATAGGTCCTACAAAGCCATGAGCCAGCTGCTGAAGTGCTCAGATCCTCCCACCTCCTTTATGTTCTAACTTCCTTAACTTCTTCCTATTTATACAAAAGCCATTTTCTTCCCTGACCTCACAGCAACCTAAATCCATGTTTGCTGGCTTCATTTATTTATAAATAAGCATAGTACTTTTTAAATTTTTGCTTCTTTTACATGATACTCTTCAATGCTATCATAACCTCAAGTTATTCCAATTGCTGTAGCCATTTTCCTGCCATGCATTCTCATTCCTGATTTCTGAGTAGACCGATGGAGAAGCAGTAGACTCTCAGTTGTGGCTTAAGCACTAGAGTTCAACAGGCACCGAGAAAGGTATTAGGCTAAGGGGAAAATCTACTAAGGCATGTTTTAATTGTCTGTGTGTTCCTAAAATCTAAAAGGAAAACATAGAGATTCTAACGCTCTCTCAAAAATATCGCCCCAGAGAAGACCATTTCCAGACCTACTGTAGCTAAATAATTTGTTAGCTCAAGAGTTAGTCTAGAATTCTCACCTTTTGCGGGGAAATCAGGACAGCAAAAATGTCCTCATGTCTCAAGATCCACATCCCAAGTTCTAAATGCCTTCCGGTGTCCACTGTGGGAGATGTTTGGGGCCTGACTACTGCTTCAGCCATACTTTTATAAGCAGATAAGAATTTTTTTGCAGATATATTTTTATTTTATGCTTATCTTCACCAAAGATTGGCAATGAGGGAAACTGGTTGGAGTGGATAAAACCAAAAGGCATATTTGTTATCAAGGAATAATGGTTAGCAAACAGGACCTCCAAGGCCTACCATGCAAAATCAATAGCTCCCTACTTTTTCCTCCTTTCATATTTTCACTTTATAGCAGCCATAAATACCTTGGGACATGAAATTTACCGGAGTATGATGACCAGCTGGCGTTTCTGACCAGAAGCTGAACGGGGCAACCTCATACCTTCCCCACTGTCATCAACCCAGATAATGTTTCAGGCCTTGGTTATTAGTCTCCAAATGACATTTAATTATAGTTCTAATTGGAGGTCTCATGGATATTCTTCTAAATTGAGGTGTGCTCAGTGAAGTCTTGTAAAATGATTCAAAAATCCACTAAGCAGTTGAACGTTGTACCCATGCTTTTGGTTTATCTCTGTGGGTAACAGAAATCTCTAGCGAATCTCTTCGTTTCCTAACCCTTTCCCTTCCGAACTAGGGAATAACTGCATTCCCTGTGTTCTCTGCAGAGCTCCAACTGTATCCGAAAAACATCATCTGGCAAAAGGTATTTTCTCCAGAGATAGTCAAGTACCCTCAGCATATGCACAACAAAATGTTGCTGTTTGCTGTGAATCCTGTTTTAGATTCTGTCAAACTGAGAATGAAGAGCCTGACATATGGTTCCGAGCGTATCAAAAGAATTGCTGGATGTTATTTTATCAGTGCTAATCATATTATCAGCTTTACTTCTTTTGTTATTCATTTTTTCATTAATTCTTTTCAAGAACTACTCCAGGGTTGTGAGGGCCATTAGTTTTCCTCTAATAAAATTGTTCTTATACAATTGTTTTACGTAATTCACATTTTGTGCTCTTTTAATGAAAGAATATAACACAAAAATTGACCACTAGAGTCTTTCCATTTCACATTTCAGCTTCAAAAACATAAAATTATTTATATGTAAGTGCTATGTTTTCTAATGTATGTTTTCTCTATAAAGTCTATTGAGGAAAAAAAAAGAATATTATCCTTTTACCATTGAATCTCTACCATCTAACACAGGTGTGGTACTTAGGAGCCACTCTAATATTTGCTGAATGATATCTGACTGCACACATATGGGAATAATATTTTTTCTTTTTTTTATTGGAGTTCGATTTGCCAACATATAGAATAACACCCAGTGCTCATCCCGTCAAGTGCCCCTCTCAGTGCCCGTCAGCCAGTCACCCCCACGCCCCGCCCTCCTCCCCTTCCACGACCCCTTTTTCGTTTCCCAGAGTTAGGGGTCTCTCATGTTCTGTCCCCCTCACTGATATTTTCACTCATTTTCTCTCCTTTCCCCTTTATTCCCTTTCACTATTTTTTTATATTCCCCAAATGAATGAGACCATTCATTTGAGTGTTTGTCCTTCTCCGATTGACTGACTTCGCTCAGCATCATACCCTCCAGTTCCATCCACGTCGAAGCAAATGATGGGTATTCATCATTTCTAATGGCTGAGGAGTATTCCATGTATACATAAACCACAGCTTCTTTATCCCTCATCTGTTGATGGACACCGAGGCTCATTCCACAGTTTGCCTATGGTGGACATTGCCGCTAGAAACATTGGGGATACAGATGCAGTGAAACGCTGGAACACCTGCACCCCAATTTTATAGCAGGAATAATATTTTCTATGATGGCTTGTTCTGTCTTCGCTTATGCTGTCACACCAGTCAGGGTAATCAGGGCAAACTTTTAAACCATTTCTTAGTTCTACATTGTATTTGTGCTATTGAATATGTATTTTAAGATAAATCAAGGCTAATGTAGGAAATGAAATGATTCTATCTAAAATATTGTGGAATAAAGAGAATGTGGTTTCCATCGTAGGGAATTTACACTTCAATGAGCAAACCTTCACATGAAAGGAGAAAATTTGTACCTATAGGATACCTTTTACCCTTCCTGGGCATAAAACATTCCAAAGATTTTTCACCACCCACTGATATTGAGCAGGCCTCAGTTTCCTCAATCTGTAAAATGGGAATAACAGCCTGACCTATTCCACAGGGTGGTTGGAAAGACATCTGGTTCTTTCTCCCTGGCCAGGCACAGAGTAAGGACATCCTCACAAAGCAACCCCTTCTTTGCTTCTCTCTCCCGCTGCCTGCCCTGGGAGCACTGGGGCACACTCCCTTCCCCAGTGCAGGGTAATCAGCAATTGTGGCCGACAGTGCTGTCCCCCTGGCTAATGAAAGGGCTTCCCTTGAATCTCTGGTTGGAGATACGAACACCAAGATGATTTGCTGTAAAACAGAAAGCTAATGATCTCAAATCAAGAGAGGAAGGTTTCATCTTACCCGCAGCAATACCTGGGCAATTTCATGTGTCTTGAAAGCATAGAGCTTCTAACAGAATCTCCAAGTAGCTGTTTTTTTTTTTTTTTTTCTTGGTTGTTGTTCGCTGTTATAAGAGAATGAGAAGGCCTAATTAGCCTGGGGAATTCAGGAATATTGCAGCAACACGGTCTGCTCTTGTTTGCTCCGGCCTCTGTGCCTGCCATCACACAGACAGGATTGGGGCGGCATCCGCCCATAGAGATGGCAATATCTGGCTTCCCACTTTGACGGCTTTGCTGACAGTTTACAAAGCCAAGCAGCCCAGAGGAGCAAAACGGAAAAGATTATTTGAATCTGCTTCCGTGATCAGTAGAGACTTCACAAGAAGAAGGGCATCCTGTCCTTTCCCAATTTCACATAAGCATTCAGGCAGGTACACCAGAGAGGGTCGTGTAATTGCCTCCCGGCCTTGTCACATCCCTGTTGTCTCTGCTCTGACTGCTTTGGTCTTTCAGTTTAAGAAAAATGAGCTTAACACTTTCCCTGTAAATCAGGAAAGTGACCCAGTGTCCCTGAGGGGCTGAGCAAAGGTGGGATTAAATTGTAACCCAGAGGCCATACAGAATAAACCAAAAGGAGAATTTACAGTAGCAATGTTGTTCCGTGCTAGGAGGACCATACTAACGTGTCCTGCAAGAAAGTTCATTGCTCTGCCCAAATTATGATCTACTTCTTGTCTCAATCAACAATAAGACCACCAAATGATGGACCAGCTCTTTCCAATTTGAATTAACTAATTAGCCACTTTCTTATACTTATTTTTCTTCTCCAAATAAACACAGTCTTAGAGATCTGGTCATAGCTGGTGTCAGAGGCCAGAAGATAGACTTTGGATCTCTATTTGAGTTTCATTTTTTTTCTTTGGATGCAGGACGCTGTGGAGGTTAGTGTAAAGCTTGGGATTTGAGCTCACACATCTCGATTCAAGGTCCATGTTTACTTATAAATTTGTGATTGATTTTAAGTATGTTACTGAAACTCACTGTGTCTCTGACATGAGGATGATGACTGTCTTTACCCCAACACCCAAGACTATAGTGAAGAGAACTGTAGTATAGGAAAAGAAAAAGTGGATTTGAAAGTAGAAAGCCATTGGTTATGGATGTTGTTATCATAGGTAAAAGGTTGGACTATGTTCTTTAAGTAGACTGTGATAATTCAAATAAATATTCATTCAACTGCTTTTCATAATATCTTTGAACTTAGACAAATAAGGGTAGGAATCTCAGTCCATCATTTACTCGCTGAATGACATGGGGTAAGTGACCTAGAATCTCTGGAACTCAGCTTCCTCCTCTGTAAAGTGGGACAATAATAGTGACCTCATACACACAAGGCTGCAGGGGTTTGGCAGCAGTACTTGTATCAAGAATCTGACGTTGGCAAAAGACATGAAGAGAAATCCCACAGAGGAAGACATAGACATGGCCAACACGCACATGAGAAAATGCTCCGCATCACTGGCCATCAGGGAAATACAAATCAAAACCACAATGAGATCCCACCTCACACCAGTGAGAATGGGGAACATTAACAAGGCAGGAAACCACAAATGTTGGAGAGGATGTGGAGAAAGGGGAACCCTCTTGCCCTGTTGGTGGAAATGTGAACTGGTGCAGCCACTCTGGAAAACTGTGTGGAGGTTCCTTAAAGAGTTAAAAATAGACCTGCCCTACGACCCAGCAATTGCACTGCTGGGGATTTACCCCAAAGATACAGATGCAGTGAAACGGCAGGACACCTGCACCCCGATGTTTCTAGCAGCAATGTCCACAATAGCCAAACAGTGGAAGGAGCCACTGAAAGATGAATGGATAAAGAAGATGTGGTCTATGTATACAATGGAATATTCCTCAGCCATTAGAAACGACAAATACCCACCATTTGCTTCGACGTGGATGGAACTGGAGGGTATTATGCTGAGTGAAGTAAGTCAATCGGAGAAGGACAAACATTGTATGGTCTCATTCATTTGGGGAATATAAAAAAAAAGTGACAGGGCATAAAGGGGAAAGGAGAAAAATTGAGTGGGAGATATCAGAAAGGGAGACAGAACATGAGAGACTCCTAACTCTGGGAAATGAACTAGGGGTGGTAGAAAGGGAGGTGGGTGGGAGGTGAGGGTGACTGGGTGATGGGCACTGAGGGGGGCACTTGATGGGATGAGCACTGGGTGTTATTCTATATGTTGGCAAATTGAACACTAATAAAAAATAAATTTATATATATATAAAAAAAGAATCTGACCTTGGGGCACCTGGAGTGGCTTAATTGTTTAAGCATCTGACTCTTGATTTGGCTTATGAGGTCATGATCTCGAGGTCATGAGATTGAGCCCCATGTGGTGGGATTCTATGGTCATCGGGGAATCTGCTTGAGGATTCGTCCTCTCCAGTTGCCCCTCCTCCCCTCAAATAAATAAATAAATCTTTGAAAAGCTGAAATAAAGAATCTGGCCTAAAGGCAGTTCCCTTCTCCTGTTACCCAAATGACAGTGGTGTGGGCCATTGGACAATGCCAGTGATCGAGGAAGAGTCTTTCTATAAACATGAAAAGAGCAGAAGAATCCTCCCCACCCAACCTTTGGAATGTCATTTTCCGTCTTCACCTTGCCCCTCTCTTACAGCAACGTGCTAACTTCTTATCCTGGACAATCACAACCGAGCCAAAATTTAAACCATAAGGCTGAACCAGCAGTGGGAAGTTAGAGAATTTTTTTTTTTTAAGTTCAAAATGCTTCTCAAATAGTAGTAAGATCCACTTAAGTCTAATGCCATGAGTAATTGTAGGACATAAGTAGACGTACAAAATATATAAACCCTATAAAAATGGGTTTGTTGTTTCCAGTAGATATTATTGACTCTGGGGTAAGATTCTATGGGAACAAAGGCAGTTTCTTCTATTTGCACATCATCCTCTGTTTTGTTTTATGCATATTCAGGCTTTGGAAAGAAAAGGAATTTTTATTTAGCTTTGCTCTCTGATGTGTTAATGCAGAGACTGTACCAGTGCTAGTCCCCAGATTCAATTTTCTGAGTTCATTCACATTTACTCCTAATAAATTTAGCTAATTAGATTACTTGTGCTGTTTTTAAATGGCAGACTAAGGCAATCTACTTAATTCTAAATTTGATTATTCTTCTTTTTATTTGGAAGCAAATTTGTGGAAAACTTATCACATCAGTGCTTTTGGGGGGTTAACCATTAATGAGATTAAATCAATGGGCTTTTAGATACTTTTCTTGTTGGTATGCAACAAATTAGGCCTTCTTGGCACAGGAAGATTTGGCCTCACCAGTGTAGACTCATTTATGACCGTGCTCTTGAAAATTTCTGTCAATTCTGAGTGTTCTCAGTAAATCTTGTTAGTGTTGATGAAACATTTTGAACTCTCTGTTTCTCCTTCTTTAAATTCCCTAACCATCCTTTGTGGTCCATCTTATGCTTATAAAGTTTAGATTTGGGTTCGGGGGTGACGCCCAAAAAAGACGTTAGCAATTAGTTTCAGGGGAGGAAACGGGTAGAAAAATGAAATTTCCATCAGAATTCCAATATGAAATGGTTGAAAGGGCAGCACATAGAAACTCTCAGCCTTCTAGGTTACCTAAGAGAGAGGGAAAGATAGAAGCTGTGTTGGCTTTGGTGCTGACGTCACTATTTTCTTCCTTTGGAGTCTGCAGGAGTGTTTGAGATTTTCAATGTCACATTTCCGAAGTATAAGAAACTGCTAGGGTATAAAAGAAAGGAGAGCCCCTCACTGCTAAAGTTCTGATTGTTCTTCAGTATTAAAGCATTTTAAGATTTTTTTTAATGTTCTAAGAGTTCTTGTAAGAGTATGCATGTATGCAATTCTGCTTAAGACTCAAAGATGATGACTCAAATGGCCAATTTCCAGTGCTCTTTCTATAATCATTATAATGCAATGGTGTGATGACAGCCAAGATAAGGATGACCATGAATGAAATTTGCATGTTCATTTCCTTTTACCTATACTTTCTCCTGTAAAGGAAGATATTTGGTTACTGTTCCCAGATCTTTCATTTCTCAACACTTTTGTGTTGACAGCAAAATATCACTCAGGATGCAAATTCTCCTTAGAAATGGAACTATACCAGGCATTGGCATCTGGGGTAAAAAAGCAATATACCACCAGTAGTAGTAGAAACAGTTGTGATGGTGGGCAACATGAGAACGCTCACTATGTGACAAGTAGTTCTCTGAACAGGAAGTTCAGCTGGTTATAGAGCTGCCTTTGAAACCTCTCCCATAGTCAGTCTGGGGACTAGAGCTGTTGCTCAAGGCAGGGAAGGAAGAGGGGACAGAAAGAAACTATGAGGACCTAACGGTGGCCATAGATGCATAGGCTGGGTCCTGGGATCAGGGTTGATTGAGTCTAATCCAAAACAGGAGTGGGTGGGAAAACAGATCACAAGAGCCTGTTCCCACTGCTACAGAGACATGGTCACAATTGCACCCTTATAACACCTCTAGGAGCTAAGTGTTGCAGGTCACAAGCCCTGCCCACAACCCTGAAATTCAAAGTTCTGAAACACAAAAGGGTTGTACTGGGTTTGTGGCAAACTCACTTGAAAGTAAAATCTGACCTGAATTGAGGTGAAACCTTCCTATGGTCTTTATGCCAGTTGGTGTGAACATTGAAATATTTCACTGCAGACCTGGCATAATTACCGAGCATTTGCACAAAACTCAGTGAGGCATCTACATAGAATACAGAATGTATAAGCTGTGTGAATGATCAACATCTTAAAATTCTGAGGTCTAAAATATTTCTGATCCAAAGGTTTTAGAGAAGAGATTATGGACCCAATTTATAGATGATAAAATTGGGGCTTTGAGTGGTTCAGAAATCTTCCCAAGGCCAAACAGCTTTTACATTATAGAGTCACTTCCCCAACAGACCTTTGTAGACCAAGATTATTGGTGGGATTGGGGGCAGTTGGTGAGGGCTATGGTTACATCCAAACAAAGGTAGGGAATCGCTGTTGTTTTCCAAAACTTAACTAACTGTTCTGACTACTAGCAAAGATTATAAGTGAAGCAAAACCCCACCAAACACAAGCAACTCCCATGGCATGATTTGCAATAGCAAGTGAGGATTATAAAGCCCGCAGCAATGTTTTCAGTAACAGCACATTCTGACTCTGGACAGTTTTAATCACTAAATAAGATCCATTTCTCTATAACTTATTCTTACTGGTCCTCCTCTTATCCTCTGCAGGACAGGGAGAAGAAATGAAGAGATTTTAAATTACTGGGTTTCTTTGGGAATTTTGATTTCAAGAAGTAGAAAACCCATTCAAAATGACTTACAAAGAGAATGGGGGTGAGCAGGGCTCATTTATAGGATATGAACAGAATCATCTTGGCTAACCTAATTCTAGACTTTCAGAAGCTAGAATGCCACCAGTTATTTTTTCCTCTGTCCTTTTCTTTGGGCTTTCAGTCTCTTACCTGGTTTTCTCCCAACACATCTGCTTCTTTCTTGTTTTTATGGACTGGATTCATCGGACAGCCTCGTCTAGTAACAATGACTTACCATTAGGCTGACTCTGATCTTATAGCCAGTTCCTCTGTCCCCAGCCATCTGACAACTCCCTTTTGGGGGGTTTTGAGAAAGGGTATCTGGGACATGTAGTCCCTGGCACAATTAGTTGAAACCAAGAGAATGGAGTTATTTTACGCAAACATGGCCTCCCAGTTAGTATCATTCAGCAGGTGTATGTCTCTGGTCTATGTGTCTCTGATAGAAGGGGCACTTACAAAGTAAGGACTAGGCAAGGCCTTAAAATTACGTTTTCAGTATTTGTGCTAAAGAAGGTAAAGTCATCAGAATAATTACTGGCCCATTTTTTTCCCCCAGAACAACAAAAAATAAGTTTACTCCTTTCATCCAATAAATCATCAACTATTGTATTCCTCTTTGGTGTTCTTAGTTCTAAGGACTTCAAATATCTTTCATTACAACCTATTTTCTATGAGTTATTCTCTAGTTTGCTGCAGAAATATTTAATATAAACTTTAAAAATCTAGTTTTAACCCTAAGTGGAGCATCTATAGTTATAACAAAGTATATTTGACTGTGTTTACTGATCATGAAAAGCTTCAGATTCTGTAAATGTTTTCTAGATAGATACTGGCTCTGTTTGTAGACTTTTATAGATAATCTTTACAAAATTTTGTATCCATCTTTATTTTTAAATTAACAAATGCTAGATTTGTTATGGTAAAATATGAAGGATCCCTTTTATGTGAAGAAAAAGTCTTCAAAGTCTACTCTATTCTCTATTGCTTAGACCACAAGTGTATCCCCACATCAAGGTCACAAGAGAAACATTCAGGACGTGCAGTTAGCTTTAACTTGTTTGGATGGGCCACTGATAGTTGTCTGCGATTTCTGAAGCTTTGCCACCCCTACAGCCATGTAGAGAAGCTTATGTGAAATAGAAAGAAAAAAATTGATTTGGCGTCCTCTACTGTGGCTCAGTCTAAAGGTGAATGAAGTCTTAAGAATAGAAAAAAAAAATTAAATTGCTTAAATGGCCTTGAAAACCTACATCAAAGAGCTTGCAATTTGTTACCAGGCATTCTCTCTGCCCTGTTGGTAAAAGCTTTTCTCTCATTCACTTGTTTATTCCTCCAAAGCTTAGTTTGTCATTTAAATCAAAATGATTTAGATGAAGAACTTGATCGTAGAGAATAAATTTACAGGTTTTCTCCTGCACAGAATATCTTTATTTTTTAAGGTGATAAACTTAAAAATATGTTCAGTTCAATACTTGTGCTTCTCATTTCTCTTTCTAAATGATAGTGCGATGTTATGTCATCTGCTGGTAAATCACTGCAGCATTTCATTCCAGAGGTGACAGGATTTTTAATGGTCCAGAAAATGACACCACATATATCAATCTAAGCACATCTCACCTGCACCCAGGTACAAGGCAGTGTGAACTCTTACTGATTTCTCTCCTATTTTCCTAACAAGTTTAGAAGGAACCCTGTTGTTTTGGGTTTGTTTGTTTAAAAAAGACTCTTATTGGCTTGTCTCAAGGAGTGCAGAGAGATGAAAGGTCAAAATTACAATAAGTATGTTTATTTATGCATGCGTGAGACTTGGCAAATTAGCTACACTATGGGCTAGCAGCAATTTCCTAGTAATAATGGTTGCAGTATTGAGCTAATGTTGATTGAAGAAAACCTATTGCACGTAAGACCAGTAAAAAGCACTTCTCATAAATTTAACACATTTACTTTAATTTCCAAACAGCCTTAGAGTTAACAGGAATACACGTCAGACACCTGGAATGGGCAAGTTGGTGATATTGTTCAATTTAACAAGATCGCTCTTGCGTGTTGAACAGCCAAAGCATGCATCAAAATTGAAACCATGTTCTATATGATGTTCCCTCTGCCTCATACATAGCAGGCATCCATCAAGTGTTAATGTTCTGTGGGTGGTGAATATTCCAGAAGGAAAAAGATTCCAGAGGAGAGGCCCATGTTCTGTGTGGAGACATGATCAAGAAAATCTGAAAAAGTTAAAGAGAAGTCCAGAGAAGATTCTACTTTGAAACAAAGCTCCCATGATACTGATGTTTCTTGTCTCCATGATTTCAGAACCACAAATTTCATGAATGTCTACAAATACTTTCTTGCATGGATGTTCACTTCAGAAAAAAAAAAAAAAAGAGGAAACAACATATATGTTCAACACTAGGAGATGAATAAGTTTTTGTACATCTATATAATAGAATATGTGTCGCAAAAATCATGATAATGATGTAAAAAAATTTAAGGATTGATTTTGTAAGTGGTGAAAGTGGGTTTATAGAGTCATATATGTCATATTTTTCCATTTTGGTGGAAACATATATATTATATAATATTCACACATGACTACATGCATAGGTATAATTGTGAAGGGATAATTCCTAACATATTAATAGTGGAAATCTCTAGATGGTGAGTTATAAATGATTCTCCCCTTATTTTTTATTCTGTGCGTTAATATTTTCTAAAATGAGGATGACTTATTGCTTGTGTAAATAAGTTTAAAAATTTAAGATTGAGAACAAAGCAATAAATACATTATGATCAAGCAAAGACAGAAAGGACACAGATAACATGCTGGCTATGGCAATCCCTAAGGAGTAGACCATGGAGGCTTTTATTTTCTCCTTCCATTTGTTTATGTTGTCAAATTCTTCCATAATAAACATTTATCAATTTAGAAAAAAAAAGTAAAGATATAGATAGTCTAGATTCCTCTGTTTTAAGTGACCTAAGTTTAGCAACAGCTAAGAAGATCTTAGCTGTAAGATCTTCTAACAGCAAGATCTTAGAACTGAAAGGTTACTTAAAGGTGACTTAAAATCTTAAAGGAATCAACAATCATATGATGACACCATTGACTAAAGGCTGCTAGTGCTCAGCCTTTCCTGAAGTTTCAAGTTACAAACGTAGTTTCTTTTTTATGTGACTTTATTGTCTTGAGTGACAGTTCACATACCTATGATTCATTTGATATTATGTTGGGAGAAGGACTGGTACAGGATGTGTGGGATGAGAACAAAAAAGAAAGCAAGATATAGCCCTTGACCTTGAGGAAGTTATAATTTGTAGAGGCAAGATTTGACTACAATAGTGATTAGCATTTCATGGGTGGTTTATGGAAATTAGTTATATGAGGAGGGCATAATTAGATAGTATTTCAAAATAACAAATAAACCAAGAATATATAAATATAGCATAAATAAAAGTGAGTAAGAGAGGAGATCATGAAAGCCATAGTTTACATTGAGGAAGTTCACTATACTACTGAAATCTGTCATAATACGGTAATCTGACTTCAGCTAACTTAACAAAACACCCAAGAGAATAGAAGATGGGACATGGTTAGGTTCGGAATCACAGAAAATATGCCAAGATTCACACTAATGTGAATAGAATTCTTTCCTCCATAAGAAAAACATCGACTGAACACCAGCTTTCATTGATTTCAATCTTGAGATTTGAGGTAATATGTCAGCCAACACAAATAGCACAGACTATCCCCCAACACTTCCATTTTAATTTAAGGAACTAAAAGAAATTAATCTTAAAACAATAATGGATACTTTTCGGAATTGAATTCTGGAATGAAGTTGCTCATACAATAATACTGTATTGAGGGGCCACCATGTGTTCACATGGTTCTAGTCTTTGATGGATCAAAGTGTCGATCCTCCTGGAGTTTACATCCTGGTCTGTGTATGTGGTGAGATGTATATAAAACAAAGACATGTCTATGAAGCATGCTTTCTGTAATCCGTACAATGGAAGAAATGAAGTAGGATGAAGGGAAGCTGATCACGGTTGGGGGTCAGGTATATGATTGCCTAGAAAGGTAAATTTAAGCAGAGACCTGAAGAAAATGAGGGAGAAGGTGATTGGATACCTTGGAGAAGAGTATTTTAAACAGGGCGAACAGCAAGAAAGAAGTCCCTGAGCAGGTGGTATGGTCCATGGTTCTTGGGCAGTAAGGAGGCCAGTGTGGCAAGAGTTGGGTGACTGAGGGGGAAAAAATAGTAGGAGGTGATGAGGGAGGTAAGAATGCAGAGTCTGGCTTTCAAGCTGAATGGGTTGGGGAGCCATAATAATAGTCAGCAGAAGACAGACTTGATCTGACTTGGATTCTAAGAGGCTTCCCATGGCTGTAAGGGGTGCGAGGACGGGGACAGGGTGGAGGTAGGGAAACCAGTTAGAAAGCTCTAATAAAAGTCTGGACAAGACATGATGGTAGCTTTGATTACTTAAATAGCAGCGAGGGTGGTAAGAAGAGCTCAGCACCCAGATGTATGTGTCAGGCTTTGCCCACGGAAGTGGGGTATCAGAAAAGATCAAGGATGACTGGAAGAGTCCAGACCTAAGTAGTTGAAAAATTGGAACTGCCATTATTAAGATGGGTTAGGGAGAAAGAAATTTTGTGCGACCTCTTAAAATGAAGCTAAAGACTTCAAAAGCATTTGTGGCAAGACACATTGGGTTGCCCTCCGAAGTGCCCATTCAGTAGCAGCGTTCTTAGACTCTGGCAAGGGAGTACCTGCCTGAGGCTCCGCTCTGGTCCTCCTAGAGCTATAACCCTCTGCACGGGGCAAGGAGTCCATGAGACCACGGGGCATGTGCCCATGGAAACCCTACCCTTCTTTTAAAACAAGCTCCAGGTAATCTGAACTCCAGAATTCCCCGACCAACTGCCTTAAACCCACTTTCAGGACCTGTGTGGGCTTGTTCTCAGGGTCCACCCTCCTGGGGCAGACTAGACCCCAATATGTGCCCCTCTTGGCTGTTGGTAGATATTTGCAAGTTATTTGGATGGAGCTTATACATGAAGGCTTGGATCTCTACACAGGTAGCAATGACCTCATTCAAGGGCAGCCAGAGAGCCAGAGTGTGAGATAAGAAAAAAAAGGAAGAGAAGTAGGCTAAGGGCTCCAGGCTGGGGCAGGGCTCACTCTCCCCCTGCTGCCAGCTCAGAACTCTGAGGAATCAGCCTTCCAGATCATTATGAGGGTATATTTGCCAAGGTACGAGACAGAATTAATTTTCTTAGCAGCTCGTGAGCTTGATTTAGAATATAAATTTTCATATTTCACTGCATATGCATGTCGCTAGGTAAGTGTGGGAAACTTACAAACAGGAGTAATATAGGGTCCTTGTCTTTAAAAGTGTTCATGGGTTGGTCCTCTGTCCGCCTAATCACCGCTAAGCCTCCTGCCTTGGGAGAAACTGGAGCACGTAATGCCATCGTGGGATAACCGCCTTCTTGCGACTGTGACTCTGGGAGTCCACGAGCTGCCAGAGGGCAGGAAGCACAAAGTAACCCTCCCTAACTTTATCGAATCTAACAGAATGCCAAGTTTGAGGGTGAGGTTTATGGGGGAAAGGAATGGACGGTAGGGCAGGAAGAAGGAAGGAAAGAAAGAATTGATGTGATTATCAAAGACCTAGGAGAAAAGATTAGACATCATAGTGTCATTCATAACGGGAGGGACATGATGATGTGTGCTCTGGACGAAGGACATTAAATGCTGAGGCATTTGAGCAGTGAACATGGGCTTTCATGTTTCCTGCTCTGGTGGTTCAGCGGCCAGAGCAGACGGCTGATCTCGGGGAGGCCAGGTAACCTACCTGCTTCTGGTCCTCCATCTGTAAAATGGGGCTAATGATACCTCACTTGAGATAATATATGCAAAAACTCTTTTACTTTCCCAGAAGAAAGACACTATATTAACCTAAGGTATTATTATCCTTCATTTTAACTTTGGAATAGCATCACCCTGTCAGTTTTGATCCCATAATTACAATACATCAGGTAAGCACAGATTTTAAAATCAAGGGAGCACTGTACAATGATCGGAGACATGAAAACTTTGTCACATGAGAACAGCCCTGACAACTTCAAAAGTGCCTTAGGGCTGCATCGATTTCCATATTAATGCAAGCCACATGCATCATTAAAGAGAGAGGCAACGTGGAGTATTTGCTAGACTGCACCTCTCACTTGACAGATCTACACGAATCATCCGGGCTTTGTAGGAATGGAGAACTGCTGGCAGCGAGCACTCTTTACTGAGACAAGGGGGCAAAGGTGCTCTGTGTGTGAAGCCGTGGCCCCCACCGCTCAGCTGGGTCAACTGGTGGTCTCTGAATCCGAAGCAAAATTTGAAATCTAGCCTTTTCAGGCTGCGGTCTCCTTTTAAATGAGATATCCATGCAGCTCGTTCTTGGAGGTTTTGGGATGTGGCAATTTTTAGAACCGATAAGTGCTAAGCATTTGATATTGATGGCTTTTCTTTAAAAAAAAAAATTTTTTTAGAAAGCTTTAGTCAAAAATGGTTTCTTTCTTTGCCTTTGTCCCTGTAAGAGCCCACATATTTCCATTAAATGGGGCAAAAAAATAAATAAATAAAGAGTAACAACTAGGAGACTTTATTTTTTTTGTTTTGTTTAAGATTTTATTTATTTATTTATTTATTTGAGAGACAACACAAGCAGTTGGGGGTGGGGGGCAGAGGGAGAGGGAGAAGTAGCCCCCACCCCCAACCCTGAGCAGGGAGCCTGATGTGGGCCTCAATCCCAGGACCTCAAGATCATGACCTGAGCCAAAGTCAGACACGTAACCGACTGAGCCACCCAGGTGCCCCGGAGACCTTAGTTTTACCCTGACCTGATGTGGCTTCAGTCAAGTCACTGGGTCTCAGGTTCCTGATCACGTAAAAGGCAAGTGACAGAACTAAAGTGTGGCCAGTCTCGGGCTCAGTCAACAAAGGACAATGCTCTGCTTAAGATCTATGGGCTGACATTGAGGGGAGGAGAAGAAAAACATCCTTCCTGGCTACCTTTCAGTTCCTTTTGTGTACCACTCATACCCGACAGTGTTTTTTGAGTGTCCGAGGTTATTTCTGGAATCACCATCAACTTAAGAAATGATACTGGAGAAGCCTTCAGTTGCTTCCCTCCCTAGTGGGAACCGTAGTAGAGTGTTATGCAGCTTTAATTAACTGTGAGATGTCGTTGTTTTGGATGGAGACCAAGGCATAGCCCTTGGGGTGCTGTTTCGGCACTCGCTGCGGGGATTGCCCGGTGATGCCATCCGGGACATTCCTTAGGCAAGATAGCAATGCTGAGCTCAAGTATGCATGGGCCGTGAGGTGAGGGGTCCCCTCAGCAACCACTGTTTTCACAGGGACCCTTGGCTGGGAAAGCCATGAATATATGCCCGGCTCTGTGAATCCAGCCCAAAGTGCTCTAATGGGCCTCTTTCATCTCTCTCTCTCTCTCTCTCTCTCTCTCTTTCTCTCTCTTTCTTCTTTTTTCTTTCTTTCTCTCTCTCTCTCTCTCCCTCTCCATACACTCGATCCCATGGGCAGAAGCCACTCGCTCTTAACTACAACTGCAAGATAGAGAATGTGTACTGAGGATCTTGCCACCAGAGCCCTCATGGCTCAGGGATTCAGGATTTCCCTTGGGAAAAAAAAAAATAGAGGAAGACAAACCGTGAGAGACTCTTAAATCTGGGAAACAAACAAAGGGTTGTAAAAGGGGAGGGGAGTGGGGGATGGGGTAACTGGGTGCCGGGCACTGAGGAGGGCACTTGACACTTGGGATGAGCCTGAGTGTTATACTATACTTTGGCAGATGAATATTTTTTAAAAATCTCAATTCTCTGTAAAATTAAAAAAAAATAGAGATTACTGGAGGAAAAAAAACAAAAATAGTTCAAGAATGAATGAAAAAGAAAGATTTCCCTTGGCCTGATGGATGGAAAACAATAAAATTCACCATGGGCCAGCTGGACAGAGATATACATAGAGTCAAAAGCACCTGATATCATCCCCTCATTTTTTGTCCTAACTTTCCCATTGGTCTAAAATTCAGCAACATTTAACTGGTTTTGTGTTTAAGGGCAGTGGGGGCGGATAATGAGTCTGTTGACACTAATTTGGTTTTTCCTTTTTATCGATGACCCCAGAGATGGCCCTTGATTAGAAAATCATATTAGTAATAGAAATGACTCTCTCCACCTCTACCCCATATGGGAAGATTGGGGTAAAAATAGTCCAATGGTATAATTTAGGTATTCTCCACTGATCCAGACGCAAGATCCGTTAAACTCATTATGTGCCAGACACGGTGGAAGGAGCGTTTACAGATATTATTTTCACAACCTTGTGCTGCAGCCTCATTTATAGGTATGGGAACTCAGGTGAGGAGTTAGCAAATGGCACAGCTGGGATTGGAAACTAGGACTTCTGATTCTAAGTTCAAGATACCCTTCCCACTATACACATGCTGTCTAGGACAAACCACAATTCATTTGGGGGATGCCCCACTTTAAGGAAATAATTTTTCCCAGCTGCTGGAGAACAGACAGGAAAGGGTGATCCTGCGGGGAAGAGGCTTAAATCTTAGGCCCAAATAGGTCTGGGTGGCCTTGAGGCTAGTCTCAGTCCACAGATGCATCACCCAGAACGACACAAATCTGACCTCAGAAGTCTGGACACGTTAACTAAATCTTTATATTTGGTTTTCTTGAAAGAGTTGTGTATGGGTTTAAATAGCACATTTCACAGTGAAACATCCTAAAATTCCTAAGGACACATCCTCCTGCCAAAAGACCACAGTCACAGCTCTCCCACACACGTTCTCTTTGTGTGTGTTTCTCTCCATGCGGATTCCTCTCTGTGTGTCTCACTTTCTCTTTTTACCAGCGGTCACCATGCCAACTGCCCCTCCTTCTCTCCCACCTAGTCATTCCACTCATGGACTCCACTCCAACCCATGACCCCCACTTCACGCAGAGCCCCAGGAAAGTCCTGTGACTGCTATTAATCTCATAGAGAACAGGCCCTGGAATTTCAGTGAATAAAATTCTCCATCTCATTATATAGGTTAATAAGCTCCTAGAGCATGTTCAGATCCTATGAAATATTAACGACATGCCACAGAAGTTACAAGCCGAGGATGTCTTGCGCTCAGAGCATTAGGAGCCTTTGCCAATTGAACCATCAATCAACAATTAAAACAAAACATTTCTAAACGCACAATAAAAATCTGTGAGAAATTTTTTGATGTCTGACTGTCTGATACAGGAAACAAATTTGGGGCGGGGGAACCTTCATTGCAACTTAAAGGAACATACGCTTAAAACTGAATGTTCATGTAAGCTTCCTACCAGAAAACCAAGGGCACCATTGACTATTTCGAACAAAACAGAAAATCAAATCGCAAGTCAGACACTAACTCACAAAGGTAACACGCAGCCCTAGCAGTTTTGTACAGCATCCGGTGGGCCACCCGGGGGGGGTCGTCCAAATGGCACTCACCTTCCAGATCACAACACGGTGGAATCGAGCATCTTTCCAGGAGCAAAACCCCAAAACAAGGCCCCCACTGAAGCTTTCAAAATGCGATAGAGATTTGAACACTAGACCAAAGCTCTTCTGACAGAGGTTCTGATTTCACGTGTCCCTCAAAAATAAACAAAGGCTTAAATTTTACACCCTAGTATCCTGCATTGACCTATTTATGTTAAAAATAGCAGCTCTGAGCACAGAAGAAACCACAGAAGAGTTTCTTCCTTTTCTTTTGAGGCTTTACTTTTTATGCTTCTCTAAACTGTGCTAAGACTCTTAATTGCTGCAACGTGGCCATCTTCGGGGAGATACCTCACTGGTCCAAGTAGCGCAAGACAGAACCTGAGCCTTCCTGGCAGATTCAGAATTGTGCAGTCAGTGTTCCAGTCTCCAGCAGCACCTTGCCCAGATAAGCCCTTCACATCCGGGTGTCCCACCTACTTTCAAATTCCCTAAAATACAACTCTCACCCCTCCTGCCCTCCCCACCCCCACACCCCGCAAATGACTTTCAGGGCCAGGGTTTACCAGAGTCCCGGTCAAAGGCTACAGGGGCTCCACCCTTTACAAAATCTCTCTAGCAGGTCAAAGTTCCCACTCTTCACATTTTGTAGGGATAGTCTGGAGGCTTTTGTGACCATCAGACTACCCATTTGGGAAGATCCAGAGCTGTCAGATATTAACATCTTTCTTTCTTATGCAGACGTGGGAAAATGACTGAGTTCCAGATGACAGAGAAAGTTTCAGGAGAAGAAAGTACATCACAGGAGGTCAAGCAGATGGGTCAGTTGTCTGCCCAATAAAGAGCGTGGCGGAGACCTGGGCTCTGGATTCCTAGTTCAGGGGAGAACAGTCCTGACATGGAAGACTCCGAACAATGGGGACGAGAGATCACAGGCTGAACCCACAGTCCGGATCGAATGCCCTTTCCATTTGCCGCCGAGCCTCACAACTGGAGGCAACCACGTGACGCGGTGCTAGACAGTGAAACACAAGCAGAGGTCCCAGGGGCAGCGCCAGAAGGTCTGGAAGATTTTCCTTTCTTACTAAAAGGAAACAGTAGAACTTGCATCTGCCTCTCGCCCCTGCCTTGAATGCAGATTCTGTGCCTGGAGATGCAGCACCAGTCCAGAGAGCAGAAGAGAAATGCCAGGATGATGGCAGACGCACCAGCTCTCACGTCATGGAGCCAGGAAGCCAATGCCAGCAGCTAACTCCCTCCACCTATTTTATTAAGTAATAATGAAAAGAAGGAAAGGAAAAAAATGTAACTAGGTATGGTGATGGATGTTAACTAAATTTAATCAAAATAATCACTTCCCTGTATATACACATATATAAATCATCATGTTCTACATCTGAAACTAATACAAGGCTCTCTGTCCATTTATATCTCAATAAATTCTTTTAAACTGAAAAATGGATAAACAAAAAAGAAAAGAAAAGAAAAGAAAAAGTATCTCTAGCTATTTGAACCACTTCATGATGGTTTTCTGTTACGTGAGCCAAGCTTATTCCTGGAATGGATGCACGACCCTGCCCAGTGCTCAGCAAGGTGCCTTACAGCCAGCCAGGCAGAGGGAAAGGTGAGAAGGCTCACGAGTAATTACACTTCTTCCCCATGCCCGTTGGCTCCCAGAATTTTAAAACCACACACTCCGCTGCCTAAAGGGCACCCCCAACAGGATAAGGCAAGGCACTTCAAACCCTCCTTGTACCAAACCCAACCCCCCTTTCCCTCCTCAATCTGCTTCTCGGGGTTCCTAATCTCAATTCACGGCTCCATTGTCCCTTAAGTGTTGAAGTCAGGATACGGGCACCATTCTCAATAGTACCTTGTTGGGCTTGATCAGAGTTTCAAAGTCCTGGTTAGAGGTCCATAAGGAACCCAGAGTAGGGATCCCTGGGTGGCGCAGCGGTTCGGCGCCTGCCTTTGGCCCAGGGCGTGATCCTGGAGACCTGGGATCGAATCCCACATGGGGCTCCCAGTGCATGGAGCCTGCTTCTCCCTCTGCCTGTGTCTCTGACTCTCTCTCTCTCTCTGTGACTATCATAAATAAATAAATAGAAAAAAATTTAAAAAAAAAGGAACCCAGAGTATTTTCTTTTTAAATCTGGAGACTAGGCACATAGTGAACGGAGAAAAAAAATACCCTGGGACTACTGGTTCTCTCATGTCACTACATGTCCTCCTGCTCCCGTATCTTTGGAGGCAAGGACAAAAGAGAGGAAAGGAAAATGAACAGAAGGGTCTGCACCCTGCCTTCTGGCTTCTCCTGGGGCCACCCACCTCTTTGGTGAGGGCCGGAGTCTGGAGAGGGCAGGGTCAAGCATCCAGACCACCACAAGTCAAGAAGATGGTAAGAAAAGTCCTCTCAGGGAGGAGCCCTGAGGGCCAAACTATGAAATCTGTATTGCAGGTTTGGCGAGTTTTGCTTTGCTCTTTCTGGACTACACAGCTTAATTCTACCCACGCCACCATTAATATGGGTCTCTCCATGTCCTCAGCAACAGTTAGCTCTCTTTAGTTGGAAGTGGTGGAGACTCAACTCCACGCAGCTACAACAAATACGGAAAAATGTTTTGTTTGGTTCACCGAAATAAATGGAGGTGGGAGTGATGCTGGTCTGTGACCCGACTGGACCTGGGGGTCACACTCTGCCTGCCTGACCACTTCACTCTCAGGGCAGCGATGCTGCTTCACACATGGCCCCTGGCTTCTCAACTCAAGCCCACAGAGGAAAAGAAGTCTCACACCCTGCCTCAGTTCAAACAAATCCCAGGAAGAAGTCAGTGGGAGTTTTCTGGGGTCCTTGAGGCCAGGCTTTGTGCGCATAAAAGACTGTTTGCAGCTACTTGGTTTCTAAGATAAATATTCAGTATACTGAAGTAATGAAGGTTTTTTTTTTTTCTTTAAGCTTTTAAGTTTAAACTACAAATCTTATTATTCTATCTATAAATCTAATAAATTTTTAAGGGGTACTTTACAATTTTGGCAATTAAGTTCCCTTAAACAGTCTAAACCACATTTATGAATGTATTATATACGATTTTCTTTTTAAGTACTTCAAATGCTTGACTAACAAGCAAAACTTTCCCAAGTACCTAAGCAGTTCTTATAAATCTAATAAATTAAGCTTTTAAATATCATGACCCTAAAGTTCTCTTAAATCTTTCAATACTGTTTACAAACTTTAGCCAACCTCTCTTGGAACTTTCAACTTTAAAGCTTTAGTCTGTAATCAACCACTTAATTAGTCATTTAAACGAGAATCACATGGCAAATTACAAGGTCGACTATACCAGGATCTCTTAAACATTAAAAACACTTTACGAACATTACAACTTCACTAGCAGGCATATAGGGGGTGTCTGAAATTCAACACACAAAAAATGTTAAAACTGTGGGTTTTGTTTAATTTGCCCTCTCTGTCGTTAACTCTAAAAACTTCCAAGGTTAGAAAACATTTACCTGCTAAAGGAACAGTTTTTATAATTCTCTGCAAACTGGAGCTACCTTCTCATTGGACGGTGTTTCTTATTATCCTGAGGATTTGGGCCCAGAAGTGAGCCCAGAAACTAGCAAAGCTGGACCTTAAGGGTTCTCGCCTTCCTGACAGGCACCATACTGCTTCCTCAAAAGGCCGTGACCCACAGATGGGGTTCCACTGGTGGAGAGTCCCCTGCGAAGAGCTCAATGCTTAACTAATTCAGTCACAACTTTCCTGTACCTGTTTCACCAGATCTGAATTCAGGAATTGGCTAATCTCCCAGCTAGATCGCTGCGTTCTTTGATGGGATTCAGCTAATCTAATTAGAGTTCAATTAATTCTTGTCCCACCTCCCAGGGGGGTTCCGCTGCAAAGACTCTGTGACAACAGGAAGAAGGAGACCCCTGGTTAGTTTAGTCATGTGCCTACCCACAGGGCCAGGTGAGCCGAACACCTGGTCATGTGTCTTATGTTCATGGGTGCACGGACAGGGTAGGGGAAGAGGAGGAAATCAATGACATCCCTGCTTAGACAACCATGAGGAGCCACCAGCCCTGACTCTTCCTTTGTGCATCTTATCCCAACCCGTTTTTTGCTGCACAGTCAGTGTGACTTTTCTCAGATGTTAATCTGCTGTGCATGCTCCTCTTCAAAGATCCTTCCATAGTCCCGCATCTCCACTTGCTGATCATGACCAAGATCCATTAGTGGTCTTTCTTGATGTGACCGCCAGGCTCCTTTTTATCCTCATCTCCTGACACCTTTCCTGTCACTCTTATCCTTTGATCCTTCTAATAGATATAATGTCTTGTCCCATCTCTAATGTAATGACTTACAGAGCTCTAAATATGCAATGACCTTGTACTCCTTCCACCTCCTCCTCCTCCTCTCCTCCTCCTCCTCCTCCTTCTCCTCCTCCTCCTCCTCCTTCTTCTTCTTCTTCTTCTTCTTCTTCTTCTTCTTCTTCTTCTTCTTCTTCTTCTTCTTCTTGCCAGTCCTTCCACCTACAAAAACACAACTTTTCCTGCTTTATTTGCTACTAAACTCATGTGCACACATCAGGAATCCATTCTCCAGCACCTCCCTGCCTTAGTTGTCCCCTCCTCTGGGGCTCCATGGCATCTCTGTGCTCTATTGTTGGGCCCATCACAATGTTTGGCAATTATTTGTCAGCATACCCACTTGTTGATTAGACCATCCATTTCATGAAGCAGGTTTCAGTCTTATTTTTCTTTATATTCCTAGCACCTTCTACAATACCTGGCATGTAGGTGATCTTGGTAGAGACCTCCTTAGAAACCTCTGGAACTAACATAACTGTGCCATGTGGGACAAATGAATGCATATTTATAGTGCACAATGAAAACTTATGGCTCCGTGTGCGTGTGTGTGTGTGTGTGTGTGTGAGAGAGAGAGAGAGAGAGAGAGAGAGAGAGATAAAGAAAGAGAGAATTTTGGAACTTTAGTTAATTCAAGGAATAGCAGAAATCTTAAAATTTGTAAAGGCACAGGCAAATGTGGGGCATGGAATATTCCAGGGCTTTCAGATCCCTTCTAAATAATAACAAGTACTTAAATAGTGCTTACTATGTACCAGGCATTGCTCACCATATATTAGTCAATTTACTCCTTACCAAAATCCTATGAAATAGGACTACTCATTTCCTCCTTCTAAAGAGGAGGAATCTAAGGTACAAAGAGGTTATGTATCTTACTTATTCAACTAACCTATTTGAACACTCTGTGCTCTATGAGATGCAACCAGGTAAACAATAAGCCACAAAGTGAAGGTGACAGGATAGAAAGAATGGTGTGAGAAAAGGAGGTGCTTCTGAGGGATAAGACTTCTGTATAAGGTTATTAGTATCATTTGCTGTCTGTGGTCCTGCTGAATGAGCATATTCAATGTAGTTAGAAGATCCACCTAGTTGCTCATGGATGAGGTCCAGATCTTAATATCAGATCATATCCATTCACAGCAGCCCATTTAGGGCAGCTATCCTCTAGTGGGTTTGCCAAAAGTATCACAATCCCAAACATCCTCACCTAAACGAGAGGCTATATAGTGAATATACTGAATTAACTAGTTTAAACTGGAATACCATTACACCAGCAAAGATCAGCTTCCAGTGTTGACGCCCCTGCCTGATTCTCAGAATCTCTCCAAACACTCATCTTCTCATGCCATGGCTACACTGTCACTAACGATTCTCTCTCTCCAGCAGGGTCAAGCTAAGATGGAATGCCAGAGACTGAGTGGATCCATGTTTCTGACTCTAAGAACTCCTGTCTGTTTCTTTGTTTGAGTCTTATTTTCTGCAGAACTGAAAGATTGTCACTCCAAGTGATCACTGTTTCAGTGGTCAGTCCAAGCTGACACAACTGTTAGCAAGTAAGGCAGGAACAGTAAAGTTGCTCTTGGCTGGTCCTCTGGCAGCAAGGACTCTCTGGGATGGGTTTCTGTATTTGTGATATCAGTTGGCACCATGAACTGACATGTGAGGCAGGGAATTAAGATTATAGAAAATGAAGAGAGAGCTTGAGAACAATGTCTTCCTGTTTTAATCATGTGCTGGCACATGTCCCTATCGTCTCTTTAGTTTGAGAAACAAGGCCATTTCCCTGGTTACAAATGCCGGGTGGATATGCCTCCATGGGTTGTTAGGATGATGAATGCCAAGTGTGTGTGCGTATGTGTGTGTATATGTGTGTGTTTGAAGGAAGCTGGGCAGATTTCTTTAATAAATGATTTGAACTGATAACTGTGCTATTATGTTTATAACTCTACATATTCCCTTATAAGTATTAGTTGTGGCTCCATTTTGAGAATATGCTGCTTGTGAAACTTATGGGGCAAAATCTTATCCCCTTTGTCCCTCAGCTGCTTAGTCCGTAAAACAAAGGATTTGACACAAATCATCTCCATGGTCTCTTCTATTTATAGTTCTAGAATTTGAGATGATCAATAATTACTTGTTGATGTGTCATAAATGCCTTTCATTTGCAATACATTTGATGTCCAGGGACCTCATAACACTCCCCAGGGAAAGAAAGAAAGGATATATCATACTATTAGCAGCTGGTTCTTTGTTGATCTGTTTCCCTGGTGAGGATATTACACCAACCAAATCAATGGGCAGTAAAAGTTGTTGATCAAGCAAAAGGTAATAAGGTAATTCGTTCATTAAAAGCAGACTAAATGTGTGGATAAGGGGTCTCACCACTTTCTCCAATCGGTACATGTTTGTTCACCTAGAGCTTGTAACATATTCATTGGACAGGCCAATGGTTGGATCTTTCTCCAAAGCTTTCCCTGGAATGGGTGAGTATCCTTCTAGAATTCAATCCTCTCCTTTATTTCTCTAATTAACTCAAATTCAAAGTTGACCCTCTGTTTACTAAGGGCATTTAGCAAAACCTATAATGGCTTACACAATGGGTCCACAAAATGCTGTCCTATTGACTGGTCAATATGATGTGATTCCTTTGTCTTATTAGTGAAATGTCTCTAATTTTCAAGGAGTCTGATTCCAGGGACAGAAACTAAGGGCATGAGCATTCTGCTGGAGCATGAGCCACTGTCTTCATTAGTTTGGCTGCCCTCTCTGCTCTGGACTTCTGCTTTATACACTTCTCACATCTCTGACACCTCCGTTCAATAAGTCTTGTCATTCTTGGCTAATAAAATTGGTCTCATGCCAAATCAACCATTCTCTCAAACCCTGGGAGTCCCATCTCATCATGTCTTCCTTTTATCACTGAATAAAGTGCAGTACATTTTGACCAGCTCTGAGTGTGTGCTTCATTGTTCTGTCCTCCAAACACCACCCTCTTCCAACCTAAGACTGGGCCATTTTCTCAACTATGATTTTGTTTCTTCTCACTTTCCTACACTTAAGGAAGAGTCTAAAAAGAGATGTTTTTTTGAGATGTGTGGTTTCTTACTCCCTCTGAACATATTCAATCACTAAGAAAAGAATTCTTACTTTATAAGCCCATCAATTTGCTTAAGAACCTCATCTTCCACTGGGACACCCGCTTCTTATTAGGAGGACCTCATTCGGCATTACAGACCAGATGTTCAGCATCTCACTCTGCTTCCCCCATTATCCTGTGAGCCAGGAAATCTGTATTGTTTAGTCCTTTTGTCATATTGCCCACTAAATTTCCAAATTAAATGTATTTATATACGTATACATGCATATATAGATATGTTAAATATGATGTGATGTGTATTTTGTGCAGGGTTTTTTGTGTTTTTTTGTGTTTTTTGTGTTTTTTTATGGTTAACTTAGTGCAGATTATTTTTATTATTTTCCTTTTTCTCAGCTCTATCTCCCCATCCTATCCATGATTGTTCCCCTCTACCCAACTCCTGTGTCTCATTTTCACCATGTATTATAGATCCTTCTACAATTCTCCACATTTATGTAACTGTGTATAAATGTGAATATACGTATATAAACATGCAGGAATGGAGGTTATATTACTCAGGGTCTCAGCAGGAAACAGATGGCAACTTCCAATTAAGATTGTTCCAAGAGAATCTAATAATGGGATTGTTTATAAAAGTGCAGATAAGTAACAAAAACTAGAAGGACTGGAGCTGTACCCCAGGACTGTTATTATTCCTAAGACTAAAGGAAGAAGGGGAGGAAGTAGTCACCAGAAACAGAAGGAAAGTCCCAGAGAAGGGGCTGTCTTGAGCAAAACTGTGATGTTCAGTGACTCAACCTGACCTTCCTCTCCTCACAGCATTTCTAAATGGCTGAGCCAGACAGGAAATCATTGGTTTCAGAGAACCCACTGGTTTAATCCACAAGGTTGGCCTCCCAGGGTGCAGATCAGAGTGGAGAAGGTAGAAAATGCATGTGCAGGGGAGTGATGAAGACATTCAGTTTAGGACTATCTTTGTTGTTATTTGTTTTCTAAAAATGGGATTATATTATTCATACTTCTGCTACATCTACTTCTCTCCACAATATTTGGCAGATATCCTTCCAAATTAACTGGCATAGCTTCCATTTATTCTTTTTAATGGCTGCATAAGAGTCTATAGACTACCAGCCTTCAAACTCAACTGTGCACATCAGAGGCAGAAAAGAAGTTTCTAGCACCTGGGCAGAGCAGAGAATCTCAGACCTGCAGATCTCCCAATGTAGGGCACCATTTTGCTGTGTGTACCTACCTCTCCTAACCTCCCAGCTCAGTAAATCACTGAGGAACAAGGCCAATCGGTAATTGATGCAATCAACCTAAAGCAGAGGCAAACTTGTCCTCCCTGGAGTAAAATAAGGCAAGACAATGGGAAATATTGTCTGGAAGAGCATTAATTGGGCACCTCTCTATATGCAGAGGTGAACAAAGTAGACAGGGTTTGACTTCATGTAGTTCACAGAGAAGCCTCTATAGCAAAGCCAAGAGCAGGATAACAAAACAGTAACAACTGTTTATTGAATTGGCCAGGTCTTGCGTAAGGACCTGGCACCTCACGTGCATTATTTCATTGTATTTAATCTTCACATCTCTATGACAGTAACTGCCCTCCTCTCTTTGAAGATGAGAACAGTGAGACTCAGAGATGCTAAGTAGCTTGGGTAAACCACACAGCAAGTAAGGGTCAGAATCGGGATTTACATCAAGATTTGATTTGTTTTTATCTTTGTTCAACAAGAATGAATTCAGTGCCTACTCTGGGCGTGGTAATGCACTGTGTGTCCAAAGAATGTTTCTCCTACTGTTCTTGGCCACTTTTCCCATTTTCTTGCTTATTTTTGAATTAAAGTTGAATATCTTAAGGTGGTTCTATCTACATATTCAAATGAAAAAGTGAAGAGTGAGAGAGAGAACAAGAGAGAGACGGAGGGTTGGAGGGAGAGACTAACAGGACATCTCATATCATGAAACACTTTTTTCTCTGAGGAAAAAAAACATGTTGTCAGGTTGGTTTATACACATAGTTGTCCCATATGAACCAGCTTATGTGGATAAAACTAGAGTTGCCAACTTCTTCACTAAGGGGTAGACACCATATCTGTGTGTGTGTGTGAGATAGAGAGAGAGAGATTGATTTCTGGAAGCTTTTGAGAAACACTATTTGGAGATAATGTAACACTGAATAAGTGAACAAAATTCTGGTTTAAACATTACTAAAAAGGCTTAAAAGTATGCCCTTTTTTTTCAATGCTGTGTGGGAGCACACGTACATTTTCTCTTGGGTTGTGTCATGTTATCAGCTCTGCCCTCTCCCAGATTTCATTCTCCTGATCTCTCCAGTGCAGGTTGCAATGAGTGGTAAACTATTAACTTCCAGTGGCAGGAAGCTTAAATTAAATGTCAACCCTGCTTGGTGTAAAATTTGCAAGTTGGATTCCAACAGTCCTTGTTTCGGGCTGAATCATGCTGGGGGATTGGGAGGAATGGGGCAGGGAGGTTCACTTGGCTTTATGACCTTCTTCTGCTTTATGAGTCTTTGATCCAGATACTGGATGAGCAGACTCCTCTGTAGCCAACCCCACGCTCTTTCCTTGTCTTTCCCGACGTGGCTGGGTACCACAGCAATGCAGAGGACCTGTGGGTGAACGGTGCCAGCCGGCTCTTCTGTTTTGTCACTATGTCCCACTGGGTGGCAAATAGCTTTACAATCAATATAGTTGGAGACAGCAAGTCAATGCAAGCTGAAGCCAGCTCACGGGAAGGAGAAAGCGATGCTGGGGACTCAGGAGGACACCATGAATCTGCACATGAGTCACTCAGCTGAGAAAATGATCTGATTTTAAAGTCACTGATAAATTCTTTCCACTTAATCTTTATTTAAGGAACAATGTTAATTAGCTGTGACTATCTTGTGTAATTATCTTATAATAGGACGGGTATTGAATGCTGATAAAGGCAATCTCAAAAGGCAGTAGTGGGTTTTGCTAGTTTCAAGTATATTATTTAAACAGAGGTGAACATGGTGAAATTGTTAACCATTAACACTATTACCCATGCTTCAGATGGAAATTAGGAGTTAAAATGATACTTAGAGAAACTTCCCATGTGTTCTAGGTGTCTGGCAATTGCTTCTCTTGTGTTTCCAGATGCCTTTTTAAAATATGGAACATATTTTATTAGCTATCCACCAATCAAATAATCAGCAAAATATTTACTAAAGACCTATGATCTTCAAGCCATGGACAATAAACAAAAATAAAAGATATGGACCTGTTTCCCCTTAAAGAGATTACTATTTTCTTGAAGTGTGTGGAGTGTGTTTGCAAATCTTAATTAGAGGTATATAAGGAACTATGGAATTGATTTTGACTTTGTCTGGGCACTAATGTTTACCCGTGATTCCCACCAGGACTTGAGAACATGCTCATCAGTTGCAGATAACTGTAACAGTAAAGGTCTCCATATTTCTGGGAATATTCTGTTTTTAAATAAAACTTGATTTTTCACGTGGAAACCATAGCAGAACTGAGTTGCAGGAAGATCCCAATAGGTTGTAATAATGGGCTACACCTAACAAGGTTAACTTTAATGGGATTAAACAGAAACGAACATCTCCATTTCAAAGGATTGATAAGATTCCAAGCTCTGTGAGGCCAAAGACAGAGTGTATGGACCTTACCTGGGGTCGGCGTCTCCTATGCCCAGAACAGTGTTTCTGACAGAGTCGACACTAACAAATATGAAGCATGAATGAACCTGCTCAAGTTATGCGGCTAGTTAGTGAGAAGCACTAAAATTTCAAGTGGTTGATTCTGGAGGCGCGATGAAAGGAATGTTTAATAAGGTAAAAGAGCCCCAAAAAAGACACACAATGGAAAGAGGCTTGGTTAAAGGAGGGGCCTTCAGTTCACTTTCTGTTATTTCTCCATTAATGGCTTGACCTACTTTGGACAGAAACCCATCACTGGGTAATAAAATTAACTATTTGGTTCAGGATTGGCATTTTCTGAAATGAAAGGGAAGAGAATGAAGTATGAGTGCATCTAAGATGGAAAGGGTAGATATTTTTCTCTAAACTCTAATTCCACTGTATGAGTATCTATTATGCATGTAAGTGTATTATATAGATGTAATACACTGCAACATTAGTGATAACCAAACAATCTTGCATGGTACTTCTCAAGAAGAGAACCTGAAGTTTGATTAAGAAAGAGGGAGCAGTTTGGACAAAGGCAGGGAGGATGCAATGGCCCAACAGTGTGGAGTATTGCAGGCAGTTTGGTGTGGCTACAAGATAGGGTGCCTGAATTGGAAGAGTGGGATCTAAGATCAGAAGAGCGGGGGGTAGACAATGACAAAGAGTATTTGGCTCAGCTAAGGAATGTGTTCTTGATGCTGAAGGAATATTAAACCAAACAGGTAAGAGGAAGCTAGTAAGAAGTGACCAGGAAAGTGGGGGAGATAAAGAAGAAAAATTACAGAAGTTAAGAGAGGGTTGACTCCTTTCTTTCTTTCTTTCTTTCTTTTTCTTTCTTTCAAGATTTTACTTATTTATGCATGAGAGACAAAAAGAGAGAGAGGTAAAGACACAGGCAGAGAGAGAAGCAGAAAGCCCAATGTGGGACTTAATCCCAGGACCCCAAGATCATGCCCTGAGCCAAAGGCAGACGCTCAAGCACTAAGTCACCCAGGTGCCCTGGGCGGGTTGACTTTCAGAGGGTTGAGGTTGTGGTCAATAGTATGAAATGCCCTACCATGGTCAAACAGGATAATAATAAACATGAAGGTCATGTGTGTCAAGTAAGCAGACAGTGATCTCTGTTCCTTATTTTTGGTGGGGAGTGGGGGGTACTAAGATCGTACAAGAAGAAATAACATCTCACATGGCAATCCAGCATGCACTTAAGTATATAAATCAAACAAAATTTTCATGGAATAATATTTATTGTTACCATGTGCAATACATTCTGTCTTTCTTTTCCACTCTATTTATTTTTAAAATTTTAATTGACATCCACTAAATTGATTTCCCACAGAAAGAATGCCCAGTGACCAATAATTTGAAAACAACTGCATTAGATTACAATACAACTATATTGAAATGAAGACTATGGTGACCAGGGCAGATTCTCCTGCAACCAAGAAGAGTGATCTTTTCTGTTGCGTGTATCTATTTTTATATAAGCAATGAGCTGGATTTGACTTTGCAAAGCCAAGATGATAACATTTATATATGTAAGTATAAAGTTAAATAAGAATTCTATTCAGTTTAATTACCTCTTCAGTCTCCCAGACCTTTTCTAGAAATATGAATTAAAACCACTCATAGCAGTAACAGTGAAATTGCTTCATGAAACTTCCTGTCTTTGAAAGCACAGAAGCAATATCCAATCACAAATATTTTGCACAAGTGTGGAGTGTACGAGGAGGGAAGGAAAGTACAGTGTCTCAACTGGAAGACTTTAGATAACAAAAACAGAACCAGTTCCCTTGTTCTGGAGACCATGAGTGATTTCTCTCCGTCTTGGAAAGGAATAGAGTTCAGAGAATACTCCCAAGTTGACTTACCTAGGGTAAGAATCAGAACACATTTAATGAAAATTTTCTGATGCATATACATGTTTTCTATCTCAAAGGTTGAAATCTTTAAAATAAGAACTATATTTTTAAAATAATTACTTACCTCCCTATTAAGAATTTTGCAAAGATAATTAGATCTTTTTTTATGCTGTTGCACACCAAGGTCATATTTGAAATCTTCTAGCTATTCCATGTGTGGAAAAATATTTTAAGCAAATACCTATATTTCATTAAGTTTGTTTGAGATAAAGTTTTGTCACAGTACTGGGTTGATATATTTTCTCAGTTTTTAATCCTGAAAAAAAATGATTATCATCATCCGACTTTAGAGCTCAATAGGCATACACTTTATACTAACACCTTTGTATTTCTCTTCTTAAAACTTTACTAATTATAAAATATGTTTGCTTTGTCATCACTCATCCTGAAAGTTCTAGAGGTTTTAGAAAAGAAGGTTTTCAGTTTTGCCTGCAGGGAAGTTGTTCCCTCATGTGTCTCCAAATTGAGTGATATCCTAAAATTACATCTTGAAATAAATGAGATTTAGTGTACAAGATTAAACCCTCAAGTCCTGCATAAACTCTTCCTGGACAGGATGGGGCAGGCCTGCACTCAATAGATAATAGAATCTTTGAACTGACTTCTACAAAACAGAAGGATTAACTGACACTCGTCCTTGCCTCCAAAAAGCATACAGACCAAACACACCCAACCAGGAGGCCTCCTCCAGTGGAGCCATGTACTTCTGTTCTCATGAGTTAGTCCTACTCGGTGATGTGCAGGCTTGCTTTTGAACCCTACTGAAGCCAGTTACACCCGGTGTTACTGTTAGAGGGGAATTCCTTTTTCTTTTCCCCTTTCCTTGATTCCTTAATGAGGGATTTTCCCAAAGCACTCTCCAAACCTCCCTCTCCTTCATTCATTCTGCCTTCTGGGGAAGTGGAGTAATTTACAAATAGTAAAGTTGGGAAGAAAAACTGGGCTGGTTTGCTCAGCTTTGCTTTTCTCTCTTGGATAAACATGTCTAGTTCTACTCACCCAGGACCTCAGTTGTCTCCAGGGATGGCCAGTCCAAGTCCAGTGTTTCTTGGAACCAGGTGGTTAAGTCATGACCTAATTCCTAGTTGCACTCCAATTTAGCTAATAAATCTAAAGCCCCGTCCTTCCACCTGGCTTCTAGCACTATGAAAGTGATATCCCGATCTCAATATTCGCTCCTTGTTTTATTTTCAATTTGTTCAGAACCTGGGTGGAAAATAGGGGTGCTAATTATTGAGTCCCCTTTTGTAGACCCCAATAATTTTAATTGCATCATTTAATCCAATATTATTTAAGTTGTTGAAATATGATTAGAGTTGTTTCAACCAAGTTGAATACTCTGGGAAAGACTTGACAAAGGCAAGTCATTCAATTAAATATTATTGATTTAAGTGTAAGCATGACAACTATACAAGTTTGTTAAAAATTATAAAAATCTAGGATTCTTCATTCATATCACTGCTCTACAGTTTTATAATTCTCCCTTCCATTTGAGCCAACCGAGACTGGAATTCATGTGTGATGCTTTTGATGGTGTGTTTTTTATATGACACAGAATTCCAGTCAGCTTGCCCAAACCAGAAGAAAAAGGCCTTGACCTTTCATTAAAAAAAAAACAACAAAATTTACAAATATATATGTATTAAGTCAAACAAAATGTTTAAAGTCTTTATCGTTTTTAATGATTTCCCTCTTAAATCAACTTTAAAAAAAAATTTGTTTTTGCACCAGAAAACTTTTACTATAGTTCTTGTTTAAAAGCTTCTATAAGGGATCCCTGGGTGGCGCAGCGGTTTGGCGCCTGCCTTTGGCCCAGGGCGCGATCCTGAAGACCCGGGATCGAGTCCCACGTTGGGCTCCCGGTGCATGGAGCCTGCTTCTCCCTCTGCCTGTGTCTCTGCCTCTCTCTCTCTTTCTGTGACTATCATAAATAAATAAAAATTAAAAAAAATTAAAAAAATAAAAGCTTCTATAATTTGAAGGACCCCAGAAACCCTTTGAGAATTCAGTGAAAGGTGCCCTTCTTCCCCTGGAGGGCACATACCCATATACCCACAGCTCCAGACCTTATGAAGCCTATCTTTGATGGAGTTACATGAGAAACTTCCCATCTCCAGCTGTTTTTTGATGGTGAGGCTACAGTTGCCAACCTTGCAGGATACCCATCAGATAAAATAATGACTTAGAAATGAAGGAGAAGTATCCTGGATGATGGAGGCCTGGCTTGAAGGTGTGGGCTGTTCTGTGTTGTTGTACAAGTAGAACACAGGACCACAGGGAGAAGGTACTTGCAGGCAGGTCTGGGCTTTGCTCAAGAATCCCTTCATCCAGAGGGAAGAAGGATTAATTAACTAATCAATAAGCATTTATAAAGAGCCTGATCTCATCTCAAGATTTTAGATTTCTTATCTCTTAAATGAGATGTGAATTTGTTTTAAATTAGCCTCTGAAGTTCTGAAAAACCAAACGTACTATGTTATAAAGATTTCTTTTTCACTGGCATGGAAAAATTATACATTCTTTTTATTTTAAAAAAAGTTACACAAATATTTCAGCAAGAGGCTTCTATAGTATTACATTGATTTTCTTGTCATTGTGTTCTTGATTCATCTATTCAAAAGATTTTCTTGATCTTTCCCCTTTTTCCAGGCCACCTTTATGGAATAAGGAAACAAGCTAAATTTTCCTATGGAAGCCTATCAGTCTTTTGGCCTACATACTAACTTGTCTTTTCCTCCTACCCTACCCCAATTGTCATGGAAAAATTCCCATAGGGAAAAGGAGGGGTATTTTTATTTTTAATATTTTAATTTCCTTGGGAAAATTGGATGATAGATACTAAAGCACATCCCCTTTCCCCCCTTGATTCTTTCTTCTTGCCTCTCTTCTGCTGTCCTTCCTTTTTCCCTGTAACTTGTACCCAAACCCTTCCAGAATAACTATATAATCAAAGCCAGCTATGTAATTTGCAGAACTCAATGAAAAACGAAAACGTGGGACGCCTTGTTAAAAATGATTAAGAATTTCGAGATGGCAGCAACATAGCATTAAACCAAGAGTAGAGTCTTTGTGTGGGCACAGGCTGCACACCCATGGAGCCAGCCCCATGTGTAACGAACCATTTGTCGAGTGCCTTCAATATTCCAGACACTGGGAAAAACTGTCTGACATGCATTTTCTCATTTAATTCTCCCTGCAGTAGTATCATTCTAATTTTGCGAATAACAGCACTGAGGCTTATAGGGGAAAGATAATGGTCTAAGGTCACATGCATAGTGAGTGGACTTGTGGACTTAGAATCCACACCTTATGTCAAAGCCCCTCCCTATTAGGGAATTAGTAAAAGAAGAAAAGACAGTGAAAACGTGAGAACCTGAGACTACCACTCTCCTCAAAGTTTTAGTCAGTAGCTGTTCTACATACATCAGATTGGAGCACACGAAGTTCCAAGGAGTCAAAGGAAAATAAAAAGACAAGCTGCTGCTTTTTAGGTTTGTGCAATAAAGTAGTGGAGGATCTAGCAGGAGAATGATGTCTTAATCACTCGGGGAAAAAAACAACAACAACAACTTGTTCTGGTAATAAATCTGCTACTAAAGGAAAGTCAAAAGTCTTTCCCATCAATGCATCCTGTAACACTGCTCTCTCCAGCTTAGCAGTGACATCCTGTCTCTCTGCCGGTCCTCCTATCTGCCTCCTTCCTCCTGGAAAGCTTTGGGTGGGTGTAAGAGTCACTCCTGCAGGCTCCTTCAGCCCCCTTCTCCTTCCCACAGAGGAAAAGCAATTCATTGGATTGATGGGTAGTAAGGTTCTGGCAAACATCAGTCCATGTTTGGGGGCTGAGTAAAATCAATTTATTCAAAGGCTCTAAACAGTGGAGATTTGCTCTTTTTGGAACATTCCTGCTCTTGACCAGTAGTGAGAAGTGATCTTGGATATCTATTTCTGCTCTCAGGCTAAAAGTCTCCTTTGAATGACCTTGTACTTGAGGTCCATAATTGAAGGCCTTGTGGCTGCATATATGAAATAATATTTCCAATCAGTGTTACCAGTAATAAAGCAAATGTAGGTTTTTTTAAAAACCTTCATCTCTTGATTTTATCATTTACTTATGAATTATTTTGGGTTTGAGAGGAAGAAAGGATATTACTTTCCTCGCCCACATATGCACATACACACTCATACACACATTCCCCTTCCCCAAACCCTTAAAACATTGCTTTCCTCAGACCTGCCACTCAGGACTGGTGGGTACAACATTTCTTCCACTGAAATTTGTCTGTTTTGCTAAGTAGAGCCTTAAACTAAAGAGACTTAACTTCTGGACTGAGCTCTTTCATTAGTTGGTTGCCTGGTTTTGCACAAAGCACTTCCCCCTCTGAGGGCCTCCATGTTTTCATCTGCAAGAAGATGAGCAGGATCTGGTGATTACGAGGGTCCCTTTTACCTCTGACGTTTTCTGAATCACTCCTTCAAGGTCAGCATCTCAGGATCTTCCAAGATGGCAGCCCAAGGGATCCCCTAACAAATTCATCTGAATTGATGCTGTTATATGACAGAAATGGAAGAGAAGGCTCCAGGTAGAATGTACACTTAGCGGAGATCATTGGGGCACAATGTGCCAGGAATATCTAACCAGGGATGACCTGAAGGGTGTAGATTTGGAGCAGCAGACGAAGATGTTGCTGTAGTGGTTCAGGAGGGAGATACTTTTGAGAAAGACTAGATGTATTGGGCTTCCAATATCACACCACATAGGTGGCCACTTAGGGTCCAGGAGTACTATCTTCTTTGAATAGGTTTAATTGATCACTTGAATCACCCACTTTTCAAAAATTCATTTTTGAGCATTTCCAGGTGGCAAGCAGGCTTCTAGGCACTGGATCAAATTGATGATCAAGTCAGAGTAGTGTCTCTTCCTGAGAGGAACTTACATCCCAGAAAAAGTAAAGTAACGTAGAATTCCAAACAGGAGAAAGAGAACAATAGAGGCTTGAAGACAGACAGGCTTGGCTGGAGTTTAATGAATATGGAGCGCAGGATGGTTAATTTTGTGTGTCAATGTGGCTAGGCCACAGGGAGCCTAAATTTTGGTCAAACATTATCCTGGGTGTTTCTCTGAGAGTGCTTTATGATAAGATTAAGATTTAAATGGGTAGACTTTGAGTAATGCATATGGCCCTCCGTAATGTGGGTGGGCCTCATCTAATCAACTGATGACTTGAACAGAACTGGCCTCCACTAGGCCTCCACTAAGCAAGAAAGAATTCTCTAGCAGGCTGCCTTTTTCTGCAACATCAGCTACTTTCAGTTCTACAGCAGATGAAATTCGGCCTTGAACTAGAACATCAGTTTTCCTTAGTCTCCAGCTTGCCAGTCCACCCTTCATATTCTGGATTTGTCAACCTCAGTAGTCAGTGGGAGCCAATTCCATATAATAAATCTCCTTCTGTATGTATACACATCCTATCGGTTCTGTTGCTCTGGAACACCTAACACAGAAAGGGATGATGACAATGGGGTGGAGAGGTAGGGAAGGACTGTGCTGGGTGGGGCTCTTTGGACATGTTTGGGAATTTGTATTCTAAATATAATGGATAAGCACCGAAGCAATTTTAGCAGGGAGATATTCACCTCTGGTTTACACTTGGCTCACTCAGGTTGTCATGTGAAGGGTGGACTGAAGGAGACAAGCAGGGAGACCGGAGAGGTAGCTACTGCAGACAGCCAGGCAGGAGGTGATGGCAAGCTTAATGGTCTAAGGAAACACACTGAAATTCATCGGAAGTGGTCAGGGCCTAGAAGCCTTTAGGAGTGGGTGCTGACAGGTCTTACTCTTGGATTTTATATTTTTTTTAAATTTGAAAAACAAAAATTATTTTCTTCTGTTACAAGAATACATACACAGAGCAGGTAAGTAGGTCATGACTCTGGCCCAGAAGGAACCATAGTCACTGTGTGTAGATTGAAGAAAACTAACGTAAGGTTTGTGTTTAATGATACCAGCTTAGATCTAAGAGCAATCAAAAAGCCCATGATTAGATCAAGTGTCTTTGGTAACACTTGTGACTCAGTTTCCTCCACTGCAGAATGAGGAGGATAATAGGACCTGCCTCACAAAGTCATTATAAGAATTAATATATGTATAGGGTTTAGTAAACTGCCAGGCATGGAGTTAGCATCACCTAAGTCTTAGTTGTTATGATAATAGCCATTATTATTATCATTATCATCATCATGATAATTGGTAAAAATTAAAAAAAAAAAAAAAGTCCAACTAAAAGAGAATCAAAGCCAAATACTGTCCCAAAATAAGCAAGAGTCACACTCTGGATTAATTCTGAACACAGATGAAACAGACAGAGCTTACAGGAACGACACACTTGTATGGAGCTGTATCGTGCCAGAAATAAATAGCTCAGCAGTGAGGGCTTTCTGCACACAAAAATACAAACAGGCAAACAACTTCTCGAGTGGTCTGAAGAACCCTTAGTCCTTAGGCACCCCTTTTGATTTTAAAAATAAAATTACTTAGAATAACGATAGTAAAATACATCAAGTACCTGCAAAGTGCAATTCACGTACTAGCCTCTTTACATACATTATCTCATTTAATGTCATTTAATTCAAGTGATGACCCAACTAAGGATAGATTTTTATTTATTCTTGGGGATAAGGAAATCAGACTCAGAGAACTTAAGTAACTTACCCAAAATCTCATGCTAGCAAGTGAGAGATTCACACTTCTGTTTATTTCGAAAGCCATGCTTTATACAGTGGGTTGGAAAAGAATGGGAATTACATACAGAGAGAACAAGAAAGCTCATTCCTTGCTTAACAGGAAGGGAAAAAAGCCTTCTCGCTGTGTTACTTCAAATGCCTGAGGCTGGAGGATTTGAAATACAGCCTGGGACTCTGCGCCTCACTGACAGAGCGGCTGCCATAAACTTAGGCAAGAGGCCTCTGACATTTATTCTCCCTCACAGCTGCCTTCCTGGCCCCTCTTCCCTCCTCTCCCCTCTTCCCAAACAAAGACCACAAAGAAAAATAAGCCATTAAATCACACCTCCATCCCTCATGCACCCACATGCACACTCTTGAGCCATCTGGTGGAGTGAGGGTATCGCTTTGAGGTGAAGGGGAGTGGTCCAAAGGGAGGACAGTGAGACTGGATCAGTCTTCCATAAATCACTGAACTTGGTACTTTGTGTCTCTTCGACGGATACTTCCCTCCACAGAGAGCTCTGACTTGACACAACAAAGATGGAACATGGCTATGGCCCTGAAGGAGCGACCGAGATTTTCCTTCGTTCTGTCTGAGCAAAGTTTGGTTGAATCTGGAGCTAGGAGACAAGATCAATCTCTTTCACTTCCTTCAGAATGACTGGAAAGAATGAAAAGATGGTGATTTTAAGAAGACACAAGCCCCTTTGATTTGTTGCTCACGCTTCTGGGCATGCTGCTAGTTACATACCAGTAGGACATGGTAAGCAGCATTTTCATGGGCAGGTCCATTGGGCACTCCCACGGGGGCTCTGGGGGCACCGATTCAGTCTCCATTGGCCCAGGCCAATGTTGGGAAATACCACATATCCTCTCACAGTTCCCAAGTTACCACTCAGCTACCAGCTGAGCCAGAAACAAACTGCTATAGGACTGCTAGACCCCTGCTCCTCATCCCCCTTAAGCCCTGCTACTCAAGGTGGGATCTGCAGACAAGAATCGGGGGCACCACAGAAGAGCTTGTGAGAATTGCAGAATCTTGGGCTCCACCCAAACCTACGGGATCAGAGTCTTTATTTCGGTGAGCACCCTGGATAATTCATACACACATACACTAAGTTCTGAGAGAAACAGTGCCTTGGACCATTAAGGACTAAACTGTGGTTCTCAAGGGTGAGCCTAACTGCCAGCAATAGGGTGGGGAGAGATGCGAAGATTTTTTTTTTTGTCAACTGTAGTCACTACAGGGCCAAAGAGGAACACTGACCCCTATCCCTCCTTCTCCCAAGAATGTGGGTGACTACAGTTATTTGTCCATCAGTTATGAGTAATTTGGCCCAACCATCAACGAAAACAGTGTACAGGCAAACAGAATAACAATCCTGCGTATACTGATCCTCTAAAGACAATTTGAACCATTGGTACTAGGGATGCAGGGTACCCAACAGGACCAAAAACCATTACCTTTCCTCTTCCCCCGGGAATATGGCAGGATGGTTTTTTGATGGCGGCCTCAACACCTTTGACCTTCTACTCTTGCATGGTTGCTGAAATATTTATCCTTGAGTGCATAACAAAACGAGCCTCCCAAGATAGCAGATAGGTTAAGTTCCCCTAGGTTTCCCAGATTGGTTGTATGTTGTGTTAGGGCAGCTAAAATCAGAGGGGGAAAAGGATTTGTAGGCATGGATGATGGAAGGCAGGGTGAAGAGTAGGGCAGTGTCTCTCTCCACAGACTAGACAGTGATGTTGACGCATGCAAGCACACCGTGGTTTCTGAAGCATGTGTAGATACTCTATCCCATCTTAGACATTCAGAGACCCTATGGCAGATATTTTTATAGATTGCACATTTACAGATGAAGCTAATAAGACTGTGACAGATGAATCAACTTGCCACAGTTGACAAAATCAGGAAGCAGTGAGGCCAGTCCTCGTCACCAGGTAAATAAGCAGGTGTATTTTGTACTGTAGAGCAGGAGGGAGGAGTGGGAGGGTGGGAAGGAGGACAAGGAAGGAAACAAAGGGAGGGAAGGTGAGAGGGAGGAAGAAAATCATAAAAGGAACACTGTACATTTTGAATTGCAATTTTCTGACATTCTGACTAGAGGCTTTATCACACTTGCCCTCTTAAATGATCTTTTACAACTCAGTCCTGCTTCTTGCCATTGTTTATGTGGCATAAGAAATGTCCCTAGTAACTCTAATTATGACATAAAAGAGATAAATGAAATTTCAGATACTTTGATTTAGTGTCTATGTATTTGTTTTTAAGATTTTATTTATTTATTCATGAGAGACACAGACAGAGAGGCAGAGACACAGGCTGAGGGAGAAGCAGGCTCCATGCAGGGAGCCTGATGTGGGACTCGATCCTGGGTCTCCAGGATCATGCCTTGAGCCAAAGGCAGATGCTTAACCACTGAGCCATCCAGGGATCCCCTAGTGTCTATGTTCTTTTTGTTTTTTTTTATAATAAATTTATTTTTTATTGGTGTTCAATTTACTGTGTCTATGTTTTAACTGAACTTATGATGCACGCAGAATCAAAGTGTTTCCCACCATTTCATATATTTTTTTTTAAAAGATTGCATTTATTTATCTGAGGGGCTTGGGGAGGAGCAGAGGGGGACAGACAAGCAGATTCCAAGCAGAGTGCAGAGCCTGACGTGGGGCTTGATCCTGGACCCTGAGATCATGACCTGAGCCTCAGTCGAGAGTCAGCCACTTGCCTAACCAAGTGATCCCCCAGGGGCCTCCCCACCACCTTATTTTTGCTGCAGCTGTAATTTCAGTTGACGCAAGGCTATTTATCTCAAAACCTTGATTGTGTGTTGTCTTAATTGATTCTGAGATTGATGTTGTTCCAGTGGTAACTCAGGGTTTGACCTGAAGGGGGAGAAACACCAGGATGTAAGGGATCCTGCAGATGTCTGATGGTGGGTTGTTCCTGTTCTCACAGCTTCCTTGGGTAAGCCAAGGCCGAAATCCTCAAACTACAGGGTCTAACCCCAGAGTGCTAGACACGTAACACTAGAGAAGACCCGGCAAGCCACTGTTTCAACCATGACGTTTCATTACAAGGAAACGAGGGGTCTGTCGTGGGCTCCAGGGCTTTCCCCGAGAGTCCCCAGCTACTCACCTGCTGGCGCTCGGACCTTCAGGTTACAGGACGAGAAACACTCTGCTAACAAGCTGAGGACGTCCATGTACTGTGGGAACATCAGCGTAATCACCCCGGCCTCTCACTGTCAAACCCATCAGATTTTTGTTGTTGTTCTTTTACCCACACGGTCAAAATAAATCATTTTCGCGTCATCGTGCTTTATTTCTCCTCTCAAGGAATAACAATAGAGACTCGCTGGCTTGTGCAGCTTCTGCTTCTTCTCAAATGTTTGAATCCCTTGGGGGGGGGGGGACATGTCCCGAGTCACTTGCACATTCTCTGCCAGCCTCTTCTGATTAGAGTCTGGTGATGAGGTCGGTGGCCTGGGCGCCTGGCACAGAGTGCAGTGCTCTATTCGTCTTCAGAAGGAAATCACTTATTTCCTCTGGCGGCCTAAACAAAGAGGTAAACTGAGGCAAGCCCAAATTGCCTGAAATTGAGCCAATGCAGGAAGCGCGGTGCAATTCCATTCGGGAAACACGTGTCACCTACAGGAGGCGGAGGCCGAGCCAGAGTCCAAGCAGTAAACTCGCTTGCTGAGAATGGGGAGAGGTTCTTGGCAGATGTTCCTGGGTCGGGAGGTAAGTCTTGATCTTCTGGACATAAGACGTTCCGGGAGCTCAGTCTCTCGGTTCTTAACTCCTGAGGACACAAGCGTGAGGCTCTCTGTCCGGTATCTTGCAGTTCTCTTTTAGATCAAAATCCATTCACAGGTCTTTGCCATCTTCTCAGCGGTGGAATGTCCATTTTAGAGAGGGGCAAACTGAGGTTCCCCAAGGGTGAGTAACTTGCCCAAGCGGCACGGTTCAGATCTGGGAGAGCCCTGCCTGGAAGCTGCATCTTTGTCATCTGGAACCCACGGGCTTTTTCCTCTGTCGTAGGCAAATGCAAAACTCCTCTTAATCAGGGGAATGAACAAAGAATCAAAAGAACGAGGGAAAATGCGTTTACCCCGAGCTTACTGAGCCTCGCACCCATCATCCTAGCAAAGCAGTCAAGGAGGAAACTCCATCCTAGTCTGACACCTCTGTCGTTTGCTGGAACCACCTGGGAGGAGACAAAGCTGCCAGCGGGGCCCACGGGACACACTGACCGGAGGCCTATTGCCTTCTTAACTGGGCGGCATCAAAGTGCCGGGGACAATGCAGGACCCCGGTCGCCGTCTCAGTGCCACCAGGGCGGGTGGCCGGCTGCCAAGCTGCTGTAAATCTGCTCTTTCACTTCACCTTCTCTCTGGCCTCACCGCTGGGATTGCTGCACAAACAAGGAAAGCAGGAGGGACCCCTCTGGGATGATTATGGGCCGATGAAACCCAGAGCCTGCCATGGGAGAGACCCTGGCAGCGGTGTGGGGGCGAGGGGCAGGCTGATGGCAGGATTCCGTGAGAGCCCTTATAAATAATTGAGAGTAAGAAACAGGATAAACTGAAAATAAATGTAGCATACAAAATGATCAGTGTTGCTCTAGGAGGGAAATGTTTAAATACAGCCGGAATCCTTGGAACATAACCAGAGGACTCCTGTGGTCTCCAAAGCGATTCACAATAAATGGCTTCTGTGACTCCGATGTGCCAATTAAACAGTTTGTCTCTGCCTCAACCTTAATTTGGCAGACAGCTCTGCTGTAAATCTGCGTACTGGGATGGCAAAAAGTTGTTTCTGAGCTGCTCCCCCCACCCCCAGAGTTTATTCTTTGCTTAACACAAAATGTAAATATGTCATTGCGTTGACTGGAAGTCAAACGAAAGATGCCAATTGGAACGAACTATCCAAGTCCCAGATTAATTACTGCTTGAAATATTCTAATTTACTGTATATCGGCGGAGGCGCAGGGCCTGTGGACCCTGCAGAGCTACCCTAGGACTTCGGAAGGAGAGGTCTAGAGAAGCTCCACGCAGTTGTTCTTTTGTTGAGATTAGATTTCTAGAAACTTTCCTGTATAGAAGCTGGATGACTTCTGTCCCATAGTGAGATGCCACCAGGGGTCTGATGGGCAAAGTCGGTAGTCACTTGACATAAGTTGATGATTACAAAGTCCAAGGATCTTACTTAAACATATTTTGCAAAGTGTGTTGTGTCTATTGATCTGGAGGTTAGTTCCGAGAAATATGGCTACCAGATTGGATGGCGCAGCTCCACTATAGAAAACTCAAGAACTCTCTAGAAGCCTGGCGTCTGCATACTGTACTGTAGTTAATGATGATTCTCCTGCTGCGAGGAAAAGTGACTAACTTCCGCCCCACTAAGGGTGGCTGCGCCTGTGAATGGTGGAAGACGATGGGCTCAGAGGGTCTCAGCCCAGTCTACCATTTACAATGTTGGACCCAACCTCGAGCTCTTGGGCAACCTTGTGGCCCTACAAATAGGAAAGGTCCGGTTTGGGACAGGTGTGAGAAGAGTGGTGTAATCTGGACCTACCTTATCATTTCCTTCAGGGTTCAAAATTCATACTTCAGCTGGGTTCCCATCTACTCAAGAGATGAAGTTATGATCCTAATAGGTAAGTTGCACCAAGCAATGCCACTTACATAATCTCTCTCTCTCTCTTTTTTTTTTTGGAAAAACTACTAATTTCCAGAAAAGTTGCAAAGGTAGTAGCGAGTCCCTGTATACCCCTCACACAGTATTTTGTACGCCTCTGTGATACCTCTGTCAAAAGGAACACTATTTAATTATCACTCTGAACCAGATGCCAGGGTCATTTGGATTTCCCATTAGTGTCCCTTTTTTCTGTGCCAGGCTCCCACCCAGGATATTCTATCGCATTTCTTGATCTTGTCTCCTGAATCTCCTCTGACCTGTGGTGGTCATTATATTTCCATATCTGTTCTTTGGAAGCTATTCTTAACTCCAGTTCATGGTGAGGGGCTGGGGAGATGGTAACTACACCTCCTGGAGTGGGAGCATCTAGGTTCAGTATCTTGAATTCTTCTCTGGGGAATATTTGTGTTTTTTTCCTTAATTTATTTATTTTACTTATTATTTCTATCTATGTATCTATCTATCTAGAGCACTAAGGACTCATGTGTATTTATTTTATACACTGGTTTGTATTTTTACCCTTGGATATTTATTTTGTACTTTAGGTTGTAATCCAATACTGTGTTATGAATTTTGTTGCTCAAATTCCAGCTTTGGTCCATGGGATCTCTTTGAATTGGCTCCTGTGTCCCTTTAGTATGCCCCGTTTTGAATACTTCAATGTTTGAGTACTTCTTTACTTTCTGGTCCTGCAAGATACTCCAGGCTCACCATATATTCGCCCTGTCACAACTCTAGAACCAACCATTTCTCCAAGGAAACTTGATTCCATCTATTGGAGAACAGAATTTTGGAATTCCCATGTGGGTGTTTTGCGTGCCCATCGCTCCTGGGGTGCTGTTGCTTCCAGACCCTTTTAGCTAATGGAGCTAGACGATATTTGCGTGCATACCAAGACACATACGCACACATACCTATCATAGTTTCTGCATTTATCGGTCTGCTCTTATTTTGAATGAAACATGAGTTCATGCTGATGAGCTGGACTCTAATCCCAGAACCACAGTTGTAACCTCCCTCTCCAATGCTCCCACTATCCATCATCCATTTACTTGTGTGTTCAACCCTGGTACACGCATAGAGTATTTTCAGAATTGCTCATCTATCCACCAGAAGAAACAAATTTACCAGCTAGCCACCAGGGTTATCCTTATAGGTCCCAGTCAACATACCGTTTTCCAGAGTTAGTTGGGTCAGTTCCTTTACCCTTCAAGCTCATCTGTAAAGTTGTCATCCATTTGGAATAAAATGAGATTCATATGTTGTGATCTGCACACCATTCCAGTCGGTGGTGGTGGTGGATCTTTGTTTTGTTGTTGTTGTTGTTGTTGGTTTTAGTTTGCACGTATTAGTGCTCACTCTTTTTGATTTGCAGTTCTATTGCTTTGTGACAAGTCTTTATTTTGTTTTTAAAAAACAGACCCAAGCTCCTAAAATGAGCCAATCCAAGACATAAGGTCAAGAACACACACCAACTCTTCAACTCTACACAATCCATACCCCTGCCTTCTTTCTCATCCTGTGATGTAAGAATTCTCTGCTCAAATGAGCTCACCCTGCTTCCACATCCAGCATGGTTCTTCCCTAGGTTCTTCCTTCTAATGCTGAGGGAAAGCCAAGGAGAGGCAGTTTGCTTGGTAGTGATGAAGAGGGACCAGCATGAGAAGGTCAGCAAGCAGTGCTCTGGGGATGAAGGGGCTCCATATTCCTGCCCTGTGCCCCACAAATATACTAGGTGAGAATCATCTGCTAAGTCCTCAAATTATCTCACGTAATCCTTTAAACAATCCTGTTAGGTATCTACATTATACTGAGGGGCAATCAGACACAGAGAGATTTAGTAGATAGTCCGAGAGGACACAGCATGTAAATAATAGAGGATAGAATACAAGTTCAGATTCATTTAACCATGGACTTGGGGGTTTAACCATTATACTACTGTCTCTAGTGTACTGTCTCTTTTAGGGCCGCCCATGTGGCATGACTCCGTTGTCAGGTACGAGCGTATCCTGAAGTTGAGGACTGCACCTGGTTGCACCAGGTAGTCATGGCTGTAAAAAGAAACAATCGCTCATTCACAACATCCAACCTGTTCACCGTGCTTAGCCTCATTTCTCACCTGCTACTCCCTTTTCTCTTTTTGGATTTGTCCTCAACCAGCAATGTGGGCTTCTGAATTTACAGCATCTGTGGTCCTCAGCTCTGTAGTGCACATGGGTGTACTTGAGAATCCACGTGTCTTTCAATCATGAGGTTTAAAATGGGTCAGCTCATTCTTAGCAAATGGCAGGTAAGCCTCTCCAGGTGGGAGGGCATGACATTTCTGCCACGTGCCACCTCCTCCCTCCTAGCCTCCCCCACAAAGGAGTATTTTAATAGAAGGTTAATGGAGGGCACGCAGAACAAAAAGAAAACCCTGTCATCGTTATTCCATGTTTTACTGTAATAGAGGTCAGCTCTCTCCGATTCTTTCTAGTATCCATCTTTAAAATGAATTATTTAGCCTATGAAAACAAAACTAGTTTATTTATGATGACAGAGAAGCTGTAAATGTGCTCCTGATCTGTGCATTGACTAATTAGATTAATTAAGCCAGCATGCATTTCAGAACAGGCAGGCAGGTGGCAAATAACATTTGAGATGATTTATATGATATATTCCATCAAGCTTGCAGTTGATAAATAATATCGCATTCATTCCATTAAGATATCAAAGCAGCAAAAGGAAAGAGTGCATTTTTGGCTCTGGGCTGTTACCAAAAGAGCAACTGTTGAGGTTACTACATGGGCATTATTTACTCTGTTCAAAAGGGTAAAGGGGAAAAAAATCGCAAGCCAAATTTCAAACTCAAGTTAGTCTCATCCATTCCTCTCGTTATGCAGTGGTAATTCTTTACCATTGCAGTGGAATTGAATGTTAGGAATAGAGATGAGATTTGAATTTTAACTAAGCCATTGCTTCCTGCTACCAAATTTTTCTAGGAGCTTCCATACCATGATGTTGTCTAATCACCCTATTTTCAGTGGGTATTCCTCATAAATGACTGTGAAACTAGTGAATACAAGATCTCTCTTCCTGCAGTCTTCAAACTTCGACATGCCTAAGAATCACTGGGAATGTTCGCTTGAGTGCAGGTTCCTGGTCCTGCTCTCAGCAGGGCCGGGTGGAGCCCAGCAATGTGTATGTTTTAAATCAACACCTTGGATATCGATATTACCCTATACCCATAAGTTCACACACCAAGAACTGAAGCCTGCGACTTGCCCTTTGGTCTTCCAGGATTCTCAAGTTCATTGACAATTACTAGATCCACCTCATCTTTCAAAATAGTTGGTGTTTCTCAATGTTTGGTCAAAGGACAATCTGCATTAGGATTTTCTCAGGGATATGATAAAACATCTGATTTCTGAACTTTAAAACCTACTGAATCCGAACTGGTAAGAGTAATACAGGATAAACTGTATTTTTAACAAACTATCCAGATGATTCTAACATATACTAAACATTAAGAACTACTGTCTTGGAGCAAGAACTGTTTGATGTAAGTATAAGACGGCACGATCTTCTCCCTGTAGTCTTACTTTTGCTTAGAAGACAAAGATATATGTCTTGCCTTACCTAGACTGGTGACCCTTCTAAGAATGATCTTAGGTGTAAACAAGAAAGCAAATGCTGGAATGGTCCACTCTACAGGGTCACCTTTTGGCCTCACAATCCTTTTTGGTTCTTGCCCTAAGGGTCTTTGCAAAATTGCCACCATCTGTTGAGGGCCACTCCCACTCTGCCTCTAGGACTTCCGAAGAAAGGGGCTGCATGGGAAGTCCTCGGAGCTGCTGCTGCTCGGATGTAATGGTGTGTTTGCAGGTGTCATGGCAATGACTAATGGCGGAAATTGAGATGTGAGATGAGCCTGATCAAAAACTGGCCATCTCCTCAGCCTAGGAAGAGATGGTCACCCTACCTACTGTGGCAGAATGGCAGGCAAAGTGGCAGAGAACTTTCTAGAATAGAGAGACAGAGAGGCACAGTAGCCAAGTAACCCAGGAAAGGGGTACCTGCATTTTACAGAGCATATTAGCCTAAGCAAATCCTCCTCCAAAGACACATGATAATGTCTTTATTCAAGCTACCTACTATCAAGTAAACAGAGATGGAGAACAATCTGAAGCCGGTAATAGAGTTCTAATTATAAGATGTTATCAGTTGTTCCCAGATCACGTCAGACAAGGATGGGCTGGACATGAAAGGAGAACTTTGGAATCTGGGAGGAGAGGTCTTTGTTGAAGACCAGAACATACTGGCTAAAATGATCATCTGTCGAGATGAAGTGAGAAGCAACTAGACATCAAACTTCAGAGCCTCTTTTACATCCTTCACAATTCTTGCAATAATTTCTTCTGCTCATTACTGAATCTTGTTTTCTTCTTCTGTAGTGTAGACTCAAGTCATTCTCAAAAAATCCTTCGATTATCTTCAGGTTCCCGAAGAAAGAAACTTCCGGGTATCAGTACCTACTAGGGACCTTAGCTAAATCCTCCTTGGTGGATACAGAGAAGTCCCCAGTTCTCTAGTTCCCAGAGTAGACAAAAGTTGTAGGCACTGTTCCTCTGAGCACCTTTCTGAATGTGTGAGCCACACCTGTGCGTGGTGAAAAGAACGGTGCCACTCAACCCTGTAAAAATATATCCTAGCACATTTAAAATGCCTGACCTCATAAAACATTTTTATTTAGATGGTGTTTATTCAGCCATAATTTCCAGATTATACGCAAGCAGTTTCCCTTCACATGAAGAAGTTTCTGTTGGAATCCGTCATGACTGGTCTGACCTTCTGTCACCCAATCATGGCTCGCTCTACCTTGCACCCTGCCCCGCAGTAAAAAGGCAAATTGAATCAGTAACAAGTTACTTTTCTTTTTTTAGGGCACATGACTTTGTCCTATCCTCCCAACCTCTCCGTTGCTACCTCAAGTAGGCCCTATCTCCTTATGACTCTATGCATGTTTCAGATTTTATTTTATGTTCCGCCTGTTTCTAAAAGGCTCTTATTTGATAATAAAAGACATGCAAAAGGTAGGTTTATTAAAAATAAATAGCATGTCAACTATCCCCATAGAAAGTGCATTTCTAATCCAAAGAGCATTCATTGTTACTATGAGTGTTTTTTATTAAAGAGAGAGAGAGAACGAGCATCAGAGGGGCAGAGGGAGAAGCAGCCTAACCTGCTGATCAGAGAGCCTGACTTGGGGGTTGATCCCAGGACCCTGAGATCATGACCTGAGCGGAAGGCATCACGCTTAACCAACTGAGCCACCCAGGTGCCCCTGAGTGTTTAATTTAGCTATGAACTTCCTCAAGCCAAGGTCAACACCAACGTGGACATACGATGTTTGACATAATTCTTATTATTGAGAGAAAAAGTATCTACCAATTCTTTAAGGCATAAAACTATTTTAAAATCAGCTTTATTGAGGTATTATTTACATGTAAAAATGTACCTACTCAAAGTGTGCACTTTAGACAAATGTGTGTAATCTTGTATGTGACCATGATTACATACTCCAAAAAGTCACCTCTGTCCCCTTTGTCACCAATTTCCTCTCCTAATCCTTGGCCCTAGAAAATGCTCTGCTTTCTGTCACTGCATTTTTATATTTTCGGTAATATCAGATAAATGGAATCATACAATATATACTCTTTTACGTCTAGTTTCTTTCACTAAATGCAATGCTTTTGAGCATTATATAGGAGTGAATCACAATTTGTTCATCCATTCATTAGTTAATATATGTTTTTTCCAATTTTTAGCTACTAGCAATAAAGCCACACATGACATATGTGTGGACATATGCTTTCATTTCTCTTGGGTAAATATCTAGGAGCTGCTCTGCATCCTTGCTCTGCTTGGTATTGTCAGGCTTTTTGGTTTCAGCTATTCCAGTGGGTGTGTAGCAGTATCTCTTTGTGGTTTTAAGTTGAATTTCCCTAAGGACTGATGATATCAAGCATCTTTTCATATGCTTATTTGCCATTCATATGTCTTTGCAAAGTGCTCAAATTTTTGCACATTTTTTAAATCAAATTGCTGCCTTTTTCTTTTAAAAATTGTAAGAATCCTACATATTCTATAAGCTGCATATATTCTGGATTCCAGTTCTTTATCAGATATGTGTTTTGCAAGTATTTTCTCCTAGGCTGTGGCTTGACGTTTCATTGCCTTAATCGTGTCTTTTGAAGAATAAAGAATTTAAATTTCGACAAAGTTCAATTTGTCAATTTCTTTTTTCTTTTATAGTTCATGTTTTCTGTGTCCTAAGACATTTTGTCTAATCCAAGGCATGAAGACTTCTTTCTTATGTATTTTCTAGTTTCTATTTTCTTATGTATTTTCACTAAATTTTATAGTTTTAGTGTTTGCATTTCAGCCTATTATCCATTTTGTGTAATTTTCTGCACATGCTATGAGTTAAGGGTTCAGGTTTATTACTGTTATTGTTGCTTCACTCATCATTTGTTGAAAAGACGACCAAAAGATGACTCTTTCATCATTGAATTATCTTGGCACCTTTGTCAAAAATCAGTTGACTATGGGGTGCCTCGGTGGCTCAGTCAGTTAAGTGTCCCACTCTTGATTTTGGCTCAGGTCATGATCTCTCATGTTGGGCTCCATGCTCACATGCTCAGGAAGGAGTCTATTTGAAGTTTTTTCTCCCTTGACCCCTCCCCACACATTTTCTCTCTCTTTCTAAAAAAAAAAAAAGAAAGAAAGAAAGAAAGAAAGAAAGAAAGAAAGAAAGAAAGAAAGAAAGAAAAGAAAAGAAAAGAAAAATCAATGGACCATTTCCAGACTCCATTTTGCTCTCTTGATCTATATATCTATACTTATGCCAATGTCTTAATTCCTATAGTTTCAAAACAAGTCGAGAATTCATTTAGTGTGAGTCTTCTGACTTTGTTTCTCAGAATTTTTTTTTTGTTATTTTAGGTTCTTTGTGTTTTCGTATGAATTTTAGAATCAGCTTGTCAATTTCTACCAAAAAAAAAAAAAAGTCTATAAAACTGCTCTTTCCACAGAAGACGTTTTCACACAGCCTATATGCCATTGAAATAAAATCTTAACCTTATCTCTTTCCTTCCAGTATCCCCTTTTCCAGTTCACTCCAGATTGGCTACTAAATTAACCTTCTAAAAATTTCCCCTTCTCCTTGGTGGCTCAGTTAGTAGAGTGTCAAATTCTTGGTTTTAGTGCAGGTCATGATCTCAGGGTCCTGGGATCGAGTCCCGTGTTGGGTCCCATGCTCAATGTGGAGTCTGTCTGAGGTTCTCTCTCCCTCTCCCTCTGCCCCATGCCCTCTTCCACTCATGTACACACACTCTCTCTCTCTCCAAAATAAATAAATAAACAAAATCTTTAAAAATGTTGCCCTTCATAATGATGTCCTGCTGTTCAGAATAGATGATGCATTGTAAGAAATGGTATGAGAAAGAGGAAGAGCTTTGGGGCCATGTAATAGGGGATTCAAAGGTGTCCCCTTTTTCTCTCCAGGTCTGTTTCCCCACCACACTTACTGTGAGAAACAAAATAAATAATGGCCGTGAGGCACTTTGTACAAGATTCGCTACATGGTCAGCATGTGTTTTGTCCTCTGCTCTCTGACTCAGCAGTGCTGATAGACATAAAATTTCTTTTTTCCCATTATTTTTATTGAAGTATAATTAACATGCGATGTTATATGAGTTGCAGGAGGACAAAATATTGATTTGACAATTCTCTACATTACTCAGTGCTCACCACAGTAAGTGTAGTCACCATCTGTCACCATACATTATTACAATATTATTGACAATATTCCCTATGCGGTACTTTTCACCTCTGTAACTTACTTGTTTTATAACTGGAAGTTTGTATCTCTCAATCCCCTTTCCCTATTTTGCTCTTCCTCCACCCATCTCCCCTCTGGCAATTATCAGTTTGTTCGACACAAAATTTCTTGAAAGGCAAAAATATGGAAACACGCAAAAGAGATCCCACAGAATAAGCGATGACACTGCACGTTCCAGGTCGCTGTGAAGCCACAGAGCCACTAAGAATGACACCTCTGCATGGAGGGAAGATTCCACTTGGCCCTTGCTCAGCTTTGCCATTCTCACAGGCTATTTATACACGTCTGCCCCTTACCCACCATCATCTAACCCTTCTGGAAACCGACCATCTTCCTACCTGCCTCTCAGGAATAAGTCAGAGGTACAAAATAAGCTCAGCCTATCCCCAAGCAGTTGCTATGAACCTTGTTGAATTAAAAGAAGTTCTCAGGTGCAGCATACCTTGACAGACTCAGGTGCTAGACCTGCCTGAGGTCCAATCCTTTCTGGCCAAGTATCCGTAACCCTCAGCTAACTTTAATTCTTTCAACTCTCTCTCACTTGTGCCCTCCATATAGCCTTTGTTTCAGGTAGGATATTTGTTATATCACACACTACCTACGGCTTTGGTCTCCTTGCTCCTCTGACTCTGACCTGCCTTCTCTTGCCTCAAAGACCCATCTGGACTTCGAGACCAAGCTCAAAACCAGCCCCCATTAAATTTCCTAGCTCCAGTTCATGGTGGTATCCCCCCACCCCCCGGTTTTCAATAGAATCTCTTGTATCAGTAGAACTCAGCCTGATCTGAAAATTCATTTTCAGATTAAAGCATAATTCACATGGTGAGAAATGAGTATCAGAAAATGAGTAACACATAAATGAATTCTAACTGAAACAAAAACAGATGATCAAGCAAACCATAAAAGCTTCTAAGTGTGTCTTAGGGCAAAAAAAAAAAAAAGATTGGGTGGGATAGAAAGTTCAGGCCAGGATTGGTCAAAAAGTTCTAATTTAGGATCCACAGATCTCCAATTAAGAAAAACGATTCAGAGGTTTTGGGGTGGCTCAATTGGTTAAGCATCCAACTTTTGATTTCGGCTCAGATCTCAGGTCGTGAGATTGAGCCGTGCATTGGGATCCTCTCAACAAGGAATCTGCTTCTCTCTTCCTCAGCCCCTCCCCTGGTCTCTCTCTCTCTCTCTCTCTCTCTCTCTCTCTCTCTCAAATAAAGAAATAAATATTTAAAAAAAAATGATTCAAAGGTCAAAGATCTGACCAGGGTCCTAAAGGACGTGTAATTACTTACAGATCACTCTAAGGCATTTACATGAAGTTGGAATTGGTATTTTCATGACAGTTTGCCCACATGCCACTGGTAGTGTCTTCCAGTGGAGACCTTTCATCTCTGCATGGTTTTACCACAATGGGTAAAGAAAGCAATCTCTAGCTAGTAAAGAACTTCTCACAGGGCCAACAGAACTTGGCCATCCAGGGCAGAGTCGATACCTGGTATGGAGGGTATGTTCCATGGAAACTATTTTCACTTTCTCATACATTTCTTATATTCTTGGGTTGGGAGACAATTTCAGGAGCCTGAACTGTCCAAACTGGGTATGTGAGGACATTTTTTTGAGTCAGCATATAGTGGGGGAAAGATATCCAAGAGAGGTCCAGAATAATGAAGGTAACTGTAATCTATATCTATATTTGTTTTAATCTGATGGCTAAGGGTGGGCTAAGTCAGTGAAATAATTTTACAATGATGTTTCTGCTTCCCTTGAAGAGTAGACTTGAATTCAACTTTGATGACAAATTACTCCCTCTTTTAGAAAACCATCCTAATGAGCCCTTTTGATCATTTCAATCTAAAGCTTGGAAGGAAGTCAACTGACCCTCTCAAAATGGAGTCAGATGCAGAAGCCACAGGAAAAACAATCCCATAGTAGTCTCCATGAAAATTCTTGGTCTGTGGATTCTAGTTACACAGTAGTCAGTAAAACCTTACATTTTTTTTCCATATAATTCCCTTCTTCTCTAAGCTTCAGATTATTCTTATTTGGCTAAAGGGAAACCATGCTAGAACAAAGAAATCTGAATAAAGTACGGACTTTAGCTAATGATTTCTATTGTTCGTTAATTATATAAACTTACCATTTGGCCTTGGCAATTTTTCTGTAAATTTAAAACCATTCTAGAAATAGTTTATTTTTTTAAAAAAAGAAGAGTGTTTTCTGAAGACTGGACATGTCTGGGACACCTAGGTTACACAAACTTTTCTGATTTCTCAATTTTTCTTAGCTCCAGTTATGTTTACCTTCACATGTTTGAAGACAAATAGAAGCAGTGGGATGAAGAATTATCATTGTGTATTGCCCTGCAGGAATGCTGCTTGGTGGGAAGAATGTGGTGGAACAGCATGGTTCATGCCAGACAGCAGCACATAATTTATGACAATTTCCTTGTTTATTTTTAAAGCAACCAACTTGCCTATTTAAGAGCCAAAAATTATATAGCTTCTCTCTCCTATTAGCTTATTAATTCCTTGAAGGTATAAGCCATACTTCCTCATTATTTTATGCAGCACGTAGTACCTTGTACTCAACAAATAGCCGTGGTTTGAGTGAATACTATAAATAGAGGCATTGATGAACATACAGCAGTCTCCACATATAATATAAAAATATATATATACTAGTCAATTTAGATTCTCATCAATTAAATATAACAAAAGCTTGTTATATCTTTTAAAAATTAATCGCTATTGAAATTACTAGGGCAATTAAGTCTACATCATGAATTCATCGTATTGAAAGAGGTTCTCTACCCAGAAGAAAATAAAAGGTTTTCAGTTCAACAAGCAAAAACCATATTTTGAAAGATTAATTTCCATCTTTTTGACATCCTTGTCACTCAAAGCCAGAAAACTTGATTTAGGGGTTTCAAATTCTGTCACTTTGAACAAATCTCAAGCTGTGGATGTCTATGCAAAATTTCAGTGGAAATGTTTTCCTGGCCAAGTTATTGCGGCCTTCAAAATAGAATTTGTAGCAGGCTCTGGCAAGTTCTAAATGTAGAAGATTGAATATTGATGTAATGTCAAAAGAGTTCCATAATTAAAGGTGTTTCTTTATAGTACCTCCCTTCATCCATTCATTAACTCAACAAATATTTATTGAATACCACCTATATGCCAGACATTGCATTAGCAAAGCTTTTCTGTTTCCTGAATCAGATTACATTACCCAAATGAATGAATGAGCAAATGAAAATGAGAAGATGCCTCCTAAAGCCATGTTACTGCACTGCTCCAGAGCTCATTCAGAGGGTGTACGTGAAGGGGAAAATGGAAAAGTTCAAAAAGCTCACTGACTTACAAGGCTTCCCTTCACATTTTCTAGTCAACCCAGAAAGGGAGCCAGGCTATCATCAACTGAGCTTTTCCTTGCTCTCCTCTTCTCTGGCAGTCTCCTCTTTCAAGCACCAGAAGAATGTTCCCTTTCCATCTATTATGAACTGCTCTTATGTCATATCCATCTTTTGGGGGACATGAAATGAAGTTTCAAGGCTTGGTTGGTGTTTTTTTATTGTTGTTGTTATTGTCAGTGCTGGTAGTTTAAACTTATATAATGAAGACTTTTAGAACACATAAAAATTAAACAAAATAGTATAATAAATCTCTATACTCATCACATACCCTTAAAAAAATCCAATTAGCTCATGGTCAATCCCACCCTACCCACATCCTTACCCACTATCCCATCCTAATATTATTTTGAAAAATCCTCAGCATCATATATTTTCAGTTGTACCTTGGATTTAAGGACAAAAATGAAATGGAAAAACCTCAAATTTCTAAGGGAAGGAAAGATGTGGAAGGCAGTTTTTTTAACTTATAGGATAAATGTGAAGAAATGAGAGGGAATCCGATGAATACATCCCTTAGAAGGGCAAGATCTGGGAATTGGAAAAGAGTCTGAACTTTTTGTCTTGCTCTTGTTCTTTCCACTTCTTAACCCTGCAATCCTCTCTTTATGGGCTTAATCCACCCTCAAACATATTGGCTCTACCTATACGGGGGGGACCAAAGTGCAGAAGCCATCTCTGAACTTATAAATACTAATGAACCCCTGATCCTGGAAGAAAGTCATCCCTGCCAACTTCAGTCTGAAAAATCATGGAGAGCATTCTGGTTGGTGCAGCTTATGTGCCCTTCCATGGACCAATCACTGAAGTCAAGGGAATGGGATAATCTGATTGATGCAGCTTTGGCCACATCCACCCCTTCAGTCCTGGGATTAACTGTGTGAGGTACAGAAAAAAGGAAGAAGGCTCAAAGACCACTATCAACCATAAGAAGGAAAGGGATCTGATGCTTATTGGGCTTGTAGAATGTAATAAGAAGAATAATTTATATAAACCAAAAAGTCCTAAAAGGTAAGTATGGTCAGGATGCTTGGGTGGGTCAGTTGGTTAAGCATCTGACTCTTGATTTCAGCTCAGGTCATGATCTCGGGGTTCTGAGAACAAGAATCATATAGGGCTCTGCGTTCAGCGGGGAGTGTACTTGAGAATTCTCTCTCTCTCTCTCCCCTCTGCCCATCCCCATGCACTCTCTCTGTAAAATAAATAAATAAATAAATGAATAAATAAATAAATAAATAAATCTTTAAAAAAAAGAAAGGTAAGTATGATCATTTGCATGATTGAATGAAAGAAGGGAAACACAGAAAAATGGGCAATTTGCCCAACCTTTGGCTCTTCTGGTATACCTCTATTTCCATTCTGACTCATCCTATTCCTAAGTTATATGTTTTAAAGTACACAGTGGGCACACATTCAGCAAAGACGGTATTTCAAGAGAGAGTCACTACAAGTGATTTCGATCACTGTGAACATTAGACACATAAGACAATATGAAGCTGTACGACCTTGGGCAATTTTCTTAATTTTTCTGTGCCTCAGTTTCCTGGTGTGTAAAATCATGGTAATAATATCCAGCTTGACTGCAGGGATTGAGAAAAAGAATATGTGTAAAGTGCCGCCCATGCTTCCTGGCTTGTATGAAATAAGTAAATGGTTGCAATTACTGGTATTATTACTATAGCCCAGTGCTCCAAGTAAATACAAAGAGATGATTATCAAGAGCAAAAGGAAGCTGGGGTCACCAGCTGTGATGAATTGCTGTGATCGTGAAATGAAAACACCTGCCTTTATTATTTCTTCAAAGGTGAAATCCAAAAAATACAATGGTGTTTGTTATTTTCCACTATCAGTTGAATATTCTTTCCTCCAAATCCAAGAATTTACTGAAAGCCAAACTGATGAATATGATGAGGTTACCAAAAAGGGGAAAATCAAAAAGCACCAAAAACTCACTGACCTAGAAAGTAAAATTGAGTGGCTTTGTTAAATAGAGTGGATACCATTACTATTTCTCTTTTTTTTTTTTTTTCCCGAAAGAGAACCCAATAAAATTGCCTTAAAGAGAATTATGCTGGATGAATGGTGCTCGCCTTCCAAATCTAACATCTGATGATGTGACAACAGCATCTCTATTTGCTGAAGACCAGACAACTGGTACTGCTGTTACAGCTGAAAAGATCGGCAGTGCAAGTGGACAGACAATTCTGGATAAATACTGCTGTAGGAATAGATCCAGTGTGCTGGGTAAAATTGTCTCTGCCTCAATTTGCAGCTTGCCAAACATGCTTCTGGTTTTGAAGGATACAACTTACTCTAGAGGGAAATTGTATAAGAACAGCTCAGAGAAATTTAAACCACTGGAATGCAGAAATTATATGCAGCTCCATGGTGAGGTTTCTGGAACCAGAAAATCCAGGAAGGTCTGGGCAGACCCAGACGGTCTGGAGAGGTGGATGAGGCCTTTTTCATTACTTCGAGGCACTGTGCTGTTCCACAGAGATGAGTTAGTATCCTCTCCGGTCTCAGCCAGGTTAAGTTATGAAAATTTACTCAGCAACCTGAATCTGATAAGGGCTGTCCAGTAAAGCAGGGTGTTTGTATGTCTTGCTCCTGACTACCTGCTCCAGTCGTCGCTACCCAGCCAAGGTAGTAGACAGCGCAGAAGCCCCACCGTGCTCACCTTTTTAGCAAAGAGGCACCCTCAGCTTTGAAAAACCCAATGTTGAAACTGTCCAAAAGACATCATAAGAACAGATCCATGAGACTCATATCTCATTAAAAATTGTATCACCAGGGCTGATTACTCTGCCCTCAACCAAGAAACAGTGAGTGGAGACTGGATACTTGGATGAAAAACGCATATAAGAGAAAAGAGTCAGATTCTAAATAGCCTTCAGGACGATCAGAGGCAGGCGCTTCCAGCACTTGTCGGTATGACCTGCCAAAATCTGAAATAAATCTCTATTTCTGACACCAGAGAGATAGGCTAATGTTGAGAACTGGAGGGAGAACAAAAATCAAAAGTAGGAACGCTCCTTTTGCATCTAATGGCTGGGGTTTGTCCTGAGCTTTAACAGGAACTGGGTTCTGTGTACTTATCTATTCAAAAACTGTTCTGCTCACTCACTCCACCACCTCCGTGGAGTCCTCAGTGACGTTCAGACCACAAGAATTAAGCGTGTCTATCCTAATCTGAAATTCTGAAGGGAATGAGTCTCCTTTGAGACTGAAGGGAATGAGTCTCCTTTGAGACTCACTGGAACTGAGCAGGTGCGTGTTGAGTCCATGCCGGCTTTCAGCGCCTCTCATCTGATGAGGAACGTCAGTAGGGCGCGCACTGGGCTCCCGGATGGGAGGCAGAGCCCGAGATCAGCCCTGAGGTCTCTGCTTGCTTTGATCTGATCCCTCACCTCTCTAGTCATTCTCAGTCCTTCCTCTCCTGTTTCTCCTGGATACCAACCAGGCTCATAATCTCCAACGTGAGCCCCTCAGAGATTTGGCTGTGGCCCGCCTAGGTGGCCAGATGACTTGGCTCGCCTCTCAGGTCTTGCCCAAGCATGGCAGTAGCCCACTCTGGGCTGCCTTGGGACACTGCTCTACACCACCCCTTCTTGGTGAACCCACGATAGCTTTGGAAACTGGAATGTCTGCATTTCAAATCTGTGTTGGCCCGCGGCCCATTGAGTGGTCAAGTGCTAAACATGACTAAATGATACCAGATTAGCTACAAATTGGTCAGGCCAAGTATGCACTTTTATAGCTCCTTTATTCAATAATGACATCACTAACAATTACTTTAAAATTTTTATTATGGAGAATGTCAAACATATATAGAAGTAGAATGGGATAATGAACTCCCATGCACCCATCAGACAGCTTCAGAATTACTTTTTAAGTTTATGACTATAAAAATAGTTGCATAACTAGCAAATCATTTCAATACTGCACAATTACATTTTGACTAAAGCCATATTTGCACTTCAGCCGTGTTGGCAGCCCTGCCTTTCAAGATCGTATCCTGCCCTCCTCAGTTATGAGAGACCATTCCTCCTGGCCAACTTAGTCTGAACGGTTTAAGCCAATCTACCCAAGATATTATGTGTTTGCTCCCTTTTGTAAAAATAGAAGGTAATTGAAAAGGTCATAAAAATGTTCATCCATGAGGTCAGTCCATGCAGTTTTCCTTTTTGTCTCTGATAGCAATTTGGCAGGAGAGCGTGTTTACTGCCTCTGATCTCAACCATAAAAAGGCCAGGGAGGTAACACAAACCATGCAGCCTCCCTTAATAATTAATTACACGGCCCATCCACAAGTTTATCTGAACAGTTTTTGAAGCCATTTCTATTTCTAGCCTGTGCCAGTTCTGAAAAAGCCCAGTAGAGACCATGGGGATATCAGGGCTGAACCAGGAGGTAGGGACAGGCCATAAAATACACATACATGCATTTTACTCCACTGGATACAAATGGAATCCAAAGCCAAGCTGTAAAGGTAGCAGGTGAACCAGAAAAAGTTTCTCTTTATTACTAAAGAGCCTATCACCTAAACCAATACATCCTCACCCAGTAAAAGTAAAATCAGACATGCCTGCTGGGTTGTGTTGCCTTTTGCGGTTAAAATGTAATTCTGAAGATGATGAATTTTCATCCCCAAACGAGCTCATTAATTTTACAAACAGACAAAACCTTTAAGTCCTCCACCAAATTTGATGTGTGTCCCTTTCCCTGCCCCTTCCTTTTCTTGAGCCATCACATGCTCATCTTTAGTAGGATGGGGCAAGGGAGGGAGGAAAAGATCTGAGTCCAAGGGAAAAAAAAAAATCAAGGATAGTGAGTTCTGAGGGACACCATATATGAAGGAGAAACATTGGTTCTTTGTAATAACGTTGTGTTCACTCGAATTATGCCGGTTAGAAAAAGCCCAATCTAAAATTCTAATAAAGTCTCTCAAAGGACAAGTTCTGTATACTACAGATTTCTCCAAATCAAAAATTCATTTATCGTAACCTGAGTCGGTGCTACTGCCATTACAGAGGATTGTTTCTGTGGCTACATCAAAATAACTGTCATCCACCATCAGGTTTAGTCTTGAGTCGTGTGAGTCTGAATGAGATCTGAAAGCATTCCTTGAACCAAATGCAGTCTTGTATTGCTACCAGATGCTTTCCCTTTAACAGTGCTTGGGTTTCTTAGCTGAACTCACCGGATTTCTCTTCTGGAAGCTTCTGGCATTTTCTGAGCAGCCGGAGAAGGTGGGTTCTCCCTTTAGGTACTAACTGGGGCACAATCGGAAGACAACTGCGTGATGATGATGGTCAGTGTTGCAGCTTAATCACAGGGGAGACTATGACTCAGTTGTTAACTTCTCCAGGGCTGAGACTCTCTGCCCCCAGGGGAAACAGGACCGAAGGCCGTGTTCCCTTGTCCACTCTGGGACACTCGCTGTGACCTATATAACCACCTGATGGCAGTCCATGGTAAGACGCCTCCGCTCTCTTGTCATGGGGAGGAGCTTTGCATGCTGTGGTTCCTTGGCCTGGAAGGCTCGCACCTCCAGGACAACCCCTCCTCACCCTGTATGCCTCAGCTCTTCCCCAGCGAAGCTGCTCCCAGTCGGGCCATGTTTCTTTCACTAGGCAGGCATAGAACCCACGTTATAGACCGTTTATATTGCCCATAAATTACTTACAAATTCTTCTGCATATACTGTGTTTGTGTCTTGATCTCTATCTTGAGGATGTTTAGTTCATTGTGGAAGGACCTTAATCTAGAAGACACACTCGAGGTGTGGTTGGCGTTTAAAAGCTCTAAATAAATAAATAAATAAATAAATAAATAAATAAAAACCTACACTCCGGGGACAGCTACACAAAGACTTTGACTTTCTCTTTTCATCCACCAGAGGGTTTAACCATCAGTAAATTGCATATTTAAAGATAATTTTCATTGGTTGGATGCCTGGCATTTTAAAAATGTGCGTTGGCTAGAAATCTCAGTGTACCCTCTCTCACCTCTGCAGCAAGAGGGTAAAGAGAGGAGTAAGCCTGGTGGCAGACAGCCTGCAGAAGGATGCCTTACCTGTAGGAGTCCATCGGGTCCTGGGTTCCGCGGGGGAGGTTGACACCTGACTCTTGCTGCCTGAACGCTGGCACACTAATTTCAAGTGAGGTTTTAAATTAGTGCACCCAATGGCCTTGCTGCTCGGGGTGCTATGTGGGGACCTACTGAGAGCTGGCTGGAAACATGGGTCTCAGGCCTCAGGCCTTAGGCATTTCAACTAGATCCATGGTGACTTCCACGCACCCACGCTTACGGGCCGAGGGCTGGAACGTCATCACGCTTACAGACCAGTTTGTATAAATGCTTTTATTTTTCTTTTGGGATGCCAGCTTCCTGATAACGGTTGGTGTGACACAATTCTGTCCGAGGCTTCCTGTCACTCTAACTGACACCTAGTTATCAGTCGGGAGTGGAGAAGAACTGCAGGCCTGGCCAAAGTTAACTTTGGAGCCTGCCTTTATCTTTGGTAAATAACCTTATCTTTGCAAACTACCAAGTTGGCTTATAGCTTGTTCTTTTCCCAGCAGGCCCCTGTGGTGATCTTATAGTCACCACGTGGTTAGTTAGTTAATGTTTTATCCTATGGTCTCCAAGAGTGCGGAAACCGGCTTTGCTTTTTCTTTTACCTCTCTAGTCAAGTGTCCAGCGCTGTAACTAGTAGACACTCAATAAATATTTGTTGGATGACAATTGTTGTGAAGGAAGGAAATGTCTACAATTTTCTGAGCAGGCAGGGAAAAAGACGTTTAAGCTTTTATGGGCTTTAGCACTTTGAACTGACTCTTGGGTGCTGAATGAAGAACTTCCATTGTGATTTGCCCCCCAAAATTCCAAACAAGCAATTCCCAAGCTCCTATCTTGTGCATTTCTGGTGCCCCTCTAGTGAGGCTCAGGGTGCGGAAGATAATTTATAAAAGCCTTTTCTTTTTTCTTTTCTCTATTTTCCTTTTGCTTATCTTTATTTGGTTGAAGCTTGCTAATCAGGTATGTACAAGCTTAAGAGTCATGGAATGCATAACCAGTGTTAAAAGGAACATTGAAAAATTGTTTCATGACTTCAGTACATTGTTTTGGTCTCAGAGTGGCAGACAGCCATTTTCCCAGAGGGAGGAAAACCAGCCAGTGGTGACACACATATGCCTCCTCTCAACTCCAGTCTTGTGAAATAGAAAATCTTATCAGAAATATGTAATCAATTTAAGCTTATTTTATGCAAATTACACCCTATTAAGGAAGCTTGTGAACAAAATCTCTGAAAACAAGATTCTGCAGGCTTTTTTGGCACCGCTGTGATAGACAGTACTAAATGCCAACAGACTTGCATATTTAAAATATTTAATGATGGGGAGAAAATATAAAATTAATTATCTTGGTGAGAAAAAACTGTCAGACAGATAATTTATTAAAAACCATTTTAGAAAATTATTACATAAAACGTTTCTAAATAAGAGCAATTGATCTATCTAACAATAGGAATTAGAACTTCACCAAAATGGTACCAAATTAAGATTTATGTTGAGCTCCAATTCAAACAATAGACGAAATAAGTTGTGCCTATTGGTTGCTCATGGCAATCTTAGGACATTCGAACGGCTTGTTGGTCCATATCTGCAACTTTTAATATCTTATATGAGTGTTGTTTAAGGGAAGTCAAATATCTGTAATGCTCTAGCCATGCCTGCAAAGGGTATTTTTCAAGAGTGTGCTGTGGTTCTTGTGATGTGATGGTTAATTTTATGTGTTTTCTTGACTGGGCCACAGGAAATCCAGACATTTGATCAAATATTATTCTTGGTGTATCTGGGAGGGTGTTTCTGGGTGAGAGTAACCTTTGAATTGGTAGTCTGAGTGAAGCAGGGTGTCCTCTCCGGTGTAGACAAGCATCATCCAATCAGGTGAAGCCCTGAATGGAACAAGAAAACTTAATGTGAGGGAATTTTGTCGGCCTGAATAATTGAGCTGGGACATCGATCTTCTGCCTTCAAGTAACTCTCTCTCTCTCATATGTATAATATATATATGTGTAATATGTATATATGTATTATATATATATTATACATATAAAATATATATCAGCAACTCTCAAAATTCTCAAGCCTTTGGACCCACACTGCAGCTATACCACTGGTTCTCCTAAGTCTCCAGCTTGGAGTTGGCTGATCTTGGGACTTTTCAGCCTCTGTAACTGTGTAGCTAATTCCTTCTCCCTCTCCTGCCACTGCTCCTTCTCCTCTTCCATATGTGTGTGTGGTTTTTCTGTATGTATATGCTTATATGGGTATACACATATTATAAAATCTCTCTATACATAAATAGCTAGAACCATAATCAAAATCCAGTTGATATATATATATATATATATATATATATATATATCCTATTGATTCTGTTTTTCTACATATGTTTTATTCTGAGATGGTTCTTATATAGGGCTACGTTCATCATTATTCTACATTTAGGATTGGAGATTTCTAACAATTTTCAGAACCACATGCATAAGAAAAGAAATATGTGGGCAAGAAATCCATACACTGCAATAAGATGTGGATGAAGCAATTGAAATGGTTAAGTAATACAGTATTATTAAAACATAACATTTTTCTTAGACTTTCAACTTCACATAGGGAACTTACCGTTTGAAAAGTATGAAGCTATAATATTTTATTGCTTAAGAGATATTTATGCACATAGATCCCTGAAATGGAAAGGCACACATTTTATCACTCCACTCCTATAACTCAGAGCTGTTCAATAGATTTAGTATTTTTAGAATGAATTAAGACCACACGTAGGCAATTCAAGCCCCAAGGCTTGCGGTTTCAATAAGGAATGAGGGGAATAACACAGTGGTAATGGAAACGCTTTGCACAGCTCTAGGTGTGTGCTCTAACCCTGAAAGAGAAAGGATGTGAAACACAGAAGTATGATTTACACCGAGAATGAGGAAAGAAGGCAAAGGGAAATGATGGAGAGCAAAAAGGAGCTTTCAGCTTCTACAGCCCAGGTCTTTCTCTCCTTAGACTGGAGGTGGTCCACAGCACAGGTCACTTCTTGGGCCCCCAGGGTGGAAGAGACCACCTTTGTCACAGTTCCTTAAACTTGCCCCTTCAGAGCTCGCAAATGCCAAGATCAAAGAGGATAACACGGTTATCTTTTTTATAGGCATGGTTGCCAAAATAGGAGATGGGACAGTTTAGCTGTTCTACGAAACTATTCTCTATTTATATACAGAGCTTCCCAGTCGCAGCCTGAAGAAACAGAAAGGAAGCTGGTCTCACTCTTTTTTCCTCCTTCCTGCTTATTTCCATTCTTTACTTCCCAGGAGAGAACCCCTGCTCTTTTGGGCTACTGCAAATAAGTATTTCAAAAACTTCAGAGGGCATCTCCATTCCATGATGTAAATTATTTTCAGGGCAGTAGAGTAGCCACAGAGAAAGAAGACCTAGGGAGGTGGGTAGAGGATGTGGTAGCTGGGTGACAGCACTGAGGAGGGCACTTGATGGGATGAGCACTGGGTGTTATAGCATATGTTGGAAAATTGAATTTAAATTAAAATGAAGGAAGGAAGGAAGGAAGGAAGGAAGGAAGGAAGGAAGGAAGGAAGGAAGGAAGAGAGAGAAGAAAGAAAGAAAGAAAGAAAGAAGAAAGAAAGAAAGAAAGAAAGAAAGAAAGAAAGAAAGAAAGAAAGAAAGAAAGAAAGACCTAGATTCTAACATTATCCATTTAACTTAAACAATCTATTTGGTAAATATTTGTGTAATGCCTTCTCTGTGCAATACATTGGCATAAAGGCCGAGCTCATAAAAGTGTTAATAATGAAGGTGCCAAGGAGATCAAAGGACAGAAAACACACATACGAAAGTTAGAACACGATGGGATGTTTGCAGGAACACACTACGTGGCAGGTGATAATAGGACGAAAGTGATCATTTCTGCTTGAGTCAAGAGGAAGGCTTTGCTGAAGATGGTACCATGAGTGAGACACTAGCAACAATCTCTTTAGACCATGTCCTGTGACCTGAGGCTCACATCTGGCCTCTGGAGCATTTATTCTGCAAGCCTCCTACCTCCCGTGCTCTTCCTGGTATCTCCTTCCTCCATAGTCTTCCAGTCCTGATCCCTTTTCCTTTTTTTGCTTTCCTCTCATACTTCATCTTTCTTTTCAAAGGCTTCTTCTCTCATACCCCATCTTAATTATGCATCCCACATCTAAGCTTGTACCTGCATACATTTTCTTAAATTTTGTCACATATACACATGCATATAATTTCACAAAAAAGCAAAATGCAATCAAAGTGTGAGAAGGCAAACTTTCTTTTTACCCATTTTAAAACAGTTTTTTGCCTCCCTCCCTTTATTTATTTATTTATTTTTTGCTTGGCCCTCCCATTCAGGAATTTGCTTCAACTCCACAGATAATTTCTATTCCTCTGCAGTCCTACATATATTCCTCATAATCGTATAATCTCTAACACACACATGTATCTATATGGTTTTCCCTCATTGCTTATTTTATAAAAATAAGATTATGTTTTGCACACTTTTCTGTATCTTGTCATTCTCAGTTCTGATCTGATTCATTCTTTTGAATATCGTATAATATTCCATGGTGTAGGTGCATGATGATTTTGTCAATCATTCCCATAAAAATAAGAACTTCACTTCTAGATTTTTACTAAAATAAATGTCAATATACATGTATTACTTCTCTCATTTGGACTTCCAGGAGTAGAGTTGTTAGGTTAATACACACACACTCACATGCACACACACACTCTTACACACACACACACACACACACACACACAGTCACACACACACTATTTTAATAGACATTGCCAGGCAGGTGGTTTTCAAAACAATGTTTTAATTCACACTACCAATGTGTGAGAAAATATTCTTTCTGCGTCCCTGTCAGTAACAGATGTTTATAATTTTTTCAATCTTTAGGAATTGCTTCCTTTTTTTTTACTGTATTTAAATTTTGAATATGTAAACATTATTACATGATTCCAAAGTCAAAACCATATAACCAATTACACTCATGGAAGCCACATTTCCATCACTGTCCTCTGCATTCTGTTGCTTACTTCTCTTATGGGCTGGGAGATAAGTTTTACTCATTGTTAGTTAATTTTCTTGTAATTCTTTTTCAAATATACTTATTTACATTTGCATTTATACCTTTAACCCCTTATCTTACACAAAAGATAATATGTCATATATTTTTTTTTCTGTATTTAGCTCTTTTCCTTTAAAAACATAACCCTCAAACCACATGAGGGTATGAAGACCTTCCTCATTCTTTTTTTATAGCTACACCATATTACATTGTATAAATGCACACTAGTTTATTCAATCAGTCTCCAATTGATGAACCTTGGGGATAATTTCTATCTTTTGCTACTATAAAAAAATACCACAATGGATAATCTTGAACATTTCATATTTTTACATTGTATTTTTAGGCTATACTCCCAGGAGTCAGGTAGCTGAGGAAGGATACATTTATATAAAATTTTTTAAAATATTGCTAAATCCCCCTACACAGGGGCTGTATGATACTGCATTTCCCCAAAAAGTATGAGTCACTATTGCTTCATGGCCTCACCAAAATCCTCCATTTCTAAATTTTTAGATTTTCATATGGCCTGTGAAAAAAGTGACAATATAATTTAATTTGTACTTCTCTTATTTACAGTGAGATTAATGATTTTTCATTAATTAATATGTTTGAAGGTCATTTGTAATTTTTTTTTCTGTGAATTACATGTTCATATATTTTGCCCATTTTTCTATTGGGTTACTAATCTTTCCCCCCTCAGTTTTAGTTGCTATTTGTATTTTAGGGATAATAGCCCTTTGTGCAAATTGCAAAGTACTTTTATTTTTATTTTTATTTTTTTATTTTTCTTATGTTGATTTTAATCATGCCAAGTTTTTAAATTACTTTTTTTAATGTAATTGAACTTAATCATCTTAATTGCTTATTGATTTTGAGTCACAGCTGGTAGATATCCCTAGTTCCAGTTTGTTCAGGATTCATCCATGCTTGTTTTCAGATGTGGTATGCTTTGTTTTTCTACATTCAGGTCTCTGATCAATTTCTAGTTTATCCTGGTATATGGTGTGAGGTACGGATTTATTTGATTCTTTGTCCAACCTTTCCCTAAAGATACAAAATACCATTTTCATCATCCACCAATTCCACATGCATTGGGATCAGTTGTGGGTTATATTCCATTTGTCTATTCATGTACCAATGTCATACTAATGTAAAGGGATTATCACATATCAGACCATCTGACAGGACATGGCACCATCCCCAATACAGATACTTTGATTTTTCAAGGTTTTTTTGTTTGATTGTCTTTTGGTTTTGTCTATCTTTGCTTGCTTATTTTTCCATAGAAAATTCAAAATTTAGGTAGTTGCATTAAAAAACATCTTAGTTTTTTATTGGAATTGTGGTAAATCCATAAAATAACTTAGAAATAATACTTTTATGATACTGAGACTTCTTAGCTAAGAACATTATAAGTTTTTCCACTTGTTCAAATCTAATTTGGGATATTTCAGGACTATTTTAAATTTTTCTTCATTTAACATTTTTACATTTCTTGTTATGTTTACAACTAGGTATCTAATTTTCTTTGTTGTAATCTTAGTTGGGGCTTCTCTTCCATTACCTCATTTAACTTTTATATATGCAAGGCTCTATTGATTTCTAGGTATTAATTTTATACCATACTTTTTTACTACATTTCTTTGTAATAGCTTTTCCTTTTCCTGAGTTTTCCAGATACTCAAGTTCAAAAATTTGCCTCTTTCTAATTCTGATGCATCTAAACTCCTTCATATTTGATTTTTTTTGGCTCATACTAAAACCAAGTTAAATTGTATTACTATATTGGATATTCTTATCTTGTTCCTCCCTTTACAGGAATGTCTCAAATGTTTCCTCATTAAGAAGCAGGTTTCAGAGATTATACACATGTATATGTAACTATAGTATAGAAGTATCTGTGATTCCTATTCCTTTGACTGGTTTTATCAGTAATGGGTGTTAAATTTTGTGAAATACCTTTTAGGCAACTACAGAAACAATCCTGACTTTTTCCTTTGATATATTAATACAATGAATTGTTTAGATTTTTAACAAATTTATTTCTAGATTATTTATAGATTTTTCTAATATTGAAGCATCCTTACATTTTCTAAATAAACTCCACGTTGCAATGATATGTTATTTTTTAATGTGTTGTGGGACTCTATCTATTCATGTTTGTTTTTTTTTTAGAATTTTGCCTTGATACCTGTATGTGAGATTAATTTATGGTTTTCTTTTTTATACTATCTATATCAAGTGTTGATATTCATTTGTCTCTTTAAAAGGATTTAGAAATTTTTTTTCTGTATATTTAACATTCAAATGCTACATTTTAAGTAGCATTGAAATAACCTCTTCTATAAAGATTTGGTAGAATTTTTCTGGGACTGATGTTTTTTTATGATGGAGCTCTTTTACAGCATTGCACATTTATTTTTTACCCTAAGGAAACTATCTTGTTATACTTTCTATCTGTCCTGGGGTCCTTTGGGAATGATTATATTTTCCTGTAGTTAATTCTTTCCACCACAGATTTCTAAATTTATTTTGATAGAGTACCACACAATCTCTCATGATTTTCTTTCTTTTATCCCTTCTTTCTTTCTCCCATCTCTGATGGTTTCATGGTTTTTGTTCTCTTGTCAATTATTTTGTGTTTTATTCTTTCTAGATTCATTCTGTCAGTCTTTTTGTTTTGTTTGCATTTCTGTCATTTCCATTCATTTATATTTTTTGAGGCTATTTATTCCTTTTGGTATTATAAGTCACTGTTTTACATTTGAACAACGACCATCCTGCATTTCAATTCATCTCTGAGTATTTGGGGGGAATTCATGTTTTTAAGCTTTAGAAAGATTTTTCGTGTGCGTGTGCTGCATTGTTATCGTCTCCATGCTAATATTTTGTTGTTCAAATTGTATCTTTCAGCAGCTCTTTTTACATCCGGCATATGTATTTATTTTCTATTGTTGTTTAACAAATTATCTCAAAGTTAGTTTAAAACAATAGCCAATATATTAGTTTACGGTTCCATAATTCAGAGGCCTAGGGGAGACCAACAGAATTCTACACTAAGGGGATTGCAAGACTGGAATCAAGGTGTCAGTTAGACTGGATTCTTACGGAGGCTCTAGGAAGTAATCAGGAAGTAATCTACTTCAAGCTCTTTCAAGCCTGCAGAATCCAATCCCTTGCAATTGAAGGACTGAGATCCCCAGTTCCCTGCTGACTGGGGGGCAGGGATGACTCATGCAGCTTTTTAAGGCCACCCATATTCTTTCTCATGTGCCCCCACCCACCCTCAAATGAGCAATGACACACTGAATCCTCTTCATACTTGGGGTCTCTTTGATTTTCTCTTGTGCTTTTAAAAGGCTGTATGATTAAATGAGGATCACGTGTCAATCTCCCTGTCTCAAAGTCAGCTGTGCCATATGATGTAACAAAATCATGGAAGTGATAGCTCATCATATTCACAGGTTCCAGTGATTAGGTCAGGACGTATTTGGGAGGGGGTGGAGAGGGACTTTAGAAATTCTACTAACTACTGTTCACGCTCTAGCCCTCAAAGGTTCACATGGTTCCCAAATGCAAAATACATCCACACTGTCTTAAAGTTTCCCAAGGTCTCATCCTACTGTAGTATTAATTGAAAGTCCAAAATCCTATCAGCTCAATCATCTAAATCAGTACTGGTAAAGCTCCTGACCACAGTTTCTCTCTATCTATGGATCTATGGAATTAAAGAAGTGAGTTATATGTTCCTAATATATGAAGCTGGGGCAGGCATAGGATAGTAATTATAGATACTCAGATGCAATCAAAAAAAGGGAAGAAAACGGAAAATCAAAAGTAGTCACTGCTACAATTTGAAACCCAGTTGGTTTGAAACCCAGTTGGTCAAACTTTTTTAAATGTCAACATTGCTGTGGCTCTCAGCTCTGATCTCTGTGCTCTGGGCTTTGCTGTCTGTGCTCCTCATTCTATCCTTTCACTCTTGCTTTCTTTTTCATGAAAATGGTAACAATGAAATTTCAGCTGAGTAGTTTTATTGTCCTCCTTCCGGGGAATGTTGGGTCTGAGAGCCTTTGCAATCTCTCAATGCCTTTCAGCCCAACCTGGCAGTGTTTCTGCTGACATAAAATTCTCAAGAATCTTGTGGGCATGGATTTCATGGATGTTCACTCCATTAGATGAAAGGTTCGTCCACAGATCATCTGTGAATAATCTCTTTGCCATGTTTAGCTTCTGCTGAGATGGTGGAAAAGCAGTGCCCTTAGTTTCCTAGGGCCCCCTGGTTTGGTTGAGATCTGGGACCCTTCTCCTGCTACTAAGACCTTTTGATCTCTCAGTTTCAGTTAAAGATTTCAGTGAAATGCTCTACAGCCACATCCTTGGCTTTTTCTCATACCGTGCTTTCAGAAACAATTTCTTAATTTTAGTATCATGTCCCATTCAGAAAAATTGAGAATTTCCTGAATCATCAAGTCCTGGTGCCTAAAGTCACAAACTATACGTGTCAGAGAGAGTTCACAAAATTAACAGAAATTTAAACTTGATTTGGCCTTGGAGAATAACCAAACCAAGTGATTCTCAATTGGAGGCCATTTTGTGCCTCCTCAATACATTTCTGCCTAAATACATTTTTGGTCCTCATAATGTGAGGAGAGGAAGAATGAATGCTACTGGCTTCTAGAAAGTAGAGACGAGGGATGCTACCAAACATCCTACAGTGCACAAGAAAGCCTCCTTTCCCAACAAAGAATTATCTGGCCCTAAATGTCAATGCTACTAAAGTTGAAAAACACTGATGTTAATAAATTTATTTTTTATTTTAAAATTTTTAAAAAATTAACCATTTTATTTTAAAAATGAAGGTACCAAAAAAATAAAAAATAAAAAATAAAAAAAAAATAAAAATGAAGGTACCTAGACCTGGGGAGGTAAATAATCAGCCTAAGTCACAAACCTGTTTTACCTTGGAATCAGATTTAGAACCCAGCACCTGATCTTTCTGTTACACTGTGCTTCTCAATGATTTTGTATTTGTCGATCCCTCAGTCAACATTTGGCACATAGCTAAGCCACTCATTTTAAGTACATTTTTAAAATGTTTTTCACAATTAGGGAATTGACTAAAATAAACTACTTAAAAGTGAATAATATGCTGATAATTATTTCTCATTCAGTGAATAAGCAACACTCCTACAATTCTTCCAGCGTGTGTGGATTCAGTTTAATGACAGAGATCCTGAGGCTTTGCTCTGTTTTTACATTCTCCGTTAGCTTCTTTCCTCACACTTTATTTTTACCAATCTAGACAATCCACATTCACGATCATGGGCTGTTTAAAATGTCAGTTACATATAGTCAGATAAAACATAAATCCAAAAACTACAGAGCTTTTTTATTTTTTCCCCACAGTCAACTTTCTACCAAAGTGTATTATTCTCAAAAGCTGGAAGGTCAAATATTTCAACTTGGGAAATAATGACAAATGGATTTTGAATCCTCTTTTTATTACATTTTCTTTGTCCTATTGTTGGATACATAGTGTGTGTGTGTGTGTGTGTGTGTGTGCGTGAATTTCCAATGTACCCAATTGTTCCTCACTGGAGTGTTTTGGCATTGAGTTAAAAAAAAAAAAAGTACTAGAAAAAAGACATACTGTTAGTGATTAAGCCCTTTCCAACACAACTTTTGTTTTTTGGGAGCTTGGGGGTAGATTAAATGAGATAGAACACGTAAAGCAAGAGCACAGATAAAGTTCTCAGTAAACATTTGCTCTGTTTTCTTGAATATCTCTTCCTACTTGGCAAGAGTTGATTCACACATTCTGCACATCAGTGACCTTGGTAACTATAAAGCAAAATATCTGATACCTTGTTGTTGATATTATATGACATCCAACAGCATTCTTTGATAAAAGGATTCTCCCAGTAGCTTATCCTACTTTCTATCCAAGCATAATATTTGTCATCAAATTTTATAAGCTTGTCAACCATATTATGACTGGCATAGGGTTTTGCTTTGCAATTTTTTCCCCACAAGGAGGGAAATTCTGATTGTCCTTTCCTCAGCCTTCAGAAATAAAATTTGTCCACTGAATGGTGGAAAGCATTATTCTGTCACTGTTCTGAAAAAAGTATTGATAAACTTTCTAGTGTGATGATTATGCTTCAGATTGATTCAAAAATTTGGTGTCTCCATGCCATTATCTGACAAAATTTCGTATCAGACAGAGCAGTGAAATCTTAAGGTAAAACAGAAGTTTGGTCCAACAAAATCCGATTTTCGGACATCCATTGTTCTTATTTGCACTTTTACAGCTTGTGAAAACGCATCACAGTTAGAAATCCAGTTATCTCAGCACACGCAGAATCACATTCTATATTGCATCTAAGCTCTGTTCACTATTTATATTTATGATGTTATTCCAAGTTGTGCTATTTGCTTTACTGTTTTCATCACTACTTTCATGCTTCAGTTCACAACTTTTGAGTCACTGATCATTTCTGTGAATCAAGAATATAACACCTTAGAAAAGTAAGAATGAAACCGGAAATCTAACCAATGTAAGCAAAAATATGTAAATGAGACGAGAATGAGTTACTCCAGATCCCAGGACACCCTGTTTCCTGAATGAATTGGTCGGGAGGAAAGGGCCACTGCAATGCTTGTGGAATAAGCAAAATCTCTCCAAATAAAATCATTAATCGCACCTTTCAAATTCAGCAACGTCTGTGAATAAATCCTTTCTCTGCATTTCCTGTGCAATGGTCAGACTGTCTACAGACCATGGGATGGACTGACGGCTAGAGCCCTGGAGACCAACACCCCGCACTCTGGCATGCACTCATTCTACCTACTGTGACTCCCAAGGAGGAGGCACTGGTGTCCATCTAGTCCAAAGTCAGATGGTGAAGCCCTGAATCAGACTTGATCTTCTGAGTCCTAGTTATGACACAATATTCAGTTGAAGTTCGTTACTTGCCTAGAAATGATCAGTTCTACACAAGACAGAACATAGGGCATCAACCACTGCTTGCATCAGCTAGTTTGGCTTGCAAAGTGGGTCAAAGACTTTTCCTTATATTCCTGAGTTGTTCGCAAAATAGATGCCATGAGAATTTGCATAAAATTTAGCTCTACTTGAAGGGATCTGTCTGAAATTAGGGTTACCTGGGCTAATGTCTCCTACACACCAGGGATTCTGGATTCTAACCCCTATTCTGCAAATCACTCATGAGAAGGATTTTAACAAATGATTTAGCCTCTTTTTAACTCTGTCTTCTCCTGCTTTATGAGCAAAGGAAGGGATGTCATTTTCTGGTGAAAAAAGCCGATGTCAAAAACTAAAAATAAAATAGACGCACAGAAGACCCTTCCTACGAAGCCAAAATCCCAAGAATTCTCAGATAGATTAATTCATCACTACTTTAAATTCCAAAAACAATAGTCCAAACTCCTGGCTATTGAAATAAAGCCAATGCCTAACATGACAATATGGTTTTTCTCTTCCCTTCATCCCTAATTTCCTTCCTATTCTCATGCGTGGTCGGAAAGGGAACTTTTTGATTCTAAGTTATACCACATGGATATAAGACTATTGAAGATATCAAGACTATTGAGGATATCAAGACTATTGAAGATCAGTTTGTCAGTCTAATGGGCACTAGGAGCCACTGATCATGGTCACCCCACATTAAAACTGGGGGTAGGGTAGATCATGGCAACAACATGGATGGACTCGAAAGACATTACGCTCTGTGCACTATGTTCTTCACAGGACAAATGTTACATGATTCCTCTTACATGGGACATTGAAAATAGTCAAAGGTAAAGAAGTAAACAATGGAATGGTGGTTACTGAGAAAGGGATGGGGAATAAGAGGCATTGTTCCATAGGTATAAAGTTACAGTAACATAAGAGGAGTAAGTTCCAGACGTCTGCTGGAATCCAGGGCCTATAGTTCACGAGAAGGTATTGTGTGTTTAAGGTCTGTTAAAAGGGTAGATTTCATGTTAAGTCTTTTTGCCATAAAAATAAACAAAACCAAAAGATACAGGGAAACCTTTGGAGATGACAGACATGTTTAGTACCTAGATTTTGGCAATGGTAACACAATATATATGTCCAAACTCACCAAACTGTATACATTAAGTTCATGCAGTTTTTTGCATGCCAATTACACCTCAATAAAGCCAGAGGAAAAACAGGGGAGGTGGACAGAAAAATTCTTTCTCTGGATCTATCCATGTAGGATTCTGGAAGTTTGGATCAGGGTACCGGTGGAGGTGGGTAGTCATGGTGGGAGGGGGTATTGAGAAATAGAAAAGAAAAGCAGGAGAGAAATAGAGTTAGAAGGGACTTCTAAAAGGGTTGCTTTGATGAAGGCCAGGTCTGTCTGGAGTGATGAGAGACTAGTTATGGGGAGAGGGGCTGGGGTTGTGGACACTCCTTTGAACTCTGTTCACAATCAAGTAACAGAGCTATGATCTTTCTCAAGACGTCTCTGACCATGTGGTGCTCAGTGGTTGAGGGGCAGGGTTCCATGTAATGAGATGCACTGTGTCTTTTTTTTTTTTCCTTTTGCACTATGTCTTTGAGGAAGTACCATTTGGGGGGAGCTGGTCACCCACTTTCCTCAGCCCCCACCCAGATCAGCAGTCCACTTACTGGTCTTCCTTTTTCCCTCAGCACCTGTGTGTGACTATAGAGGAAGTCGCTCTCCACTGGGGGCAGCTCTTCAGCTCTCAGGGCAAGGAGGTCAGAGCCCGTGTTTTCTAAAGAGATGTTGGCCTAGGCTTTGAAAACACCTTTTTTGTTTGTTTGTTTTAATTGAATGTGTCTATCAACACTGGACACATTTAAAAAAAAAACAACATTCTGTACCTAGAAAAATAAATAAAATATTCTACCAGAGTAAACACAGCACATAACACAACCAAACGATGTTCAAACCTTTCTATGTTGGAGGCAGAAAAAAAAAAGTATCATTATTTCTTTAGCAGGAGTTTAAAAAGGAGTATTCACTTTCCAGTTATGTAAACTTATCCTCCATGCCTCAATTTATAAATCTGGAATAAGAATCACTCTCGATGTCACATAAACAAGAACATTTTTAAGGTGAGGAATATAAAAAGTAAAAGAGAAAATGACTTCTCTCTCTATTTGTGTGTATGTGTTTAAAAACAGTCATCACTCTGGTATGAAAGTATCATATCTGTGCAGGATGACAAATTTCACTTTAGCTTCCTTATCTAGCCATATATCCACACAGTGTTAACAAGTCATTGCTACTCTGGCTTGATGGAGACAGCCACGAAAAATTCAAAATAATCATAAAAATCAAGGCACTATGTTGTTGCAATATTTATATCCCTGACAGGTGCCCTGATGCTATGAATGAGATCTCGTTCATGTGTGGTCTATGCCTCTAGCTGTACCTGGTACAAATAGTGTGTGTTCTAAACTCCCAAGCCGTGCTTTCCAGGGCGGACTGCAAATCATACCAGGTCAGTGGCAGTGGGACTCACTGCTGTCATTCATGCACTCCTTTTGTTCCATCGTACATGCAAGAAATTTCTACTGCCAAATAGTTTTAGAAATGCCAGGACAGAAAAGGGGCAACAAAGCCAGGGGATGAAAGCCTTAATGTAATACTTCAGAAGTATCAGGTGAGGACAGGCCATGTTCCTGCTAGTGTGTGTGAGAGAGAGAGACAGAGACAGGGATGGACAAACAGAGAGGGAAGTGGTGGAGGTAAGCGCTGGAAGCAAAAGGAAAACTGTTTGCAGAAACAGAAATAAAATCTGATATAATTTGGAAGGGTACAAGAACAACCAGAAGGAGTCTATTCATTGGTCACTAGAGTCTCAAGAGTCAGCTAGGAAAGGATGAAAGAGAGGAGAATGTCCCACAGGCTGAGAGAGAATCAAGAGAAATTTCAAGAGAAAGCAAGACATCTGCGGAGATGTGTCCTCTTACAAGGTAATATGGTCCTAGGGAAAGTCAGAATACTACCTCCAGGGTAATACACGCTGAATGGAGAGAAAGTACTAGGAAGGAATATGTTTTGTTTCTGATCAGGAGAATGAAAAGATTCACAAGAAAGGTGAAAGGCAGTACGAGCTAGAAGACCGAGGCGAGATTCTGGAGACATTTCTGCCTGCCTTGAAGACATAGCACGGACAAAGTCAGGAAGCGACACACTAGAAATTGAGGCCACCCACACGGAAATATATACCTACCAACCCAGAGGCGCCCCAACTTTTTCAAATCCTGGAAAAATTTAGTTCTTCCCACTAAGCTGTCTTTAACTATGAGTGTTTTTCTGAAAGCCCACTAGGCTTGTGGGAGGCCAGGAAAAAGTAAAAGAGAAGACATCAATTTCCATTCCAAATTCTCGTCATTCTGAGAAATGTTTCCAATATCTGCTTATTGGAGGAGAAACGCCTGGATCCTTGAGGGGTGGTCATGAAAAACCCACAGCAGCAGAAAACGAGGGCCCTTGTCTGTGGAGTGCTCTGGGTCTGCTTCATCCCACCCCACTTGTGTGGCTCTAAGAGCGGAGTATTTTTTCCTTCCAGCGCAGAAACTTTGGAAGGCCCCAGCTTCTGCAAGTCCAAACCAAAGTCTAATGGATGTGGGGATATAAGAAGCAGGATAGGAAAAAAGAAATGGTGTATTTTTATCCAAACCACAGGTGCCAGACCATCTCCTGCAATTCATCAGTAAATAAATAAAGCAGCATCCCTGTTTAATATTCCAGGGATTATAGGACTGTTATTTGATACCCAAGGCTCTGTTACCCTGGTACATAACTGTGTTAACACTGCAGGTTTATTCCACACCATCGTGTAGGTGGGCTGGGGCCATTTGGGCTCAAAGCTTAACCAACTTGGACGTCTTTCAAGTCATAGGCCGCCCGGAATATTTCATCTTCCGCTCCCACAGTCCAGTCAAAAAAGATGAAAATCATACGACCAGTCATTCTCACTGTCCAATCACCTCACTTAATCAATCCTTCTTACATTTCACTTAAAAGCTTGACTCCTACCTCTTCCTCCTCTCTGCCCATCCCATCCCCCACTCTTGGTGTTTGTACAATTAGCCAGGATGATATAATTGGAGAATTTGAGGAACAGCTCAAAAACAGTTTTGGTTTTTGATAACTGTTTTCCTTTAGAATAAGCTTCTATTAAAAAAAAAATCTTCACTTAATGCTAGCTGATTAAAGCTTCATCAGTCTTCCCATAAAATTAATCTCGTCCCAGTCTTTTCAAAGAAGGTGCATCTAATACTGTTTCACGTAGAAATCTTTTCTGTAGGAATGCAGAAAGCATCCCCTGGATGTCCACTGCAATGTTATTTGCACTTGGGGTTTCCCAATATTCTTTTTCCACCCACGTATAGACAGTGATGACTCCATAGATCATCTTTATGTCACCTGTCAGAAAAAAAAATTAAGTCACCACTATTTTGTGGTTCCTTCAGAGTCAAATGCTGTCAGGACAGAGCTCGTTTCTCAGCTCACCTACCTTCTTTTTCCACAGCTCTTCTCTGCAAAACCTTGCACTTGGGGATTTTTTTTTTTTTAATTTTAAAGGGAAAAATACAAGCTCTGCAAATGCTCAAGCACCAGCTTTGATAGCACTGTAGGAGCACATTAAGGAATGTGTTAGAAAGTGGGAGACATATATCCTTTTATGTGTTGAGTATAATGAGGTGCAGTGATTAGTCTAACTCACTGAGGCAAATCACTACACAGTTTTAAAGGTCTACCCGTTCCATGCACCGTAATTAAATTAAAGTTAAAATACTGTAATTATTTAGAGCCGGGATGCCATTTTTTAACTGACTTTGTGAACTCATGGGCTCAAATGAATGCAGGGATAAAATAGCATAACACAAGTTGGCTATATATTATCTTGTCTATCTTGTATTTGCAATTAAATTACCCGGGAGTTCAGAGGTTAATAAGAAACACAAGAACTATCCTCTATATGGTAGTAGCTTTATGTTGGCTGCATTTAAATACGTGCGGGGAGCAGTAATTTGATTATTTACATACCAGGCACACAAGCTTCCATAGGCACACGTACGCATAATGTCAAGCCATCTCCTCACCTTTCCTGGGGGCCCTGTAAGCAACAGGAACTGTGCTTTACATCCACATCTCCTGTAAAACACGGAGCGACCCTGTGAGACACGTGTTACGAGGTTCACATTAGAGATGGTATCATCTCACCTTGGGTAACTCAAAGTCAATTCGAACTGCAGCAAGAGTGAATGCGGCTGGTTAATGAGCCCGCCTTATGACCTGTGTCCTCCCCAGTCTAATCTTTCACATTTTCCCTGACCTTTGTGCGGGGCCTCCACTCTCTGTTCAGTGCAGGAATTAGAAACTGGGAGGTATCCTTGATTCCTTCTTCTCCTTATCTCCATGTTCAATCTATTGTTTGGTCTTACACGTTCTTATCTTGTATACACCCTTCAAGTCTTCCCCTGAATCCCGTCTCCCACATTACTAACCAAGACTTTGCTGCTCTCACAGCTCATCTGGACCACGGCAACAGTCTTCAGATCATCTTCCAACATTCCTTTTTCTTCACCTAATGGTCTTAAAGAAAATCTGATCGTGCTACTCTACTGCCTTAAAACACATCCATGGATTTTCACAGCTCTTATGGTCAAAAAAAAAAAAAAAAAAACTTTAACGTAGACCACAAAATCCAACATGATTTTCCCCCTCTCTGTTTCTACAGGCTCATACTGGATTCTCTCTAATCTCTTTCCAGTTCTTCAGCCACACTGATCTCCCTGTGTTTCTTTAACAAATATTTCACACTGTGATCTGTCTCAGGACCTTTGCACATCCTGTTCCCTGTAACTGACCTGACCACTCTTCCTTCATACCTTTTGCCTAATTAATAACTACAAATATGATCTTCTCTTTATTGTTACTTCCTCAGAGAAGTCTTCCTTAATCCCATGCTAGGACAGGTCCTCTGTTATATGATCTCATAGCACCCTCACTCTTTCTTCCATAGCACTTAACATAGATCATGAATAGACATTTATACATGTGATTGTTTGATTATTATTTGTTATTCTCATTTAATTACTAATTACTTGAAGGTAAGAATCCTGTCTTTTTGCATTGCACCACAACCCCAGAACTTAGCAAAATGCCATGTTTAGCAAATATTTGGCTAATATTTGATTCACAGTCTGACTTATCATGAATTGAATAGCCTTTTTAATTACTGAATACAGATGGAAACAAATCTTTTTTGAAGAAAGAATAGGGGGAAACAAGTGTGATGTGTACAAAGTAGAAGTAGTTTCCTATTTAATATATATTGATGATCAGAAAAAAAAAAACAAACAAACAGTGTCAATGGTTAGTCATGATGCCTGGAATGTCCATAATTGGAAATTTCCCTAAGTCAAGTCATATTTTCTAGAAGTTCGCATCAGGTGGAAAATTTGTCACATCAATTAGAACCATTAGTCCAGATGAATCCAATAGATAGGAAGCAAAAAAGCAAGACTCTCAAGAAAATTGGTCAAAAGACAGGTGATTTTGATCAAGAAGAAAGCGTTTGAAACTCATTGGAAATGCCAAACCTTGTGTAAGGCTGAGGCCTGTACTAAAAGTTGCCAGAGGGGCGACTGGCTGGCTCTGTGGGTAGAGCATGTGACTCTTGGCCTTGGGGTTGTAAATTCAAGCCCTATGTTGGGTGTAGAGATTACTTAAAAACTAATGATTAAAAAATTAAAAAGAAGGAAAAAAGAACTTGCCCAGGCAGGTAGTAGTCAAGATACCCACAAGAGGGCACTCCTAGTCACACTTGTGTAACCTGTAGACCTGAATCCTCTGAGGTTCTGACTCTACCTTGAGGGCCTTTCAAAGATACATCAATTCAGCATCCAAAGTAACTTAAGAACATTTAACCTACTCCAGTGTGTTTCTGGATATTTTAAACCATCAAAGGAAAAGGATATTGTCCATGTAAATCAAAACTTAAAAACTCTTATTCCCATCCATCTCACTTCATTTCACTCACATGCCACAGCAGCTCCCACCCCCCAACTCACCCCCCCCACAACACATTCTCATTAAACCGGCTCTTGAGGCTTCCTTGTCTCTTACACCTCTCCTCTTTGGGATCTCTGGATGTGATTCCCCAATTCCTCCAACATCAGGACTGGCCCAGCCAGACATCTTCTTTCCTTCGAGTAAGAGAATAGGTAAGAAACTGAATATTTATAATTTAATGATATATCATTAAAATTTGCTATAATCGGAGCACCTGGGTGGCCCAGTCAGTTAAGCGTCCAACTCTTGATTTTGTCTCAGGTCATGATCACAGCATTGTGAGATCAAACCCCATGTCAGAGTTCACGGTGGGCATGGAGTTTGCTTAAGAATCTCTTTCTGCACCCCTTTCCCTCACTCTTAAAAACAAATTGCTACTGTCACCTTGGTTGTTGAAAATATGCAATTATATACTACAGCAAAGCAAAGAACATCCTGATTACCTTTTCATAATTTGTTAGACTTCCTGGATGATCAGCTTTGGAAAGCTATAGATGCCGTGGGGAGTTCACACCTCTAACCATTTACTGTTTGGATGAAATGTATTTCAGTAGGACGTTATGTTGAAGAACTGTAAGAGGGAGACAACAGCAGAAAGTTTAGGCACGTTCAACACAAGAAGTAGGGAAAACATATCTCCATTTTTTTTTTTTTTTTAAGATTTTATTTAGGGCAGCTCAGTTGGCTCAGCAGGTTTAGCACCGCCTTCAGCCCAGGGTGTGATCCTGGAGACCCGGGATCGAGTCCCATGTCAGGCTCCCTGCGTGGAGCCTGTTTCTCCCTCTGCCTGTGTCTGTTCCTCTGTGTGTGTGTGTGTGTGTGATGAATAAATAAATAAAATCTTTTTTAAAAATATGGTCCTGTGTGTGGAAGTCTGAAGATTATTGGAGATTATGGTCAAGTGGAAAGGATATCAGAACTTGAGAGTTCAGAATCATCTTTAAAAAAAAAGAATTTATTTATTTATTCATGAGAGACACACAAAGAGAGGCAGAGACACAGGCAGAGGCAGAGCAGGCTCCCTCAGGGGAACCTGAGGCAGGACTCAATCCCGGGCCTCCAGGAACACCACCTGACCGAAGGCAGATGCTTAACCGCTGAGCCACCCAGGTGTCCCATATATCCTCATTTTTTAAGACAGTCCACCCAAATTTTCATTTTGCTTTAGCTAGACCCTACACAGAGGTATCAGACAGGAAGTTTTATGAGCCATCAATAACTAATACAAAGAAAAATGCCTTGGAATAATTAATCCAAAATTGGGCATCCAAAATATTTATCACCATCCATATGCACAGATGACCCGCATATATTCAGAAATGAGAGGTTGTCCCTGGATGACACCTCCTCTAATAGTCTGGTTAGCACTGGAGTCTGAAGTGAAACACGCCAAGTAATGTGGATTTCCAAGTGCGCCATGCCTTCTGCAGAGAGCACACTTAACACACTTAATGATTTTCTCATTCGATACCTAATGAGATTTTTCAAACTAATTGCAGGCTCACAAAAGTTTTCAAAAGAAGACAGAAACAACATTAAGAAAATAAACCATGGCAATGATCCCATGCTGGGAAGAACTGAGTAAGATACCTTTGGTCTGAGAAATCTGAATTTAGATAAGATGTTAACCAAAGTATGTTTTCATCAAATTAATTTAATTAAAAAAAGAGTTTTAATACAGAAATGCTAGACTGTAATAGAGTTTCAAAACTCTGCACACCTTGCAGACGGACGACCCGGCCAATAGAGACGAGTCAACTGCAAACCACCCTTGCTACATTTGAATTTAAATTTCCAGTGAAGTTTCTAAGTAAAATACACTTGAGGTGGTCTCTCTCAGAGTCATGAACTTTCATTACCCAGAAAAGCCCATGAAATAAATCCTAGCAGCTCTCTAGTTTAATTATAGCCTGTTCTACCATCTACATAACCATAATGATCTTACATGATGTTTTTCTAATATAATATATTTGAAATAAACAGCATATGTAATCCCATTCCATTCCATACCCTCATATTAAAAGTTAAAATGATGCTGTTTGTTTTAACTTTCTGAATTATTCTTCCAAGTATCTTTTTTTTTCAAAGAGAGAGAGAGAGAGAGAGAGAGATAAATGGATGGAAGGAAACCTGCTAACAGTCTGCGATTAAATTTAACAGCTCCTGAGAGACCACCCCAGCATTTCCGTAACCTAGTTGGGAGACTCCATGTGGATGATTGCACAATCAATTGTTTTTGTTCTTTAATAGGATGCATGTGCCAAAAGATAAACTGTTTGGGTTCAAAGGGCAGTGAATTCATTAAAAGAAGTTCCTAATAAAAGTGATTCAAGCTTTGTATTTAGCTTTTAATACAAAAAATTAATTAACATTTGCATTATGAGAACTGACCTCCCCAGGGAAATATAATCAATTCTCCCAATACAGGATGGATTCTGCAGAAGACATAATTTCTTATTGTGGTGCTAATCAATCACGTCAGTGGTGCAAGGGAACTGTAAATGATGCGCAAAACTATTAAACTCTAGACTCTTTTAAAAGCCAGTTGTCAACGCCATAGTATATAAATATATACTTATACTGTGGACTGTTTAATTATAATATTGATTAAATTATTGCAGTCTCCGGCATAATTCATGATGATGGCCTGCTATCTGCAAAGAATAAAAGACAACTGAAAACACATCTATAGTTTTGCAAATGTAATTTCACAAGGAAATTGTGTTAATTATAACAGCATGATACATGCCTTTACTGCAAAGGCTGCATTACTAAGGAAAAGACTATAACTCAAGAAGAGAGTCGAGATGATTTAAGGCCATTTTTAAACCATTATTTAATCGTATTCATTTGAAGCATTCCTTTTTTTTTTTAATGCATCCTTGATTGGTTTTTTAATTGAGGTAAAATTTACATGACCTAAAATTCACTATTTTAATCATTTAAAAATGTACAATTCCACAGCCTCCCATACATTGGCAATGTTGTGCAGCCATCACCACTATCTCATTCCAGAACATTTGCATCAATTCAAAAGTGGGTACTCTTTGGAGAGGTACCCACTAAGGAGTCATTTCCCATAAATGGAATCACATGATGGGTGGCTCTTTGTGCCTGTCTTCTTTCCTTTTGAGGACTATTTTCAAGGATTGCTCATGTTGTAGCACCTATCAGCACCTCCCCTCTTCTTATGGCTGAATAATATTTCATTGTAGGGATGTAACACACTTGCTTATCCATTCTTCAGTGGATTGGGTTGTTTCTACTTTCTGGCTATTAGGAATTCTGCTGTGAAATTCATAGGCAAGTGTTTGCATGAACAGTTTTTGACTCTCTTTGACATTTATCTAAGAGTAGAAATGCGGATCATAGGCATTTTGGGGGAATCGCCCAACTGTCTTCCACAGTGGCTATGCAATTTTACATCCCCAACAGCAATGTCTGACTGACGATGATGGGCATCTTTTTATGTGACTATTATCCATTGATATATCTTTTTTGGATAAATACCTACCAGATCCTTTGCCCAATGTTTAATTGTGATGTGGGGCTGGGGGCAGGGAGAGGCAGCGTTTTTATTGTTCAGTTTCACAAGTTCTTTAATATAGTCTGCATTCTAGGCCCTTATCAGATTTATAATTTGCAAATATTTTCTACCATTCTGTGGGTTGTCTTTTAACTTTTTTGATAGTGTGCTTTGGTGCATAAGAACTTTTCATTTTTATGAAGTCCAATTTATTTATTTGTTGTTGTTGCTTTTTGCTTTGGTTGTCTATATAGGAAACTACTGCCAAATCCAAGGTCATGATCTTCTACAAGGTTTGATCTTCTACATTTAGCTCTTACATTTAGATCTTTGATCCATTTTGAGATAATTTTTATATGATGTGAACTTAGCAAGGGTCTAGCTTCATTCTTTTTGGACATGTATATTATATTGTCCCAGGACATTGAAGAGACTGATATATCATGGATATATAGGCTTATTTCTGGACTTTTGATCCTATTCCATCCATATGCAGTGCCACAGTTTTGATTCCTGTAGCTTATAGTAGTTTTGAAGTCAAGAAGTATATGTTTTCCAACGTCATTCTTTTTAAAAGTTGTCTTGGCTATTCAGGGTCACTTGCAATGCCACATGAATTTTAGGGCCAGCGTTTCCATTTTTGTAGAAAAGAGCACCAGGATTTTGGTAAAGGTTGGATCAAAGCTATAGACTCTTTGGGGTAGTTTTGCCACCCTAAAAATATTAAGTCTTCCAATCTACAAACATGGCAGGTCTTTCCATTTACTTGGTCTTCTTTGATTTCTTTCAACAGTGTTTTTTTGGTTTTCAGTGTACCAATCTTCCACCTCTTAGGTTAAATTTAATCCTAAGTACTTGATTCATTTTGACACTATTGTAAATTGAATAGTTTTCTTAATTTCGTTTGCAGATTATTCATTGCTAGTGTATAGAAATACTGTTGATTTTTGTATACTGCTCTTACAAATACTACTGATTTGTATATTGATTAGTTCGAATAGTTTTTTATTTTGTTTTGTACATTCTTGGGATTTTCTTTATCTCAGATCATGTCATTTACCAATAGAGATCATTTTACTTCATCCTTTGCAATTTGGATGCCTTTTATTTCTTCTCCTTGCCTAGTATCCTTAACTAAAACATCCAGTGCACTGTTCAATAAAGGTGATTAGAGTGAGCATCCTTGCCTTGTTCTTGATCTTAGGGGAAATGATTTCAGTCCTTCTCCATTAAGCATGATAGTATCTGTAGGTTTTTCAAAGATGTTCTTTACCAGGTTGAGGGAGTGTCCTTCTATTGCTAATTTGTTGTATATTCTTATCATTAAAGGGTGCTGGATGTTGTCTATTTTTTTTCTGCCTAGATTGAGATGATCATAGGGGAAACTTAATCCTTTATTCATTACATTGATTGATTTTTCTATGTTGAACCCATCCTGCATTCCTGGGATAAATAGTCCTTCGTAATGGTACATAATCTTTTGAATATGTTGCTGGATTCAGTTTGCTACTACTTTGTTGACATTTTTGCATCTATATTAACAAGGGATATCAGTCTGCAATTTTATTCTCTTGTGATGTCTCTGTCTGGCATTGGCATCAGGGTAACTCTGGTCTCCGAGTTAGTTAAGAAATATCCCCTCCTCCTCAATATTTTAGAAAAGTTTGGGAAGGAGTGGTGTTAATTCTTTTTTACACATTTGATAGAATTCAGCCGTGAAACCATCTGGTTTCACACTTTTCTTCATTGGGAGATTTTTAATTACTGATTCAATCTCTTGTTATCTAGGTCTATTCATATTTTTTATTTCTTCTTTGGTAGTTTGCATGTTTCTAGGAATTTGTCCATTTTGCTTGATTATCTAATTCAGTGGTATACAATTGTTCACAGTATTGTTTTATAATGCTTTGTGTTTCTCTATTGTCAGTAATAATATCTCCTGTTTCATTCCTGATTTTAGTAATTGAGGCCTCTCTCTCTCTCTCTCTCTCTCTCTCTCTCTCTCTGTCAGTTTATCTAAAGGTTTGTCAATTTTGTTGATCTTTCCAAAGATCCAACTTTTGGTTTCATTGACTCTCTACTGTTTGTATAGTCTCCATTTTATTTATCTCTGCTCTAATCTTTATTAATTCATTTCTTCTGTTTGCTTAAGATTTAGTTTGATCCTCTTTTTCTAGTTTCTTAAGGTAGAAGGTTAGGTTATTGATTTGAAATCTTTGTTCTTTTAATGAAAGCATTTATAACTATAAATTTCTCTCTGAGCACTACTTTTGCTCTATAAAATGTATTTTGGCATGCTTTATTTTTGTCTTCATTCTTCTCAAAGTATTTTCTAATTCCTCTTGTGATTTCTTCTTTAACATTGGTTGTTTAAAGAGTGTGTTGTTCGATTTCCAAATTGTGGATTTTCCAAATTTCCTTGTTATTAATTTCTAATTTCACCCCATTATGGTTAGAGAAGATACTTTATATGATTTCAATCTTTTAAAATTTATTTATAGTTGTTTTGTGGCTTAAGATATGGTCTATACCAGAGAATGTCCCATGTACAATCAAAAAGAATATGTACTCTGCTATTATTAGGTGGAGTGTCTTGTTAGTGCTAGTGAGTTTGTTTTTTTAATCTATTTCCTTTTTTGCCTCTTGTCCAATTAGTCAATCTATTCTTGAAACTGGAGTGTTGAAGTCACCAACTATTATTGTTGAATTACTTTGCCTTTGAACTCTGTCCATATATACTTCATAAATTTGAAAACTCTGCTATTCGGTACATATATACTTATAGCTGATATATCTTCTAAAGGGATTGACACTTTTTTTTGCTGTTATATAATATCCTTCTTTGTCTCTTGTAACAGTTTTTGTTTTAAGGTCTATTTTATCTGATCGTCACACCAGCTCTCTTTTGATTACTATTTGGACAAAATAACTTTTTTATTCTTTTGCTTCCAATTTGTGTCTTTTATTCCAAAGTAGTTCTCTTGTAGCCAAGATATAGTTGGATCCATTCTTTTTAATCCATCTGCCCATCTCCACATTTTCACTGGAAAGTTTAATCTATTTATATATGATATGATGACTGATAAGAAAGGATATCTGCCATTTTGCTATGTTTTCTCTGTCTTATATCTTTTATTTCCTGAATTCATCCTTTACTGCCTAGTTTCGTGTTAGACAAACATTTTTAAATATACCATTTTGATTTCTTTCTCATTTATTTTACCATATGTGTTTTTAGTTAGTTTCTTGGTTGTTGCTTTGGGAATTACAATTAATACCTTCAATTATAGCAATCTAGTTTGAATTAATACTGAGTCACAATAATATATAAAACATTTGCTCCTGTGTATCTCCATCACCCATCCTTTAGGTTATTATTGTCACAAATTACATCTTTGTACCTGTGTTTGAAGCAACAGATTTATAATTGTTTTTAGTAGAAAAAAAAATATAAAAAAAAGTATATTGCTAACCAAAAACATGTTGATACTTACTTTTATATATTTTTATTGGTGTTCTTTATTTCCTCATGCAGATTTTAATTACCCTTTAGTGCTCTATCATTTCAACCTGAAGAACTCCCTCTGGCATTTATTGTAGAGTAGGTTGACTGGAAACAAACTCTCTTCTTATTCTTCAGGGAATGTCTTAATTTCTCCTTCATTTTGGATGTATAGTTTTGCCAGATACAGAATTTTTGCTTACCCGTCTTTTTCGTTTGTTTTCTTTTAGCACTTTGAATGCATCAGCTGATTGCCTTCTGGTCTCCATGATTTCTGATAAGAAATAGATTATGAATCTTATCAGGGATCACTTGCACATAGTCAAGTCACTTCTCTCTTACTGTTCTCAGTATTCTCTCTCTTTGTCTTTAGCACCCAGCAGTCTGATTAGTGTATGTTTTCACATGGATCTTTTTTGAGTTAATCTTATTTGGGATTCATTACACTCCTTGGATGTGTAGATTTTAGTCTTTCATTGAATTTTTGAAGTTTTCACCTATTATTTCTTCAAATATTATTTACATCCCTTTCTCTTCTATAGGAATGGCATTACGCCTATGTGAGTGTGCTTGATAGTGTCCCATGGGTATCTTAGGTATTGTTCATTTTCTTCACTCCTCTTTCCTTCTTTGCTTCATATTGACTGATATGAATTGATCTGTGTTCAAGTTGGCAGAGTCTTTCTTCTGAATCTTCTTCTCAAATTCATTCTTTATCCCTCTGATGAATTTTTTTCTTTCAGTTATTATCTTTCAACTCCAGAATCTCTACCTGGTTACTTTTTACAACTTTTATCTTTTTGTTGATATTCTTTATTTGGCGAGATATCTTTCTCACCTCTACATTCTTCATACATGGTTTTCCTTAGCATTTGAGCATATTTAAAGTAGCTGATGTACAGTCTTCATCTACTAAGTATAATGTATAGGCTTCCTCAGAGGCAGTTTATATTGCATTTTTAATTTCTCCAATGCAGGGTGAATTGGTGAGGGGCACTGAGGGGGACACTTGACAGGATGAGCACTGGGTGTTATCCTGTATCTTGGTAAATTGAACACCAATAAAAATTAATTTATTAAAAAAAACTTCCAGGGATCCCTGGGTGGCGCAGTGGTTTGGCGCCTGCCTTTGGCCCAGGGCACGATCCTGGAGACCCCGGATCGAATCCTACGTTGGGCTCCTGGTGCATGGAGCCTGCTTCTCCCTCTGCCTGTGTCTCTGCCTCTCTTTCTCTCTCTGTATGACTATCATAAATAAAAAAATAAAATAAAATAAAATAAAAATAAAAATAAACTTCCAATGCATGGACCATACATTCTCTTTTCTTTGAATACCTCATAACCTTTTTTGAGAGCTGGACATTTGAGTACTACAATGTGGCAACTTTTGAAACCAGATTCTTGGGCAGCCCCGGTGGCTCAGCAGTTTAGTGCTGCCTTCAGCCCAGGGCCTGATCCTGGAGGCCTGGAATCGAGTCCCATGTCGGGCTCCATGCATGGAGCCTGCTTCTCCCTCTCCCTGTGTCTTTGCCTCTCTCTGTGTGTGTCTCTCGTGAATAAATAAATAAAATCTTAAAAAAAAAAAAAAAGAAGCCAGATTCTCTCCTGTTCCCAGGTTAGTTATTGGTTCCCAGGTAGTTATTGCTTATTGTGGCTACATTTGTTTGTTTTCTAAACTAATTTTGTAAAATCTGTATTTTTTTGTCACGCATAACCACTGGTGCCTCGTTAAGTTACCTTAGTGGTCAGCTAGTGATTTGACAGAGATTTCATTAAACATAGAGGACTCCCCTCCCTACTCCCACTTTACCCCCCTCCAAAACTCCCAGTTTTTATAAATAAATTTTGCAGAGTAAACCTTCAACACTCAGCTGAGCAATTTACAACTCTGCTCTAACTTTCACTTTCTGCTTGCACAGAGTCAGAAGGTCAATGAAGGTGAGAGTTCAGGGCTTTCTCGGATATTTTCTGTGTATGCATCCCACCCCATGTGCACCTAGCTGAGTAGATATGCTTTTAGGAGTGTCTATTATTTGCTCCAGCTGGTATCCCTTACTTCAAGTGGCAACAGCTAATAAAATTGCCTTTAAATGTTTCTGACGAATGTCTCCATGTAGTCATCGTTCCACCTTGGGAGAATTCTGAGTTAGGTGAATTAAAGCAAGCCCTTTGAATTAGTCCTTCAGGGAACTACCAGATAAGCCAAAACCCACAACCATAATTTCTGAAGGCAAAGCTGCTCCACATTAGTCAACACTGGAAACCCATACCAGGAGTGCAGGATGCCAGCTTCAAGACCATTCCTGAGCTGGGGAGAGAGGTTGGGACCAAGGGAAGCTAAAAACCCCATGAAGCTTCCGTACTGAGATTCAGCCACTTTCTTTTGATCAAATGTTTGTCTGGTTGCTGTAAACCTTTGGCTAGTTTCCAGAGTTATGATAAAGTTGATTCTGACCGCATTTTGTCAATTTATTTACTGTTTTCATGGAAAACAGGGCCTTGGAGTTGCCTATCTTCCATTTTTACCGATGTCACCTAGAACATCCTCTTTTATATCATGAAAACAACTAGGGTAGAGAGAAGAATTCACCAAAGAGCTTTTTAAAAAAATACATTGTAGCTCATAAAACAGTGAGTGACATCATCTAATTTTGGTATTTTGTCATATTGCTTATAGCTGACATTTTACATGGTTGTAAATCATGTGGATGGTAGTAAAGTTTGCAGGTGTTATAGAGGCTATCCTGCAGGAGAAAAGCACATGCAAGTATCTCAATTGATTTGCCCCCAGGTTGGAATTTTTTTAGTTCCATGGACTTCATACTTATTGTTCAAATTCCTGAATTTTAAAAATAGGGAAAGAAGCCATGGTTCAGTTTAGTACACAGAGTCCATTTCCACTTTATATTCAGACATGTTTTTTATTTTGTTTTAAACTGAATGCTCCAGTAGCAAAACTCTCAAATGGAATTATATACATCGGTGATAATTTTTTCAAGATAAAGAAAGAAAAAGAAAAAGTATGATAAAAAATTACATGAGGTTATTTATCAGGTTGGAGCTGACAAGATTCAGACATTTAAGAACAATACAATTCCACTTAGTGACACCTATCCCACTTACCCATTTATCCCTCATTTTGCCTAACTATGTGTCTGCAACCAAATATCTACTCAATGCATATTTGTCAGATTAATATTATAATTATAAATGATGGGAATGCCAACTCCGTAGTCTATAAGGCTCTCTATTCCTCCTGTGGGCATGGGTGGATAAACAATATCAAGATTACCTTTTGCAGGTCCTAGAATATTAAAACAATCTCTGCAAATTAAAGACAACAGCTCCTTAAATTTATGAACCAATCATGAGCTTCTGTCATTTAAGGGATACTATTTTCTTCATGAAGTGGAAAGTATCATTTGCAAAAGTGGAATAGGTGGTGGTGGCTTTGAGTTTCATGCCAGATATTGCTCTCTGTACATGACATCTCATGATCACAATGCATCCTGAGGCAATTTCTTTTAGATTCCCATTATACAGATAAGGAAATGTAGTCATAGAAAAAAAAAGTTTGATAATTTGCCCCAGGTTTCACATCTAGTAAGTGGTGAACTGAGATGTGAATCTAGTCAGTTTGACCATAGAGGTCATGTCCCTAACCACTACACTAGCCTCTTGAGTTGAGTTCATGATTATGAATTTATGGACACTGGTCTTTGTGGTTGTATGGATTTTCTCTCCCCACTGCCCCTCAATCCAGATATGAGCATTTTATTTTTTTTATTTTTTTTAATTAATTTTTATTGGTGTTCAATTTACCAACTTACAGAAAAACACCCAGTGCTCCAGATATGAGCATTTTAATATGGAATTCCAGATTTGGGTGTTTAATAGGCAGATGTATTAGAAAAAAAAGGGTAAAGGGGTGAAATAAATGATAAGAGAAGGGTTACAGCAATGAGGCCTAGACACTAATAGGGAAGAAGGGATGGGCAGGAGGTAGTTGGTAACAGTGATGAAAGACATGGGTTTGGAAGTCTCAATGAGATCTGAAAGCAGGGGCTGTGGGAACAAGTAAGAGAGAGGTTTTAGGATAGGAGATGGTGGTCAGAGAGTAGGTCTTTTTGTGCAAGTTCTCTTCATGTGGAACAATTTGGAGCAATCATAAGGTGTGCATTTTGGTCCTATGTGTGGAAGTCTGAAGATTATTGGAGATTATGGTCAAGTGGAAAGGATGTCAGAACTTGAGAGTTCAGATCATTAAACAAGATGTTTGCCTGGATGTTACAGAAAATGTAAAAGATGGTGGATTCCAGGGAAGTGAAGGTTTTTGAACAGGTCATGCCTTGAGCTCATTCACTCTCTATTGGATTATCCCCTCCTCTTACTTTCCAGTCACCCCACAGGCTTGTCGCCCATTTTTGCAGCTTACTTAGAATAGTTCAAGTGATATTATCAGTCACCATATTCTCGCAGTAGAACTTCTGTGATCTCAGAGAGTCGCATTTTTGAGCATTCCAATTCAGGGAGAAAAAAAAAAGAGATGCACACATTATTTATTCATAGCATGTTCTTACTTTCAAATATTTTATTCCTGAGCTTATCACTAGAAAGGGTTCTGAAGTAAGGAAGAAGGATGTGAAGGCTCTTAGGTTTTTATTCACAAGTTTCTTTAAAAAATTTGTTTGTTTGTTTTCTCTCTGCCCAGATTCAGATTTTTCCATAGCCAGAAGTTTAGTAAGGAAAGCATGCTTTGAAGATCTTTCTGTGCCCCCCAGCCCAGCATGCATTATTTACTTAAAAGTCTATGCCATTAGCCACAAAACTCTCCCAGTAAATTCCAGTGGTTTAACTTTCCCATAACTGTAAGGAACCAGCTCTCTGGCCTCCCTGGCATAGAGAGAAAGAAACTTGCCCTATCAAATCTCAGCTCTCCTGGAACCATAGCTGACTGCTTGAGAAATTCTTATGTCCTAGAGAAACATCAGTTCAGCCATTCTAAATGAAAGTTTTGGCAAGTGTTTTCTGGAGCAGCAATGGCACTACTAAGGCTCTGCTCTGCTCCATTACACCCTCCCTTTGGAGGCTTATCCGAGAATCCATACAGACCATGTGCGAGCTAGCAAGCCCTAAGGGGACTGGCAAGCCCCCACAACTACATGCAAAGCTGACAGGAACCAGCTGACAAGCAGGATGCACATGTGCTCAAGAGACGAGAACCATAAGGTAGGAGGGAAGGAGGTGAGCATTACTCATCACTCTAAGCCAAAATGACAAATCAGTTGGATCCAGGATAATGCGGAAGGAAATGAGCTAAGTCCCTGCAACCCATGACTAGTCCCTGACATCCTCATGTGACCTCCTCACCCATCACAGATGATCATTCCCATGTAGCCTGATTAGGAGAATGTGCTTTCAGTAGCTCACAGCTCCTCATTTCACCATTGCGGGGACTCCTGGGAAGTGTTCTGGAAAGAAATTGACAACTATTCTATCAGTGGTGTTAGACTTACAGGGAATTGGTATTCTTCCTTCTAATTTTTAATTTTTCTATTTTTTTCTATAATAAACATGCATATTATAAAAGAAATACAAGCTTATTTAAACTTTTCCCCCTTAGCTTAAAATTAAGTCCTTTTATCACTTTATCTATAAGATACAGCAGATTAAAAACTCTTCTAGCAGCTCCTGACCCAGGATTCCTGACCCAGAGTTCCTCTATGAGTTCTCATTTTATAAAGTAGGGGCCTACACAGAGAAGCCCCTCAGCAAATGCTACAATGATTGATAATGATGTTGGCATAGAACAGAAACGCGAAAGAGTGCGCATCACCATTAGCACCAACGTCTTTCAGAAAAATCTTACAGAATTACTTGAAATAGATATCTGGCCTTCTAAAGAAGAGAAAAACTTATAGGTAAAGCAAAATAAGTCAAATTCTTACCACCCCACCTCTATCCAGATCACCTTTACTCACTGGCTAGCCACACCCATCCCTGATTGTGAAAATCAACCATTCAAGAGCCAGTTTTTACCCCTATCATTATGCCATTCATTTCTAAAAGACATGATTCTTGTATTTACAGCTCTGTAAATAAAACATTTTAATTTTAGTATATGTGCTGCCGAAGCGAGCACAAGAAAACATTTTAATGGGCAGATCATGGATTGAGGAAGAGGAGAAGACCAAAGAGAGCTAGAAAGAAAGTTTGGATCACCAAATATTTAATTTTTTAAAAAAAGGACTAATTTGAAATGTATTCAAACTTCCTAAATCTAAAATACTATGGATGCAATTCACTTTCAATTCAGATTTAAATACAATCTGACCTATACAATCTTACCCTACCCTACCCTGCTCCTTAGTAAAGGGATGTGAGGAGGAGCAGCAGGTGTGCAGAGTGTGTGTATAAACCATTACATGTGGAAACTTCGAATAAGTTTTAGTAGAACGAAACCTCTGTAGATTAGAAATGCACACTTTTTATTAATTTAGTAGAACTTTATAATCATCCTCCTTATCTCTGCCACAAGGGAGCTGTTTCTCTCTAAACTAGGACAAATTTACATAAATTAAAATCTTGCTTTGTTAAGTTTCAACTTTCAGAGGGAAAGAATGAGGGATCTATTAATAATCTACAATTATTAGGTATCTACTGTGAGCTGCAATTGTGATATTTGGTTTGGGCAGATATCTCACTTTATTTTTGGCAAAACCCTGAGTTGAGAACAAGGCCAAGTGACTTGCCCAAGATCATACAGCTTTTGAGAGACAGGCTCGTATTCCAGGTCTATTGGAGTCCAAAGCCTTCAACCTCGTTCTTTTTTGCCATTCTTAAAGACGTTTGTTTTCCTTAGTTCCAATAACTAATGTAAATTCTGAATCATAAACATTTAGCCTTATGGGGGGGAGGTGCATAACCCAAGAAAAGTAAGACCAATGAATATAATAAATTCATCGTGGTAACGTTGCCTAGCCTGATGACTGTATCCCTTCAACATAATGTTCTCTTTTCAAGTGCCAAAAGTAATCTATTCTAATGTTTAAATGTTTTTAAAACATTCTAAATGATTTCTCTTGAGGCTATAATACCTTTTGAAAGGACCTTCTGGTATTGCTTAAATATGTAGACTTTCTTCCTCAGAATTATAAGGACTTATATGTAAACCAAATTCATTCACATGCTCCCAACCTATTCCCCTTGCTCCCTATTTTCACTCACTTAGAAGAGTCTAAGCCAGGTTTTCAAAATGACTTTTCATAGTTTTTCATCTTTTGAGATTTAAATTTTAAATTTATGTCTTTGCTACCCCAGGCCTTCTCCCTTTCTAATTTATTTTTCACTTACTTCAAGCCATCAACATATCCCTGCCACCAGGTTTGATTTATATTGCCCAGGAACATAATCCAATCATGAATCTTCCTTGGGAATGCCAACATGGCAGGAGAGAGAGAGCTCACTTTAATGATCTTTCTGGGGTAGGAAACAAAAAGCAAAAGATCAGTGGGACTTTAAAAATACTTTTAAGCAAACCTTATAAGCTATGGTAACACGAGAAACCTGGTTCTTCCTTGACTCCAAAACTGAGAGCAGCAATCCTTCAGACCATTGCTCTTTGCTGTTCTCTCACAGGAATTGGAATTAGTCAGTTGAAGTTACAAATAAAGGACCCCCAATATCCACAACAATTATCCCACCTCCATTCCAGATCCTATGTGGATCTCCACTAAAATCAGGCACTTCTCATTTTACCTGACCAGGTGAACATATCTGGTCCTCTGTGCTACGTCCCACCACTAAATGACATAACTATCTCCTGAGCCACAGGGCAGTTGTAGCGGTTCTTTGTGTTGTTAGTCATTGGTGTTTTAGCCAAGGAGCATATCTGATAGCAGTACATTGTGGTGTCTCCCAGTCATAATCAAGCTTCAGCCAGGGCAGGAACCAGGGAGGCTTCAGGCCCAAGAATCCACAGGCCTTTTAACCACTGCTCTATACTTAACATGATTCAAATTTAGACTTTCAGATTTGTTGTCTCTTTGTTCCATGGCTAGATTCTCAGGAGGGAATATCTCATTAGTTTATTAGATGCTCACCCCAGGTTTTGTGATTTGGCTCAGGGTCCCTGAATGCATACATAGCCACCAAGAGTCAAACTTCACATCCCTGGACCTATACCCTGAGAAAGTTGTTGCACTTTCCTAAGGGATATCTCATAGATGCAGGTTCCGAACACAGCACCACTGAATCTTCTGAGGCTTTTCAGAAATGTGGCAGTCAAGAGGGCATCTGAAGTTTAATTTCAAAGACTAAGTTAGCAAGTACAAAATTGGAATGTCAGTCAATAGAAAGCTCTATTTTTATTTAGTTTAATTCAGCAAGCATCAACAGTACACATACTATCTACAAAACACTATGTTAAATAACATAGGCCTATTGAAAAGAAAGAAAAGAACTGATCCCTGCCATCAAAGCAAATCTCTCCTAAAATTGACCTGGAAGTCTTCATTGACGGTCATTCATTTATGCGTGCTTTCAACAAATATTTGCTGAGCTCCTACTATGTACTAGACACTGTTGCAGTTCTGAAGGATTCATTAATTAACACAGGTGACAAAAATCCCTGCTTTCACGGAATAATTAGATAAACAAAGTAAGTAATAACTAAAATATAGGCCCAAATCTCGGCTTTACCACTTGTACAGTGAAGGTCATATTTCTGAATCTCTCCATTGTTCTCATTTTTGAACTGAAAATCATAATAGTACCTCTCCCATAGTATTGTCATAAAAGTGTATCTACCACATAGTAAGAGCCACTATCATCATCATCATCACCATTATAGGACTCTTCATCCCCTCTCACCCTGAGGTCAATGCCTTAAAGCTCCCTCTCTCAATCCAACTCTGCCAAGAAGCTCTTAAACCAGACTGATAAAGATGAGGATGGTGTTTCATTGACTTGTTCATTGTGGGTAAGGGACTATAGTAGATGCTAGGTTCACCAGCAGAGGCTGTGATGCATTTTGAGGTGCAAGGTGTTTATTAAGAATCAATACCTATGAAAGGAAAAAGGAGGAAGAAAGATCAGGCAAAGGGAAAAGCTGAACCACAGCTCTCAAGCCCAGAAGATTATCAACCAAGCACAGAATGTTCTGAAGCCATTAAAATGTCCTTTTTTGGGTCAAATGTCTGTGTCTTTCTATCCCCATCTATCACTTAATGGGGAATCTGGAGTATTTAGCCAGGATGTTTCCGTGTCTCCCATAGACTAAGGCCTAAGAAGAAAAAAAATACGATCTTAAGCCCTAAAAACTTTACAGTTTGGGAAATGAAAGGAGGTTACATGGATAATGACAACAGTGAAAATGTTGTCAGGCAACTCTTTAACAGAAAGAATACTTCTGGCTGAGAGAAGAACAAATAAAAGTATTGAACTCTTCAGGCTAAGAAAATGTTCAAAGATGAATTGAGCAAGAAATTGATAAACTCTTGCATGATTAGCGTATTAGTGGTTCTCATTTCATTAGATTTTATTTCTTCAATTAAACTGGCATGAAACTAACTGACAATCTGTATCAATGCAACACAAAGTATGGTCCATAGACTGTGATGGTCTGCAAACTGTTCCCAGCCCTAAACTAAATAAGTATAGAAGGGTAAGAATCAGCATTTAGAAAAGTTTTTAGCAATTTGACATAGTAATTTCCTGTCTATTGCAATCTATAATAAAACATTTGAGCTTGTATTTTGCTCACCAGTTTGGGTTTTTTCAACTTCTTTTTTTTAATTTAAGTATGATTGACACACATGCTACATTAGTCTCAGGTGTACAACATAAGGATTCAACTTCCAATATGGAGTGTCCTCAAAAAATTAAAAATAGAAACCCCATATGGTCCAATATTTTCTACTTTATTTTTGTGATAATTTATTTTTATTGTATTTTACAAAATGGTTAGCCTTTAAAGGATTAGACTTTAAAAAAAAAATACATGATTCTTCACCATGTCACTTAAGCATCACTGGTGAATATTACATGTGTCTTATTTTTATGAAACTTGTTTTTAAAATTTTTAAGAATATATTTTATTAAATATAAATCCCTGTCATGCTTATGATTGTTAATTTGGAAATTAACAGTGTATGTCATTTAATGACCAAGTGCACTCCTCCTATAAATTGCCTAAAAAGAGAATTATTTTTGTGTTATAATAAGAAATACATACATAGTGTTTGTCTCCTGAAACACTTAGATTCTTTGGAATGATAAGAATTACTTTTGAGCTGACTGGTGGCTGGAGGTGCCAGATAGCTTCAGGATGGAAGCAGATCATCAGAGAGACCAAGCCACAATTAGAATTTTAGCCCCATCCCCAACCTCCAGGGAGAGAAGGACTTGAGATTTAATTGCCAATTGGTGATGATTTAATCAATCGCACCTACATAATGGAACCTCCATAAAAACTTTTGATGGGTTTTGAAGAACTTCCAGGTTGGTGAACACATGGAAGTCTAAGAGGGTGGTCCGCCATCTCCTGTACCCCCCCCCCACCCCTCCTCTATGCATTGCTTCCATTTGGATGTCTCTAGTTGTATCTTTTATAACAGGCAAACATAAGTAAAGTGTTTTCTGAGTTCTGTGAGTTGTCCAATGAATTATTAAACCTACAGAAGGGGTCAAGGACCCTCTGAATTTGTGGTAAGCCAGGTAGAAGTGTGAGCAGTCTGGGCACCTCGCTTACAGCTGGGAGGGCGCAGTCTTGAGGGGATGAACGCTTGACCTGTGGGATCTATTGCTAACTCCTGGAAGTCAGTGTCAAAACTGAATTGAATGGTAGAACCCCAGTTGGTGTTAGAGAATTAGAGAACTGAACTTGGTATCAGAAAACACCACACATTTCATATCAGAAATGGCATCAGAAAGTAAACATAACTATTTTATATGAGTCCAATTTTCTACTAACTTTCGTTTAATTACAAGAGATATTCACCTGCATGTGACGTCAACAGAATTAAATAAATCAAAATATGTATATATATATATATATAATAAAGCATTAAAATAGCTTTAGCAGAGAAGTAATTTTTTATGAAAAGTAAATAATCCTCAAAATAAGTTATGGAGGAGGGGCACCTGAGTGGCTCAGTCAGTTAAGCATCTGCCTTTGGCTCAGGTCACGGTCCCAGGGTCCTGGGATCAAGTCTTGTGGCAGATTCCCTGCTCAGCAAGGAGTCTGCTTCTCCCTCTCCCTCTGCCTCTCCTCCCTGCTCATACTTGCCCTTTCTCTCTCTCTCTCAAATAAACAAATAAAATCTTTTAAAAATTAAATTATCAAGCATAAATACAGGAATATGATTTTTAAAGCTTTTTCAACAGTACCTTCAAGCTGTAAAAGAAAAGCAGTGAAGATGAACACAGAGAATGCACTGAGCTGAGCATTCCACGAGGCTATTCTTCCATGAGGTGTTTCCCTGACTCTTCTAGAAACTTCCAGCCATCGTAAGTTATTATTATTTGTTTTCATGAGGGCTAAAGGAAGGTACTCAAACATCAGAGGTATTGAATTAAAATCCAGCATGAGGCAACTTTAAATAAGGAAGCAGGAATATATTTGTAAAAAAGGTCTTGAATTTTTTTTCAAAAATAAAATGTTGGTAACATGACAACTCTCACACACATACACTCGGTTTATAATTTCTAAAACAGAGCATTAAAAACGATTTTTAGCAAGATGTTTTTTAAGTAACTAAATGTAGATTTGAGTATCTTTAAGAAACTCTATCAAGTAAGATTTTATTACATCGATATATTACTTGTGCTACAAAAGATTCCTACCTGTTTAAAAGAAACCGTGACAGTTGTTCTCTTTTGCTTTATTTACCTGTAGCCTCCTATTACAATATAGAAAGTGAAGGTGATGTGCTTTAGGAGTTCCAGGAAAAGAGAAAGCCAAGAAATTAATATCCCTTAATAGTTGATGGGTAGAATAATAAGAGATTTTTTAAAAATAGCATCTCTATACTGATGTTATATGGTAATTGAAAAACACAATTCAATATTTTTCTAAAAAATCTTTTCAAAGGCATTATCTGTAGTATGCGAGTAACAAGCAGTAGGAATCAGATGAGTTTCAGATCCGGAATCTGGGAAAAAGATCATCAGAGAAAAATCATTCTCTAACACAAAGTTAGTATCACCACTAGAGTAAATAGAATTAGTTTTGATTCCTTTTGAATTATGATTTAGACACTGACAACTTTTATTTTTTTATTTAAATTCAGTTTTCCAACATATGACAATTTTATTGCTCATCATTTAAAAGAATCTCTCTAAATTGTAAACAGTATAAAATAAGTCAACAACTTGGATATTTTAATAAATTATAAGATTTTCATTGCCAGGATATGAAATTTGTGTATTATATTGAGAACAGAGATAAAGAGGGGCCAGGATACTAAGTATTAGTTGTGAGTCTCAAGCACTGCTTGATAGAGATGAATATTCTGATTCTACAGGAAAGATTCTTGGAGCGTATATGGTAGAAACCCAATAAATAGTTGCTAATTGATTAGTGTGTGAATGAACTAGTGAATAAATGAATTAAATACCCTTAACAAGGAGTCCTCATTCAGGAATAAAGTCTTTATTAGAACTGTCTCCTGACTAGATCTAATTTTCTGGAGGGATGAATCTTTGCTTATCAAGACAGTCTCCGAGTTTTCTGGGTGCAAAGTCCGCATACACTGATCTTTTCATTAGGTCAAGTCTATCTTACAGTATTAATGAGTAAACTGACATTTTGTGTTTATACTGGATTCTTAAGATTTTGGTGAACATCAATTGATTTCCCAAGATCTGATCAGTAAGAAGATGAAGGACGAAAGCTGAGGGTTGCCCTAGAATAAACAAGTTTAAACCATGAGCCCTTGTAAGTCTAAAGTAGAAATCCATTTGTAAAACCCAGGCTGAACAATCGCCTGGATTTACCCACCTAGTCTACTCATAAGCTGCACTGCTGGCATATTTTCTGTGTAGAAACGTACACTTATATTGGAATAAATCTGATCTACTCACATTTCCTTCTTCTATTCCAGCTTAATCCCTAAAGAGATGCATGTGAAAGTCGGAAATGCTTTACTTTCCTAGGACAGAACAAAAGTTAAGAACTAACTGCTACTTGCCATCATTGAAAGGAGCAGAGGAATCCCTGATCCACACTTCGGCACCGTCACTCAGCGCTGCCCCTTCCCTGTGGGCTGATGGCTTCTGCGTTCCATCTCTGAGTATCTTTCCAATCTTTGCATTGACAGAAGTCATGATTTAAGACTCACGTAGGCACTTTCTTTTTAAAGAACCAATAGAGTTGCAGATCTTTTTAAAAAAGAAACACTAATGCTCACCACACTCAGCTGATGTTCAATTATCCCTTTATAATTCTCTAATAAGGAATGCCTGAGGCAATCTACTGTTTTAAGCATTATAGAATTACTGAATAAAAGTAGACATTGAATACCTTGAGTTCAATAAAATTTGCCACCCATTGATGTGTAACTGCAAATAACTTGGTGTTTTAGAGTAAATGGAGGTGAAAATCAGAACGGTTGGTGGGAATTCCCAGGAGTACCAGAAAATTAAAAACCCAGATAAATGCAGCACGCTGGTAATGAGATGAAATTTAGGGATTAATTGGTCTTGGCTTCCTGATATTGTGACCATAAAAATCTTAGGTTGACTGATATTATGTAATATTTGCTGATACAAAGGTCAAGCAATCAAATTTTGGAAGTGCTGGTTAAATAAACCAAAATCACATCTATGTTCTGTTACACTTCTCTGAGCCCTTCGTGTGCTAACATACATAGTCCACCTCAGAGAAGGGCATATAAAAAGCACATAGCACTCCATAAAAGAAATGGGGAAATGAAAGAACATTTCACAGGATTATTTCATCATCGAACTCTTTCTTCAGGAAACATCTATGAACATTTCCTGGAATACGGTTTGGGATTTGCTGACCTAGTTTGGTTTCCTCTCAGGAAAAGTGAAGAAAGAGACTTTGTGAGAGAAATGTATGTAACACTAAAAAGCAAGCCAGTGACAGAACTAGAAAAATAAAAATCATAATTTCCTCTATTCTATACATTATTTAGGAAATATTAGAGGGATGAGAAAAATTTATGAACAGTTGTAAAATTCTATCAGGTGAACTCTACATCTGATGGTAAAAGTTATAAAGAATTAGAGGCATCTACTTTCACTTCAATGTCAGCCCAAAATATTGTTAAAAAACAAAATAATTGATCAATAATACAGAATCAGAGAAATTATAGACAAGGGAACAATTAGTGGGATAAGTAGTTTGACTATCGCATCGAGTCAATCTTTACAACCATTGTAAGGCAGTTTATTTTTATCATGTTAAAACCCATCTGGAGATAGACAGCAGGTCCAGGCACAGGAGGAAACTGGCAAGGATTTGGGCTCTTTCAATCAATCTTCAGGCTCCACCAGCCTCAGTGGATGATTCTCATGGTCATGGTCACTCATCACTGCTCTGCACCTCTCCTATCTTGTCTGACCTCCAGTACTGAAGAAGGGGGTTGATAAAGGGTGAAAGATTCATTCCAGCTAGGTCAACTTTTTGTGGTTTTTGTTTTTTTCATCAGAAAAAAACACTATCTTTCCTGGAAATTCTACCAAGTAATCTTCTGCCTATATGTGCTTACATCTAATTGGCCAGAGGTATCTCATAAGCAACCCTGGAAAATTGAGTTGGATTATTTTTTTCTTTGAAAGCTAGACACACTTTTGCTCCAAACCAAATCAGGGCAATGTTAATCAAGAGAAAGGGCACAGGCCTAGTGTGAAAGCGACTGCCCACGCAGGAATTAGTATTCGTATTTTCATATCAGGAGACTGATACTTCAGGGATCAATATTTAGTCAACATCACATAGCTAATAGGTGGGTATCAGACATGGAAGCCAGACCTATCCGGGGCCTCAAAACTGGCATATTTTGTTCAAAATGCAGGTTCTCTGAGAGGGGAACAGAGGCAATTAGGAAACAACATTCAAATATAGCTATTGTGTAAAAGCCCTTACAGAATTTAGACAGGAAAAAAAAATCTGTGGACTTGGCACATAAAAGGAAAGGAAGCAGAGGGCTAAAGAGCCTGTTTGTTCAATTTACTCAGCCCACAAAAGAAGCTTTAAGTTGGTGAGTAAGCATCATTCGTCTTAGCCTCTATTAGAATACCAGTTATTTGGGCTACAATGAGAATATATACTCTTAAAACTCTTCTGAGCCCTCTGGCGTTTTCATTAAGACTTTTTTCTCTGATCCTTTACCTCATTCTCCACCCCCCTTCATACCTCCTCCCCTTCCTCCCCATCTTTCCCTCCAGATACATGGCCATCTCCCACCTCCTTGACTCCCCTGCCACACACACACACACACACACACACACACACACACACACACATTTTGCAAAGCCTCCTATATGGTGGGAACTTTCCAGACTAATTTCCTCTCATGGAGTCCAAGAGAAATGAAGAGAAGATGCAAAAATGACCCTCCATCCTAGCTGCAGGAAAAGTTTGTGTTGCTAGGAAACCAATGGTAGGTGCTAACCATCCCTCACTAAATGAGGGCAGATCCCGGCAGAATCATTCTTTTTGTGGAAGAACCTAGACCATGATTTCACTTCCTACCTCCGACAGGCTCTGTACACGTGTATGCTTTTATTCCCCAATAATAAGCAGCAGAAATGATTAAAAATAATTTTAGGGATATGAAAATGCACCTATGAGGAAGATCAGAGGAGTGGTGTAGCATAATACAGAGCCATAAGACTGAAGGGGTTTCTTACTCTTCAAATATTTAGGCCACTGTTCAGAGAGTGGTGCCATTCTGCAGGGGAGCAAACTAGAAAAACATGTAAGTCAGATTTGGGTGAAATATATGATGGAAAGACCAGTGCTGGACGTTTTTGCATGTCAACAGAGACAGGCATACAGATAGATAGAAGTAGTCAAATATGTTGTTGTCTGCACACAGCATATCATTACTTCTATCATTAACAAGACACATCTTCTGAATTGATTTTCTTATCTTTTTTTGTCACAGACATATGTTGTAGGTTGTTTGCTTAAGTCTGGCCTGAAGGTAGCTAAAGTTAGAAGTCTAGGATTATATCATTTCAGAATGAGAGGAAGGGTAATAGAGGATGATAGGACAGTTTAGAAAGGAATGATTAATTCATTCATTGGACAATTATTTGCATGCTGATCATGTGCCAGGCTCCTTCTAGATGTTGGCACAAAAAGGTCTGACCTCACAGACCTTGTATTTTGGCAGATGAAATAATTAAGAAATGAAATAATTAAGAAAAAATATATATATATGTTGGATGATACTATGCTAAGAAGAAAAATACTGTAAGAAAAGGGGATTTAAAATGTCATGGCAGGTGTTGAAAAGATGAATTTGGAATTAGGATCTGAAATGAGGGAGTGAAGCATCCAGACACGTGGAGGAAGAGCATTCCAGGCAGCGTGAACAGCAGGTGAATGGCTCTGCAGCAGGGCGGTACCTGACATTTGCAAAGAAGAGCAAGGAAGCCAGTGAGGCCGGGATAGTGGTGATGATGAGGACAACAGTAGGAATGGAGCCAGAGAGTCACGGGGGGGAGGGAAGTAAATGTGAGAAGGAGGGGAATCTTATAAGGCCTTGTAGCTCATCACAGGACTTTGGCTTTTCCTCTGAGAGAAATGGTGTGACCAGAGTCAAAGTGTTGGTCAACACTTGCAGAATAACCATGTGTTCGTCTACATATCCCGGTCTCCATGGCAGCTGGGATCGCGCCAGAGGCCTAGCTCTGAGCAGAAGCAACGCATATCACATCGGGTCAAGGTGAAGAGACATTATGCTCCCTTTGTATCCCTCTGCTCTGCTATCATGACCTTTAAATTCAAGTGTTCCAAATGGAAATACTTAGAACCATCTGACCTACATCAGACTTCATCTGAAGGAAAAATAAAGCTTTGCTACCTTATGTCCCTGGGATTGTTAGGGGACATGGGTTTCAGCAGCAGAGCTCGGCCTGCCTAATACAGATGGGGCACTGTTGGAACGCTTTCGAACAGAGGACTGACATTATGTTTAACAGGACGACTCCAGCTGCCATGCTAAGAACAGTCTATGAGGGGAATACCTGGGGGGCTCAGTGGTTGAGCGGCTGCCTTCAGCTCAGGGCGTGACCCCGGGGAACTGGGATCGAGTCCTGCATCGGGCTCCCCGCAGGGAGCCTGCTTCTCCCCCTGCCTGGGTCTCTGTCTCTAACTCTGTGCCTCTCATGAATAAATAAATAAAATCTTAAAAAAGAAAAAAGAATAGTCTACGAGGTTAGGGAGCGAGGGGAAATGAGGAGGGAGAGGGATGTAGTAGGAGTCCACTGCACTGGCCCGGATGGAGCTAGTGGTGGCTGGGCAAGGTTTATGGTGATGAAGGTGGTAAGAGGTCCAATTCCAGGTATGCTGCTGACAGACCGACAGGGAGACATCAGTAAGAAGACAGACGGGACGGGCGTTGGAGGGGATGGAGGCGTCTGAGTGGCTCAGCCAGTTAAGCATCTGCCTTGGTTCTATTTGCTTGTGTGATGTCATGATCCCAGGATCCTAGGATGGAGCCCCACATCGGGCTCCCTGCTCAGCGGGGAGCCTGCTTCTGCCTCTTCCTTTCCCCCTGCTCGTGCTTTCTCTCTCTTCCTCTCAGTCCTTCTCAAATTTATTTATTTATTTATTTATTTATTTATTTATTTATTTTCAAATAAATAAAATCTTTATTTTTTTAAAGATTTTATTTATTTTTTTAAAGATCTTATTTATTCATTCACGATAGACATAGAGAGAGAGAGAGAGAGAGAGGCAGAGACACAGGCAGAGGGAGAAGCAGGCTCCATGCAGGGAGCCTCATGTGGGACTCAATCCCGGGACTACAGGATCATGCCCTGGGCTGAAGACAGGAGCCAAACCATTGAGCCACCAGGGATCCCAAATAAATAAAATCTTTAAAAAAAGAAGAAGAAAAAGAGAGACAGGAGTTGTTGATCTGTACCAGTGGAAAGATGCAATTGCCATCGACTGAGATGGGAATGGGAGAAGGGAAAAGACCAAGAACTCAGTTTGAAGTGAGAGATGCGTATTACTCACTCAGAGGAAGCATACCAAGCAAGCGGTTGGAGATTAGCTTCTGGAGAAACGGCTTGTGGTATATATTTGAGATCCACCAGCACATAGATTATTTTAGTCATGAGTCCACATAAGTTTCCCCAGGGAATGAGTATTACAGAAAAAAAAGGAATCCTACGAGTATGATGCTTAGTGAAAAAGAATACAGATTCTAGAAATGACATGTAGGTCAACTTATGCTGAGAAGCCTCATGTAAGAAAAAGCAGACAAATGCTATCCTGGAAAATAGCTTGGCAGGTCCCCTTCTCTTCAGTATTCTGAAGCTGGGAGGCAGGATTTATGGTGACAGTGGATTCAGAGTAATGAATTTTCACTGGTGAATTAGGATGACCCTAAAAAGAAGTTACGTGAAGATGTTTATGTGGGACTACAGTGTCTGCGCAGAGGACAATCAAAGGAGTGTCTGCACATAAAGAGCAACCATCACTGATGGGAAGAGAAGGCGTTTGCTAAAATGGCACCATCCCTCACTGTCAGGCATCTTGGCATTTGAATCTTGACTAAGCCGTGTCATCTGCTTTGCTCATGTGCATGGCAAGCTCAGCAGACTTCCTTCTAGAACTCCCTCTGGAAGAGAGCAGGTGATGTCTCCACTCTGACTGGGTTCTATTTGCATGTGTGAAAACCACCCTTCTGGTGAAGGACCTACGTGGCAGGTAAATTAAATAACATGAATATGTGCCTGTGTTTCCAACTGTGTGTTTACAGGGTAAGCTAAATGCAGTAACAAACAACCGTATGATCTTAGCGGCTGAGCACAAGAAGAGGTTTGTGGTTTTTTGTTTTTTTTTTATCCCAATCCACCTGGATATTTGATGAGTGCCCTCCACTGTAGTTCTGATATACACTGCCCATTATTCACACTAATCTCCATGGCTCTAATATAAACAACTCCACCATCTTCTAGGGCCTCAGAGTTTTCCACTATGACGTACTGCACCATGGCAGGGAATGAGAGGAGACGGTGCGTGTGGAACATTTCACAGAAACTTTTAAGATATCACACTTGCAAGTGGCATTCATTGTTTCCATCCATATCCCATTGGCCTCACCTAACTTCAAGGGCAAATGGGAACAGCCATCGGCTGTGTGTCCAAGAAGAGGAATGGGTTGAGTGAGCATCTAACCATTCTCCACCACTGTGTGAAAAGCTGCTTTATCATCTACAGTCTTACCCATATGTTGGGTAGATTCACAAATCTGAACTCACAAATTTAACCCAGTTGTGTGATAAAACAGATGCAGACAAACGTTCATCAAGTTCAAGGTTATTCATTTCTATTTCCACCAGCCTTAAGACTGAAATAATTTATCTTTAGAAAATGATCTTGAAACTGGTCCAGAACCTTTACCAGCCACCTATTATTAAATAACTAATCCAGGTTATCGAGCCTTTCTAACCACAGTCCTGAGGACTCACTACCTAAAGATGAATAAGAAATGGCCCCTGTCCTCAATGACCTCACAACTGTGTAGGGGAAACAAACATATAGAACAATCCTACGGGTATCTGAGGAAGGAGTGATCATTAATTCTAATTGTCATGGCAGAGACTGGAGCAGAGTTCTGGGGAAACACAAAAAGGAGATGGTGCTTGAAGTGAAATTTAGAAGCTGAGAGAGAATTCTCCAGGCAGAGAAGAAAAGAAAGAGAATTACAGAAGGAAATCACACTGCGCATCAGAGCTGAGCTCCAAGGGATCCGCTAAAGAGGTAGTTTATTGTGAGATCTTGAGAGACTAGGTAGTGGACTAAGAAATCTAGACCTTGTCCCAGAAGACAAGCCATCCAGAGATTCCTGAGTGTGACAAGGTTTAAGCCATATCTTAGAAAGATGCTTTAGGCAAAGAGAGACCGTAGACTGGAGCTGGGAGGGACAAAGCGTGAGTAGTTAGGAAGCTATTACAATTGCACACATCAGGATCGACAGAAGGCAAGTTTAATGAATAACTCCTACTTTGACATATAAAATCAATAGGCTTGGCAACTTGGAACAGAGCTGGGAGGGGAAGGAAGAGTGAGCGTAAAACCTAAATGCCTTTACCTTTATTTTTCTGATCGTTGGCGTGGTGCCTAGAACATAGCAAGTATTGCTTTCTTGTTTCTGCCCAACGGAAGTGGTTTCAGAAGATGGAGGGGGCTTTTAGGTATTAAAACAAATTCCTTTTGCTCTTCAAAAGCTCTCTAATCCTGGAAATTTTTTTAATAGGGATTAAAATCTTTCACTGTGACATACTCTATTGTTGAGGCTGTGGGGCAATGGGCACTCTCGAGCATTACCAGTGGGAGTGTGAACAGGTACAAATCCAAATGAGGGTGAATTAGTGGCATCTATTAAAATTACAAATGCATATACCCTTGGACCCAGAGATGCCATTTCGGGGAAGTTTTCCTAGAGATACGTGTGTACATGTTCAAAATGGCTTCTGAAAGAGTCCCCCGTTGCAGCCTTGTTTTTAACAGCAAAAGACTGAAACTCAAATGTTCCTGGACAGCAAACTGATTAAATAATTTATGGTATATCATAAAACTGAATTAATAAAAGAAAATTTTAAAAAAGAAGCAGCACACTTCCTACAGATGATAAAGATCCTCAAGATGTATGAAGCGAAGAAAGTCAGATGTGAACAGTGTGCATAATAGGTGGCTTTTTAAGTGAGAAAGAGATCCCAAATTATACTTATATTTCTTTTTTTTTTCTGAGGCATAAAAATTCTGGAACCACGTGAAAGAAATAAGAAAGGTCTATAAATCACATGACTGTATTATCTATTCAAAAATGAAACTAGAATTACTATCTCATTCTACAATTGTTTAACACGCAATGGCGCCTGGATGGGTCAGTGAGTTAAGCATCTGACTCTTAATTTCAGCTCAGGTCATAATCTTAGGGTCATGAGATCAAGCCCTGAGTTGGGCTCCACTCTGGGCTTGGAGTCCACTTGGGATTCTCAGTCTCTCCCACTGCCTCCTCCCCCTCTCCCATTGCATATTCATTCTCTCTCTCTTTCTCTCTCTCTCTCTCTCTCTCAAAAAAAATTTTTTAATACCAAAAAAGTGTAAAACAGTCCCCCACCCCTATCCTATTTCCTCCTCCCTGAGTCCCAAGTAACACACCGACTTAAATTTGCATCAAGACACACCTAAGATTGGGGGATCCCTGGGTGGTGCAGCGGTTTGGCGCCTGCCTTTGGCCCAGGGCGCAATCCTCGAGACCGGGGATCGAATCCCACATCGGGCTCGCGGTGCATGGAGCCTGCTTGTGTCTCTGCCTCTCTCTCTCTCTCTCTCTCTCTCTCTCTCCCCCTCTCTCTATGTGACTATCATAAATAAGTAAAAATTAAAAAAATATATAGACACATTATGCGGACGTAATTTGTCTATAAAAAAAATTTAAAAAAAAAAAGATACACCTAAGATTAGATTCTTCCATAAGAATCACCTGTGAGAGGAGGAGGTAAAGGTAGAGGGAGCAGAGATTACAAGTCTTGAGAATTCCAAATGCCTGAACAAGTGAGACAAGGGGGTGCCATGCTAGAAAAAAAAAGACGTGTGACGGAGAACAAGGCACCTAAGAGGATCCTTACCTGCTTTATAATATTGCAGCATATTTAAAATCCATGGATAATGTGTTGGGCCATTCATCACAAAGATGCTATTTCTTTAGGTGTTTTTTTTTTTTTTTCAGTAACCTTGACATGGCCATTAGTTAATCAGAAGCATAGGCAGAGTTTTCTAGAATTGCAATATTAATAAACTTGAGGTTTGTGGTTCCTTGAAATATTCCCCTAGGTGTTTCATAAAAACTGGCTCTCCCTTAAAACTGAAGGTGAATGTGTCTGGACTCTCTGGCAACTTACCAACCGATGAAGCCTTCATCTGAAGAATATTGATAGATGTATCTATTCGAAACTTGGTGTTTGGCCAATATCTGTGGATCCAAGAACATTAACTATTGCTGCCCAGCCAGCACAATCCTAGGAAACCATGGCCTATCAGAGTAATAGATTCCCTCACACTTCCCACTTTACATCATTTACGTTCTTTAAGATTCCTTCATGATCTTAAAAGATTTTCTTAAAGGGGCACCTGGGTGGCTCAGTTGGTGGAGTGTCAGCCTTTAGCTCAGGTCATGATCCCGGGGTCTGCGATCAAGACCCAGGTCAGGCTCCTTATGTCTCTTCCTCTGCCCCTACCCCTGATCATGCTCTGCCTCTCAAATAAATAAATAGCATTACATCTTTTAAAATTTCTTTAAAAAGAAGAAAGTTTTCTTTTAAAAAGAAGAAAGTTCTTCAAACAGCCAGAGATATGTTTTTTAAAAAATCAGCAATTCATGTTAAGAAAAAAATAGCTTATTCTTTCTGAAAGTTGCTCACTTAGTTCACCAATAAAACTGTGCAAGTAATGAAGTAGCACACAACCAAAATGGGAGTGGAAACAGTAAGTAAATGGAAAGTCTCTTAATTTGCCTCTTTACTAGACTCAGGAAATCTTTGGAGAGCAACATGGAAGACACTTGCTGATAATCTTAGATCAAAATCCACATCACAGGACACCAGGCTACTGGTTTTAATTACACAAACCAAATTTCCATCACCACTAGCGTTCATCCTGGAGTTAAGAAAGAAGATTTATCATTTGCCCTCTGGTATAAATTCTTCCTTTCCTCTTGTCAATAAAACCTCTTATTATATTCATTTTCTTCTACCACAAACATCTCTGACATTTCTCATGACTTTCTGGGGAATATGTGTGTCACTTCACAGAAAAGGGAAGCCTGGCATCATCCATCCTTAGCGTATGACCTCAGACCACAGGGAAGGAGACACGGGGAGTGTCGTTCCCACAGATGGCCTGGAAAACCCTTGGCTACTGACTGTACATGTGAAGTTATGGCAGGTTTCATAGCCTCTGGTTTTTCATTAATATTTCTGTGTGGAAGCCTCCCACCACCCATCTGTCCACACATCAGCCTCTACTACTCATCAGAAGAAACTCTTGACCTTGGCCGTGGAGTGTGACAGCCTTGACATTACTGTTATTCTTTAGTAAGAGAAGTCAGATCCTGGTCCTGACAAAGGGTAAGGATGAGAGCTGGACTGGAGCCTTCCTGGCCATTGGGGGGTTCTCTCACCTCCGTGTCCCAGAAACCTGCACCCACTCAAGCCAACACCTTTCAGTAATATTCCCAAGCAGGTCAAATGTGATATTTTTCCCTTTTCTGTTGCTAATCGTTGTGTAGCGCCAGATATCTCTTTTGGTCTCCAGAGCGGGATAGAATCTCTCACTCCTCCAGGCTCCCTCATCATGGCATTTTTTAACTCTGCCATATAAGATGATTAACTTCCAACCTGTCTGGTCCACCGGCTGGTAATTCTCTCAGAAACAGAGGCCATAACTTAGTCACCTGTGGTCATCAGAGCCCGACATAGCCCAGGCACTTGGCAAGCTGCAGGTTCTCATGAAATATCTGCTCCTACTTTCAGAGACAGGCATCAAGAATCATTCCTCTGATATCAGTATTTAGAGCTGATCAAACCTTAGGAAATTTCCTCAGTTTTGACTCTGGTATTTCTAGTTATATGGCAAATACCCACCCCTTGGGACAATTTTTTTGTGGTTTTAATTGTGATTACATTTTTACGTGTCACATTTATTTATGATATAGCTGTTGTTAGCACAAGGGCCTATTCGACACTTAAAAAAAAAAAATGAAACTCTCTGAGTTGGCAAGCAATCCTTTCTCTGTTATTTATTTGGTTGATAAAAGAAAGCTAAAATGACTTGCCTTGACTTAAGGCTTCTATAGCTGCTCCCATGGTTCTTGGTCTTATCAGCAGATCAGTCAATCAAACCATAAAGTTGATTTCTGAAAATATGTTAGGGGATAGGAAAAGACCTAGAGGAAATCATTAGCCAAAGCATGGACTGGAAAATATAACAAATTATGGTTGAGCACGTACTATCCACAGAAGCTGTTCTTGCCTTCATGGAACTTTCTATCCGTCCTGAAAGATCGATTTTAATAAAATAATAAACACATTTAGACATAGAAGAAATTCTCTTAACCACCCACTACTTATTAGTTTGCAGGATTAACCAACAAACACCCTCCACTTGCTCTATAAAACCTCCTGACTGATGCTCTCAGCCTGCGGACCACTCTTTGCCAGAATGCTCAGCTGCTCTGATCCCACCGATTACCGTCTATGCTTTCCAGGACTCAGCTGTATCTGTTCCCAAATCCATTGATGCCAGTTGTATAATTTAGTGTAATTAAATAACTTAGATACATATTATACAAGTCTATGAAACAAGAGTGTGAAAAGAGTTGTTTCTATGAAAACTATAAATGCTATAGAAAGCTACAAAGACAAGCTACTAAAAAAGTTTATTCAATTAAGTGTAAGTGAGGCAACTGTGAAAGACTAGGGAGAAAAACACAAAATATAAAAGATTCTGATTTTAAATCCTCTCTCAAATGTCTTTTAGTTCTCTTAAAAAATATAAAAGATGCGTATATTGCATTTCATGTGTGATTGATACAAAAAAGGTGATGGGGGGGCACCTGGGTGGCTCAGTTGGTCGAGCGTCTGAGTCTCGGTTTCAGGTCAGGTTTTGATCTCAGGGTCATGAGATCCATGCTCAGCAGGGAGTCTGCTGGAGATTCTCTCTCTCCTTCTCCCTAAGCCCCTCCCCAGGTCATGTGTGTTCTTTCTCTCTCTAAAATAAATAAGTCTTTAAAAAAAAAGATAGAAAGGTGATGGAGGACTTCAGTCTAGAGACCCAAACTCGTGAAAAAGGCCTGGTTCTACATCATAAGATTGGAAAACAGATGTATATTTTTGTTTTAACTTAACCCAAAATATGTAAACATATCTTTCATCCCCCCCCCGCCCCCACTGTACACAATTCTGAGGTTCAACTGGATATGATTTTTCTCCAGCCAATGCTTCCGAAGTGACTGGGGGGCGGGGGTGGAGAGGGGGAAGCTCACTTGCAAGTTTATAAGTAACAAAAAGTCACCTCATATTTTAAGTACATGTATTCATTTAAACCTTTTGAAATTTTTCTTAAAATGTTTACCATGTGTACCATTCAGCACACACTGTCTATTTGGAACTTAATGTAATTCAGGAAAGAGTTTGTAGAAAGTTAGGAGCTCCCAGATTGGCTACAAAAATAGACCTCTAGTCAAATTTGCTAATACTTCCCAGGATCAGGCAGGGAGAACTCTGTGCTTTCCTTCCTGAGATCACTAAGTGCTACATCTAAAAATGTTATTCACTTTTCACGATGAAATGTATAAATGGAAGCATAGAGTTTGTGGACTTTTTATTAATAACTATCACATCTACCAGAAATATGCATATTAGGTTGGGTCATTTGGTTATTATTTAACTAAAGTTATAGTTCTTGCTCTAAAGAAAAAAGTACAGTGGGGCACATGGGGGGCTCGGGGGTTAGGGGCCTGACTCTTGGTTTTGGCTCAGGTGACGATCTCACTACCTGGAGGCCTCCACGCACAGCAAGGAGCCTGCTTGAGATCCTGTCTCTGCCCCTCCCTCCCTCAAATAGGTAGATAAGGACATAGATAGATAAGCAAATAAATAAATCTTTAAAGAAAACGCAGGGTGTGGAAGGCGCCCCTAGCAAGACGGCTCCAGGCTGTGGGCGGAAGGCTTCCTGGAGGGGGGGGCATCGAGCCGGCTGCAGGACCAGGAGGGACCCAGCGCGACCCGGCGGGGAGGCGCCAAAGCTGAATGGTCTGTGCAGGCCAGACCGGGAGGAGCAGGAGGGGACCGCAGGGGTGGGGACAAGGAGGTGGAAGAGGAGGGTCAGAGGTTGATTCCGGGGGACAGGAGACGGGGCGCAGCAGCGGCTCCTCCGCGGACCCAAGACGGGGCGGGGTCCCCACGCGGCCTGGGGAACCGCGCGCTGTCCTCGCCTCCCGGGGAGGAGCCCAGGAACCCAGCCCAGTCCTAGCCTCGGGCCCCAAGGAATCGTGTGTGTGCCACGGACGGACCGACGGACGCACGGCCCGCGCACCTCGCGCGCTCACCCACGCGCCCGCCCCCCCCTGCGCCTGCCCCCCGCGGCACCTCGGCGCCCCCGGGCCGACCCCCCGCAACCGCCCAGCGCCCCGCCCCCGTCCCCGCCCCCGTCCCCGCACCCCCCGCACCCGTCCCCGCACGCATCCCCGCCCCCCCCCGCGCCCCCTAATGCGGCGTTCAGGTCCGTAGTTACACGCGCATCCCTTACACGCGGAGGCCGCCGTTCCTCCGCCGCGGCCCGAGGCTCCGTGGGCATGAGCCTCCCGAGAAGGGGCGCCCTCCCCAGAGCCAAAGGGAGCCCACGGCGTGCACCGCGGCCTGCGGGGAGCCGGGGAGGCCGGGGGACGGGGGAGGCCGGGAGGGGGGGCTCTGGGGGGGCCAGGGAGGCCGAGGGGGTCTGGGGAGGCCGGGGTGGGGGGTCGGGGAGGCCGAGGGGTGCCGGGGGAGGCCGGGGAGACCAAGGGGGGCTGGGGGAGGCCGGGGAGGCCGAGGGGGGTCGGGGAGGCCAGGGAGGCCGGGGGACGGGGGAGGCTGGGGAGTGGGTCTGGGGAGGCCGGGGGTGCCGAGGGGGGTCGGAGAGGCCGGGGAGGCTGGGGGGGGGGGTCTGGGGAGGGCGGGGGAGGCCGGGGAGGCCGAGGGGGGCAGGGAGGCCGGGGAGGTCTGGGGGGGCAGAGGGGGCCGGGGAGGCCGGGGAGGGGAGGCCGGGGAGGGGAGGCCGGGGAGGCCGGGGGGCGGGGGCGGGGGCCTGGGAGGCGGGGGAGGCCGCTCCTGGAGCGCCGCGACGGTCCCCGGGGCGCCCGCAGCCACTCCGCGCGAGCCGCAGGTGGGAGGTAATGTGTTAAGAGGTTTTCAAGCTGCTGGGAAATTGTGGGTTTGACAAGTGCTCTTGAAAACGTTTTGAAAATGCCGACTCCCTGGCAGCAACCACGTTGGGATGGTGGCGGGAGGACTGGACCAGGGGCCCCCTGGCTCCCGCCCCCGCAGGGCCCTGGGAGGACGCGGTGGCCTTGCTGAAGCTGCACCCAGGCAGTCACACGGGGCGGGGGAGCTGAGCTTAGGGACAGTCCTGTCCTCTCCCGCTGGAGAGTCCTGTCCCATGGGGGGGGGTGCCCTGGGGCGCAGGTGCAGGTGATGGTAACAGGGTCCCAGGAGGCGGGTGAAGGGCAAGGCTCAGCAGGAGCGCGGGCACCGCCCAGCACACAGGCCAGGCCCCCGGGCACGACTGTCCCCACCCGAGCCGTAGCGGGAGTCCAGACCGTGCTGATCCTAGGGGATAACACGGTAGCAGAGGGGACCAGGCAAGACTTTGGGAAGTTATAAGGTGCAAATGTCCATCCAGCCCAAATGACCAGGACGTCAAAGGTCAAGCTGCTAAAGGAAAGAAGCAGAGGAAGCCGTGGGCCTAAGGGGATGAGGAGGAAGGTCACTCAGGGCGGGGGTCCCCCGGGGCGCCTTCCCTGCCCCCTGCTCTTCCAGGGGAACTGCAGCGAGCGCCTTCTCCTTTAAACCGAGCCGGTGGTGGCACCTAGCTCTTCGGGTGCCCTGTACTAAATAAGAAGACCCGCAGAAAGCACTGAGTCCGATGTCCATCAGATTGTAAGCACTTACAAAACCCTGCATCCATCGTTAGGTTGTGCGGTGAGGGCAGCCTGGCACCGCCACCCCCCACCCCACCCCCCCAACCCTAGGCTGCCACGAGCTCCTGCTTTCACACCTTTGGGATGCACTGAGCGCACCTCGCAGCATTCCCATGCGTCTGCGTGGATTGCGTACATTCCTTCCTCCCTCTCTTCCTTGATTTTTTTTCCATTTGACTATCATCCTCCAAATCCTCCTCAAGCTAGCTGTCATTTGATAGTAAATGTTGATCGGAGAGAAAGTGGCTGCTCCTGATAAACTGGTATTAGCCTAGGATGAACGGTCAAGGCCATCTGCCATGACTGATGAGTCGTCTGGGGTTGAGTCTGGTCCCTGACACAGGGTTCCAAGATAAAATGGAAACACAGCAGATCCAGTCTTTTCCTGTCCCTGATTAAGCAGCCTGCAGGAGAAGGTCTCTAAGTGATGGAGGAATATGGGGCCTCTTGCAAGGAGGAAGGAAAGGGAACACAGTCCTTGACACTGCTGTCGGGTTCCAGAAAGACTCCTGCTGTGGAGCCGAGGGGAAACAGCAGTGCGCAGTGCAGTCTGCTCTCTCCCACACCCAAATCTACAAAAATAACGCTCACACTCTTTAATAGAACCTAAGAGAAGTGTCAATTACAAAAATGAAGTATTTAGTAACTGCATAATTATTTAACACATTTCTCCAAATAACTCAAGTTGTTTATAAACAGGCTAAAAAACACCGAGGAGAATATTTCACTCTAATAAAACCTAAATGCTTTACGGCTAACTTTTCACTCACTCCTCGGATTTGGCCTAGCAGTCTCTAGAATAAAACAATGCTCGATGCCCTCAGAGGACCTACAGAGTCTTTTACCAAAGTCCTAACCAATGTCCCAGGTTCAGACTTCCCGCATCATGAACAGAGTCTCTTAAATCTCCCTTCATCAGCCATCAGAGGAATGGTCACCCACCACCGTACTGGCACAAACTGTATTTTCTTTTTTTTTTTTTTTAAGATTTATTTATTTATTTGAAAGAGAGAGGGAGAGAGCATGAACAGGAGAAATGGAGGAAGAGAGAGAGAGAGAATCTGAAGCCGACTCCGTGCTCAGCACAGTGCCGGACACCGGGCTTGATCTCATGACCCTGAGATCACAACCTGAGCCAAGACCAAGAGTCGGACACTTACCTGACTGCGCCATCCAGGCGTTCCTGTATTTTCTGAAGAGCAAGTCAGAAAGGAAGGCAGAGAGGGATGGAATGGGACCAAATACCCAGCTCTGAATCCAGAGCTCATTGGATCAAGATATGTGGAATAATGGCTGGCACTCACCCACCAGATACCAGATACCTTGGTTTTTCTCGGCGGAGAAGTGACAGACAGGGAGTGTGACTATAGGGAGTGTGAGGAAGGGGGTCCCCATCCTAGCAAGCAGGCCGGATGACCTGGAGCTGTTACCTCTCCAACTTGATCCCTTCCTACCCTCTCTTGCCCAGCCTCCCTCACTATGCCACAACAGACGGACCCTCTGTAGTTACTCTTCCGGCTCACAAATGCCTTTCCCTCTGCTTGCAGCAATCTTGTCCGTTTTCTTGTAACATCTGCTTATCCTTTTCATCTGAGTTTAGACATCTCTTCCAGCAAGGCTCTTCCCTGACACACCAACTAAGTAGCGTGATGTCCCTTCCACATGTAATTCTCTGGCAAAATATAGGTCTTCTATTTTAGTATCTGTCGTAAGTTTATTTGTTAAGACTTTTGGTTGCAAGATGTGGACGTTAGCTTCAGGGACTACAAGCTGAGGTGGTATTTCTTTCATAATCCAGGCCTTAGGGAAGGACAAATTGAAGGTTGATAGGATTCTTTCTTCCTCATGTTTTGGCTAATTTCTGCATATCTACTTCCTTCCTACTGGTATCTGTAAAGCGGCGTTCTTTGCTCTCTAGCCATATGGAAGACTATGGCAGGCCATGGCTCTAGCCACATGCAGAAAACTAAATGTTCCTGAATGACAAGCCCAAATTTCTGCCATAACCCTATGGGCCCTATTTAAGTTAGTCATCCAACTGAGGGCCCATTTTAGAGATGAGAACAATGACTGCAGGATGAACTGTTATCCGAAAAGGTCTAGAGTACCATACTTTTTGTGATTGTCTTACTTGTGTGTCTCTATCCTTGATCATCAGTAAACTTTGTAAAGTTTGGTCAATCAACCACGTCTATCTTATTCACAGTTATATCCTCATTGAACTGTGTGCCAAGTATATTGCAAATGTCCATTTTGTAATATATTTTAAAAATTGAAACCTGTATAATTCCCACTGTATCAAAGAATTCCTTCTTCTTATCTTCCAAACCTATTCTTGACCCCCCCCCCCCACTCACACAGGCACACTCTAGCACTACCATCACCACCTACTGTGGATGGTGATATCCTATATTACTTTTATATTTTAACCTCTACAAAATCTTCCCTTCTCCTCCACAAACACTCCCAGAGACTTTACGCTTTGTATGTTTCTCTACCTGGAATAGCAATAAGAAATACAAATTATTTATATCTTACTATGTTGCAGGCATAGTGATAGGCATATCACATACTTTTTTTTTTTTGTCTAATCTTATAACACTCAATATTTTGCCCAGCTGAAGCTTGGAAATAGCTGAATAACTTGTTCAAGGTCACAACTAATAAATAATCTTAGTCCATCTGAGTCCAAAATTCAATATTTTTCCCCCTATCTTTCCACTCATGTAATCTAGTAGACAGAAAGCTCTTCAAATCCAGTAACCATTGATAAATCTACTTCTATATCCCCAGAGACTAATATATTTTACATTTCATGGAAGCACATCAGGTATCTTCAATAAATATTTGCTGAGGAATGAATAAATAAATGTATGAATGAGTAGGTGGCTTCTATTGGTGGAAAAAGATGCATTCATCAAGAATAGTTTTTCTCCATTTTGATAACTTTGTAGTCTTTATATGTCAACCAAATAATTATCTCAGATGAAACCAATTATATTAGTAGTTCTACAACGTTGACATGGCTGGGTGACTAGCTTCTATCAGATAAAACCTCTCCCTAGGAAAAGACATAAAAGCTGCACACAATATAAAACTAAACTAAACTAAAACAGCAGTTACGTAAGGCTTTGGAAAGGAACCAAAGTTTCTAAGACTTAAGAGCAGAGAGATCAAAGAATAAGAGACTCTCAAAGAAGGGAGCTGAACATAATATCGAGCTTCTAAACTTCCAGCATTTGATAAACCCTAGGATTTTAGAAGAGGCCAATAAATTAGGCAGAATGTTCAACTCCAACGCGACTAAAAGGAATAAGCAGTGCACAGAGGACATAAGGATGGTGAATCTATTCTGGACAATATTACAATAGTGGATACGCATCCCTATAGATTTTCAAAACCCAGAGACAACTGAAGGCTAAGAGTGAACATCAATGTAAACTATGAACTTTGAGTGGTAATGATGTGTCAATGTCAGTGATGTGCCAATTGTGACAAATGTGTTTCATTGTACAGCATGTTGATAGTAGGAAAGGTTGAGTGTGGCAGGGGGGACATGGAGCATATGGGAATTCTCTGAACTTTCTACTCTACTTTGCTTTTGATCTAAAATTGTTCTAAAATCTCATTTATTAAAAAAAATGAATAAATAAGAAGAGCTTTCAGCTGTAGCACGGAGCTGGGGAGAAAAAAATTGGCATTCAGGACCTGCCAAGTAGAAGGAGCTCTGATTACCATTCCAGGTCTCTCATTGAGATTCCTGAATGGTAACATCCTAGGAATTAGAAAAAAAATTGAAAATAGACAATCCCTTGCAAAACTTGAACTTCAGTCTCAAAGTATCTCAATACCTAATTGGATCGAGATGATTACACTTATCTAACTTCCTACAAGAAATCAAATAATTCCTTTTTCGAGGAATAGATATGTGTGTATATATATTATGTGTAAATATATGTACATATATCATATAATGTAATTATATAATATAATTTTATATATAAAATTTGAAGAACAATTATCTGAGTTTCCTTCTCAAGGAAAAGGATATAATTAATTTCATAAAAGAAAGGAGGACAAGGGCAGCAATTAATTAAATAGAAAGTAAACATACGATAGGAAAAAGAGAGTTTTTTCAAGAATGTTAATAAAATTAACAAAAATTAATAAATCACTAGCAATACAGAACAAGAAAGCAAAAGAGAAAGAGAGACAGCACAAATAATATCAGGACAGTAAAAGGGATAATGTTACAGACCCTACGGAAATTTAAAATGCAGTAAGAGGGTATCATGCACAACTTTATGGCAGTAAATTTGAAGTCTTAAATACAAGCATCTTTAAAAATGTTATTTAACAAAACTAACACACAACAAAAATTAAAAATCTGAATAGGTTATACTAGAGAAACTTATTTGGTAATCACAAAACCCATCCAATAAAGAAAACTACAAATCTAGGTGGCCTCCTTGATGAAATATCCCAAATATCTAAAGAGGAAACGATGCCAATATTAAACTGGAGAATAGAAAAAGAATTGAAAAGCTTTATAACTTTTTCTATAATACAAGATTAATCTTGATATCAAAACCTGATAAGAATGTTACAAGAAAGCAAAAATTATAGGCACATTTCTCTTGTAAATTTAGGCGTAGCAATGTTAAACAAATATTAGTTCATTGTACTCAGTAAAATTACAATAAGCAACATATCATTGCTAAATGGAATTTATTCCAGGATTTTTTTTTTTAGAGATGAGTTAATATTTAAAAATAAATCAATGTAATTCATCATGTTAACAAAATAAAAGAGAAACACTTCTCAATAGATGCAGGGGAGCATTTGATAAAAATCAGTACAGACTTCTGATAAAAATCTGTAAAGTTTTAGTAAACTGAGATTAAGAGATTGTTTTCAATCTAACAAAGAACATCTTTCCCCAAAACAACAACCAATAAGGAAATGTTAAAAGCATGCTCCTTGCCATTTTTCAAGATCAAGAATGAAACATGGATATCTGACTTCACAATTTCATTCAACATCATAAAGAATATCTTAGCCAATGCAACATAATAAGAAAAAAAGTATAAAGATTTGAAAGAAAACAATAAAACTCTCATTATTTGTAGAAAATATAAATGTGTGCATAGAAAATGGCAAAGAACTAATAAACAATAAGTGAAGTTTGTTGCCTACCAGGTCAATATATAAAATTAAGTTCATCTCTATACAACACAAACAAATAATTAGGATATAAAATTTGAAAATAAGGGGATCCCTGGGTGGCGCAGCGGTTTGGCGCCTGCCTTTGGCCCAGGGCGCGATCCTGGAGACCCGGGATCGAATCCCACATCGGGCTCCCGGTGCGTGGAGCCTGCTTCTCCCTCCGCCTGTGTCTCTGCCTCTCTCTCTCTCTCTCCCTGTGACTATCATAAATAAATAAAAATGAAAAAAAAAAAATTTAAAAAAAAAAATAAAAAAAATAAAATAAAATAAAATAAAATAAAATTTGAAAATAAAACTTCATAATGCTATCAAGAATAATCATCTATTTAGATATAAATCAAACAAAACCTAAGAAATTTGTCTATGTATACATCAGAAATTATTACTGAGATTAATTTTTTTAAGATTTTATTTATTTTTTCATGAGAGACACAGAGAGAGAGAGAGAGAGAGGAAGAGACACAGGCAGAGGGAGAAGCAGGCTCCATGCAGGGAACCCGACTCGGGACCCGATCCTGAGGTCTCCAGGATCACACCCCCGTCTGCAGGCAGCGCTAAACCGCTGCACCACCAGGGCTGCCCTAGCCAAGACAATCTTAAGATAAAGGAGAAAGGTAAAAGAATTAGTCACTAATAGCCAGAATTACCATAGTTAAGTTATTAGAATATAGTATTGATTCAAAGATATACAAATAGATCAATGGAACAAAAGAGAAAGTAAAGAAATAGACCACATGATTTATGGCAAAGGTGACAGCGCTATGCAGTGAAGAGAGGATGGTCTTTTTAATATGATACTGAGTCAAATAGATATCCATATATTGAAAAAATTAATCATGATCCCTACTATACTGTATACACAAAAATCAACTCCAGGTACATTTTAGACCTAAAACGTGGAAAATAGAAATAAATGTGGAAAGGAAAAGCTTCTAAAGAAAATATTGGCAACTATCTTCATGAGCTTTTGAAAAACAAAGACTTCTTATATAGTCAAAAAAATTCTTAAAAATGAGCAAAGATTGATCAATTACACTATATTAAAATTAAGAGATTCTGTATACCAAAATCCTCATTAAGAAAGGATAAGAAAATTACCAGTAAGAAAGCATGGCTCAGAGTGGGGAAAGACATTCAGGAGCCATATCCAAAACATATAAAGAATTCCTATAAGTCAATAAGAAAAATATGAGTAATAGAAAAATAGTCACATATGAAGAGATGCTTCACATAAAAGAATAATCAATAAACATATATTAAACATATATTAAACATATAAACATATATATTAAACATATATTAAACATGTATAAGTCAATAAGAAAAATATGAGTAATAGAAAAATAGTAACATATGAATAGATGCTTCACATAAAAGAATAATCAATAAACATATAATAATAATCAATAAACACATATTAAACATATGTGTCTCTGCCTCTCTCTCTCTCTCTCTCTCTCTGTCTCTCATGAATAAATAAACAAAATCTTTGAAAATATAAAGTGTGCTCAACATCGTTAAGCATCGGAGAATCAAAGTATTGAAAAGTTTTTAAACAGACCATACTGAGTGTGGGAAAGTATGTGGAGCAATTAAAACTTTCATATCGTATTGGTGGCAACGTAGACTGATACAATCATTGTGGCTAAGCTCCGACAGGATCTACTAAAGTTAAAACCACACATAACCTGTGACCAGCAATTCCACAGTGATTCAACTAATTCGCATACAAATGTGCACCAAAAGCATGTACAAGAGTGTTTAAGGCCCCACTGTCCATTGCTCTTCAAGACTAGAGATACGTAATGTTTATCCACAGGAGAAGGGATAAATACATTGTAGTGTAATCCTATAATGTGTCAGTTCACATCCTCTAGGAAGCACACAATCAGATACGGTTAGGAGTGCAAGTTATTTACTGATGGGTGGAGTGGGCGTAAGCAGAGTAAGTCTTCAGAAGGCAATGCAAGTCATGTTGACCTGTAAAAGAAAAAGGGAAGGAAGAAAGATTGGGAGAGGAGCCTAGACATCGTGTGGCTCTGAGAATGTCTTGGCTGGCCCAGTGGGGAGCCTCCATGCCCACAGCGGAGTCCGCATTGAGCACAGATACTCAGACCTTAAGGTCAGCGCCACTGCCCCAGCCATGTGCAGTCCCTGGCTGGATGCTGCCCCCAGAGAGCAGGTCCTAGAGGTTTGGATGTATCAGTGGATCCAAGGCACTGTAGCTGGAGGCTGACAGCTAACCTCTCCTCAGTCTGATCCTCACACCTCCATGGCTGCCGCACAATGGAACCCTGGAAGCCAATACAAACAACCTATCACAAAATACAATAACATGGAAAGATCTTGCAAATATAATATTGGGCGAAAGACCCTAGACGAAAGAAGGAAGAAAGAAAGGAAGGGAGGAAGAAAGAGAATGAGCCTACTGCATGATTCCGTGTATACTGCTCAAAAACAGCCAAATAATTCATGATGGTAGATGTCAGAATAACGATTCCCTTTGAGTAGGGCCAAATGACTGGAAAGGGGCATTCGGGAAGCTTTTGGGAGTGACACATAATGTTCTGAAGGGTGGTTACATGTCTGTTCACTTCAACACACCAAGACTTGTAGCCTTTCTGCATGTGAGTATGTATACGACACTTCAGTAAAAAACAAGTTACTTAAAACAAAACAAAAAACTAGTATAGCCAGACAATGGCATTCACGGGAATAGACACCATATAAATCCAGAGAACAAAAGCCCATGAGAACAATGGCTTTGTACAAGGTAGTGAAATAGGAAAAGAATAAAATATATTTATTTTGACATAAAAGACTCAAATAATTTTACCAAAATATTTCTACAATTATTAAACCTCTATTATTAATGGGAAGCTGGTGATGCTCCTGCTTTATTTTTTTCATAAACAACATCTTGATGGGTTAATAGTGATGTATTTTTATTCTGAAAAAGCTCACACAGACCAATATTAGCTTAACACAGCACTTCTCAACTTTTTCCAGGTTGACACAAGTCAAAGCTGAGACACGCTACCATTAGGATGCTCCCTTTAACTGAATTTGCATACTGCTTTGCATAATAATTGATGCCTGTATTAATTTAATATCTTTATGAAGTGCCTCCCCACACAAGAAGTGCTGCTTCCTTTTGCCCTAGCTAAGCCAATATGTACAAATGGTCTCAAAATGGCAACAGAATGGGGAGAGAATGGGGAAAATAGGGGATCCCTGGGTGGCTCAGCAGTTTAACCCCTGCCTTCGGCCCAGGGCGCGATCCTGGAGTCCCAGGATCGAGTCCCACATCAGGCTCCCTGCACGGAGCCTGCTTCTCCCTCTGCCTGTGTCTCTGCCTCTCTCTCTCTCTCTCTCTCTTTCTGTCTCTCATGAATAAATAAACAAAATCTTTAAAAATATAAAATCTTTAAAAAAAAAAGAGAGAGAATGTGGAAAATAGAGACCACAGGACTGCAGGTACGGGGCGTATTGCGGAGTTAACCAGATTCACGTAACTAAGGAGACATTTTTTCAATCAATAAATAAGTATTAGAAACAGCAATGTGCCAGGCACTGCTGTAGGGCTTCTGGTTCCTACGTATTTCCATAGGCTAGCTATGAATTAGCACAAGCGGACGCATGTGCAGAAATGGATCAAATATAAGACTGGGTCATGCTGAACTGAATTTAGTTCACACTTCTGCTTCCAATTCACGATGCAAAATTGCCAGAATGTATCCTGGAGATCACGCAGTTTGGCCTCTTCCGCATATAACCCAGGAACCTATAGGCCAGAATGTTTAATCACTTGCTCCATACCATAGAGATCTAATCAGTACCAGAGGTCTGTGTGTTTCTCTTGAAGAGAAGATAGAACCAGAGATGATGGGTATATCTCTGAGGACTTGACTAGTCTCCTGGATGATCGTCGTGGCTCTAAAACACTTCCTATCACAAAGAACCATCTATGAATCTGATCATTTCCTAACCCAGCCTTTAGTTACTGTCCAGAAACCGTTGGCTTCACATAAAAACAGCAGAGAGAAGCATGTTGGAGAGAAGCCATGCCTCTCTGTGTGGACCGCTCTGTAGACTTCCTGTAGCCCTTAAGTCATTTATCTGATGGTTGATAGGAGAGCCACTGAGTCTTATTTTTAAGTGCCTGCCAAGTTTCTCGGTTGAGGTCCAACCCTCAGTGCTAGCCCAGTACAACCTGGACGTCTAAACATCTGCTCCCCTGGCGAATAACAGTCAGGCCTCAAGGAAATGTTTTCACCTATTTGTCTCCTGATGGCCTAGGAAACCACACCTGATGGCTCTGGGGCTGTGTGCGTTGTCCGTTCTTGATTGCAGAGATGGACATTGCAGTGGAATGGAATGGGGGAGGCTTAGGTAAGAGACAAATCAAATAACTTGTGGATTCTTTCTCTCACCATGAACACCATAGCTTCTTACAAAATGGAAGTGTAGTTTCTCAGTAAAATCAAGTATCTCTTTTCTTCTCTTCAAGTTCCAATTTGTGATTCTGGGGAGTACTAGTGAACTTGTAGGGTAAGCACCAAAGTTAACACAGTGGCTGATGGAAGATTTCACAATATAAGACAGCTTGCTTCACTCTTAAATACGAGTGCATACAGGAATTTTTTTGCATTCATAATTATTTGGACTTTGGATGCAAAATTGCAAACACAATTTTACAGAGTATTAAATAAGGTTTAATGGAATGTTTTTATTGAATTATAATTGACATACAGGCTGTTTTGTCTTGTTTCTTCATTTGCTTTATTTTTCAGATTCCACATATAAGTAAAATCATATAGTATTTGTTTCCTCTGACTTATTTCACTGAGCATAATACCCTTTAAGTCCATCCATGTTGTTGAAAATGGTAAGATCTCATTGTTTTTTATAGCTGAGTAGTATTCTATTGTATATACCTACCACATCGCTTTATCCATTCATCTACTGATGGACACTTAGGTTGCTTCCGTATCTTGGCTATTGCAAATAATGCTGCAATCAAATATCAGCATCAAAAATGTTCAACAACACAATAGGGATGCAGTCAACCGAACTCAGAATAGGGGGAACTCTCTAGGAGAAACAAGGTAGTTCTTTCAACAAATAAAATTAGAAAGAGAGAGAGAGATACAGCAACAGAGAGAAAAATAGAAACAGATGGAGAGAAGGAAATCAAAAGGTTAAAAGAGACTTAAAAGATATTTCAGCAAATCACAATGTGTGAGCTTTATTTGGATTTTGATCCCAACTATAAAATATGTATGGGACATTTGGTACAACTGAAATATTGAAGTTTGACTGTTATTTGTTGATATTGAGTAATTATTGTTATCTTGAAGGTATGATGATGATACTGTAGTTGTGTTAAAAATCTCATCTTTGGGATCCCTGGGTGGCGCAGCGGTTTGGCACCTGCCTTTGGCTCAGGGCACGATCCTGGAGACCCGGGATCGAATCCCACGTCGGGCTCCCGGTGCATGGAGCCTGCTTCTCCCTCTGCCTGTGTATCTGCCTCTCTCTCTCTGTGACTATCGTAAATAAATAATAAAAAAATAAATTAAAAAAATCTCATCTTTTGGAGATGTTGCTGACATATTTGAAGATCAGATTATACAACACGTGTGATTTACTTCAAAATAATGGGGGGGTAGATAGGAAGGTGAAATGAAATAAGATGGGCTATGAGCTGAGCAATTAATTAAAGCTAGGTGATAAGTCTGTGGGAGTTAATTATACTATTCTAAACACTTTTGTGTGTTCGAATTTCTCCATAATAAAATGTTTTCAAGAAAACAAAGAATCTCCCTCTGCCTGTGTCTCTGCCTCTCTCTGTGTCTCTCATGAATAAATAAATAAATAAATAAATAATCTTTTAAAAAAAGAAAACAAAGAAAAAGATTTTTAAATAGAATTTTATGATTCAGTATAACTTAATTTTACTTAGAATATTGATACTTTTTAATAACACATTTCACTTTTAAACTTGTAGATAATTTTGAATCATTTAAAGAAAAATTTACTGCTTTGAAAAGTTAAATAATTTCAATTGTTAAAAATGTCACTTTTACTTCAATTTACATCACTGATGAAAATATTTTTCAAGTTTTGTAAGCTGTGAGTATTCATAGACATGTTCTTTTTTAGATATTTTAGGTATGTACTTAATATACGTGTTCTTTTTAATCCTTCAGATTCTTGAGAATAAGTACAAATTGAGAACATGATAGAAATGGAAAATGTAAAAGGGAGGCTCAGAAAAGAGCTTAGAAAAGAATAAACCACTGAGAAGAAAAACAGAAATGGAAATTTTCCAAAGAGGTGGTTGGCTTACATTTTGGAAACCTGGAAACAATGAGAAAGAGAAGGCTTGTGTTAAACATAATGTGCATAAAACTTATGAGGAGGATATTACACCTTTAATGTAAGTGTTCATCCGACAATGAAAATATGCAAAACTATTATTGTCATCAAGCCCTAGATTTGTACAGCTCAAATAAAATCCCTGTGTTTTCGCATATTTTCCTGCAAGAAGACTGAATCACTACATAAGATAGTGAGAATGGGTGAGAACCCCAGTCCAACTCTTGCCGGGCTCTGTGTTGGGAAGTTTCAGGGAAGAAGGCTACCAGGAGATATGCAGTGCCCCCTGCCCATGAGTGGTAGGTAGCCCCTTTCAGAAAATAATTCCCAAAAAGCAATAATAATAAGTGGAAAACATTATATTTCGTATTATAGGATTTCCAAGAAGAAAGAGAATTACAAAGCTCAGATCATTTCAAACGCTGGAGAAAGCTCATGGGAGGTTGTGGGACTTGTCTGAGCTCTGATGGAAGAAAGAATATCATTAAGGGGATGGGAGAATGATCATTCCAGACACAAGACCGTGCAGAAGTACAGAGGCAAAAAATTAGGGGTCCGGTCTTGAGGACGCTGATGAATGGAGACAGGCCTCGTCAGTTTTACACCACGAGTGCCAATTTAAGCTGGATTAGTCTGGCCCCACTAAGTAAATGCTCAGGGACTGAAATATTATAGCTGCAACATGGCTAGCAGAGGAAATGAAATGGAAGCCTGTAAACCCTGAAGGGTAGAGCAGGAACGCAAATTCAGAGAACTCGACACAGTTTTATTTGGGGGCCGTACCATAAAGGTGACTTAGGTAGACCCAAGGGCCAGGGCTCTGTGTGCATGTGTGCGGGCCCTTAGTGATCATTAACTTTTGAGGGGGAAAAAAACGTTACATGGCCGTGCAAGCAAAAATGATTAAGGTATTTCTTGTAGCTATTTCTGTGTGTCATAAAAACAGCAGGATTTTTTAGAATGGGCTGATATTCTTTATCCCAGTCCTCCCTAAAGGGAATTAAAGAGCTGAGACCTGTAGGAATTTATTGGCCTGGTGGGAAGAAAACACAGCACCAAAAGGAGCTCACACATTCCCAGTGACTCACTTGAGTGTCTATCTAAATGCAAAGCCTGGTCTTATTTTTTGAAACCAGCTCTCTGGTAGACTGTTTAAGAGTTAAGGGATTACAAGAATAAGTCATTGATCTTCCATTTCTGAGGCTAACAAAGAATTTCATATTACTGAAACCAGACATTGCCTTTAAACCAACAGATTTTCACCAGAGGGGAGGCGGGAGGGTGTTTTTGTTTGCTTTGCAATGATTTGAAAGTTGCATGACATTCTTGGGCGGAAAAGAAAGAGAAAATACTCAATCTTACGAGAGCATTTTTCCATGCTCTCCTTGAAAAAGGCAAATTAGAAATTATCTTGGACAGACTGTGCAAAATGGAATGACCCCACACTCTTTGAAGGGTGGCCTATCTTTTTAAATCAAGTGGCTGAATTCCTGTGTGCTTAGAAGGCACATTGTTTTCAGTCAGAACAATTCTAGGTGAAAGATGAGACACTTATGCAGAGATAGTTCTCAGAGATAGTCGCAATAGAGCGACAGCTCTATTGATGAAACCAAGCCAAATGAATATTTTACATCCTTTTTGACAAAATACGTTGATTAAAGGAATTATAGGTAGAGGCAACCTGCCACTAATGAAAACTCAACAACACAAAGCAACGGAGTTTTAAAACAAATACACCAAACCTCACGCATCTCAATAAATATGGTTTCCCTCCGTCGAAGGGGTTGCCTTAGGAAGCCATAAGCTTTAAATAAGGTTGTAGCAATTTCTTAAGTTTCTGACTTTTCTGGTTAGGTCTTCAGGGAGAGCACTCTATCATTTTGACTATTTTCCAAAATAAGGGAACTTCAACACATGAAAAGAGATTTTCGTTTCTGAAAAGTAATCAAAAGTTCATTGAAGTGAAGTCTGGAGACTGGGAGGTGCTTAAGCTGAGAAATTATGTTTTTATTTAAAAATAAGTTGTAAGTTGAATATAAAGGGGTGCCTCTTAAGCCCCTTCAAAATTAGATCTGGAGACAATTTCCAAGAATTTGTTCCCAATAGGTGTAATGGCTCCCAACAACTGTGAAAGGTTAAAAAAATGGATCATTGCATATTTAGACATTTCATACTTAAATATTCTAATATTTGTACAACTATTCCCAATATGTATCAAAATGTGAAATGTGAATACCCTGCATCCTAGCCATTCCACTTCAGAGACTATCCTGCACGCAGACGAATAAAAAAGTAAACAGAAATACCTGAGTCCCACCGCTCATCACAGAATTAGTGGAAAAAACATATTCATCGTCACCAGTTAAATAAGATATATTATAGCTCTAGTAGAAAGCATGAAGTTGGGCAGCCTGGGTGGCTTAGCGGTTTAGCGCTGCCTTTGGCCCAGGGTGTGATCCTGGAGACTCGGGATCGAGTCCCACACTGGGCTCCCTGCATGGGGCCTGCTTCTCCCTCTGCCTGTGTCTCTGCCTCTCTCTCTGTGTCTCTCATGAATAAATAAATAAAATCTTAAAAAAAAAAAAAAGCATGAAGTTGTTGAAAAGGATGATGCAGAGGGAGGCCTAGGTGGTTAAGTGTCTGCCTTCGGCTCAGATCATGATCCCAGGGTTCTGGGATCAAGTCCCTCATTAGGCTCTCCACAGCGAGCCTGCTTCTCCCTCTGCCTATGTCTCCGCCTCTCTGTGTCTCTCAGGAATAAATAAAATCTTTTAAAAAAAAAAAAGGACGATACAGAGCTGGGAGGCCACACAGACTTTATGCCACGTGTCATCTGCCATCAAACGCTGCGCTGAGAAGGATTCTGAAACTGAATTTAGTCTTGCAGAAAGCAAGCTGTTACCCACTACTGATGCCTACAGCAATAGTAGAATAAAGAAAGTGGTGGTCCAATGGCCAGGCTCTTGCCATCTCTAAGGTAACTATTAGGATTAAGACAGGTAGTTCATTAGAAGGAATTTAATAGGGAGAGCTAGTCACAGATGCAGGGGGAAAAGCTGCAAGAGGAAACAGGGGAAGTGGAACAACCCAAAGATTTACAACCACTAAGTAGTGGTCAGTGGTAGCCACTATTGGTAGTGGAAGCCACTACCACCCACAGGGCTAGAGGACAATGGGAGAGGTGCTGCCCAAACAGTCCCCCCAAGAGCTGTGTGCCCAAGGCCATCTGGGGTGAATCAGAATCACAGAAGAGACAGAGCCCTCTCCAGAGATCACAGCTCGCCTCTTGGCGTGCGATCTGTGTAGTCACATCGTACACCCCCTGGGGCACACCAGGCTTAACGTTCTCCTGTCATCCTGAAATGTTTAATGATTTTGAACAAGAGATGTGCATTTTAATGTTGCCCTGGGCCCCATAAATGCCAGAGACTCCACCCAAACTAGAGAGATACTAAGATAATATATCCAGGTTGTTCCATCTTCCCACCTTTCAAGCTCCAGTTAGCCCAACCTAAATGGAAGCTCCTGGAGAAGAGAAGGTGTCTTTTGGAGGGACTGGCATGGGAACAGTGGGGAAGGGGCCTGAGAGCTCACAGGAAAACAGTTGACATGCCGAATATATATGTGTTACCATTAGGGATTTTTAAAAGTTATAAAACATGGAACAATGTGTGATCTAAATGTGTACATATTTGCATTCATTTTTTAAAAGACATTTATTTGAGAGCACGAGGGGGAAGAGCAAAGGGAGAGAGAATCTCAAGCCGACTCCACACTGAGCGTGGAGCCTGACGTGGGGCTTGATCTCATGACCACGAGATCATGACCTGAGCTGAAACCAAGAGTCGGATGTTTAACAGACTGCTCTCCCCAGAGACCCCTATTTGCATTCATTTTTAACAGTCGGGAAGTATTATAGACCAAGAGGTCTACAACAGTGATAGGTGAGTCCAAATATAGCTATTTTTCATACTTTTTGTTTAACTATATTTTCTGATATTTTTATATGTGTGTGTGAATTTATATAGACCTCTGTATAATTTATGTGTACCTATACATGCATGTATACCGACGTGTATTCATATATACATATTATAATACATAAAATAGCTTTATTTTTTTTAACTTAAAAATATACAAAGAAAAAAAAATATACAAAGAGGAGGACCCGCTTGTGGGATGAGCAGTCCTGTATCTTTTTATCATTAGGGGAAAGCCAGAACGGCAACGTAGTTATAAACCCAGGCTTGTTCACCAGGGCAGGGAGTCAAAATAGAATAAGTAGGGAGGGAAGACCCCTTGGAGCGGGTGACCCCTTGGAGTGGGTGACCAGGAACCCACCGGGGGGTGGTCTGAAATATAGACGCAGTACACAGGTGAAGGCCAAAAATTTCAAGCTGGTGATGAGGAAATGTGAACAGCATATAAAGGCAACTCCCCCCACCCCCAAGTAGGGCAGAGGGAGGAGGCAAGAGAAGGCCTTGTCCACAGGGCACTGTGCCTGGTGGAGGAGAGGGGGTGCAGAGCTTTCTACCTGGAAACCAGGGCTGACGTCACCCAGACATTGGGACTCACCCAGAGTCCTGTCTGGGGCAGGCCGGGGAGGGGTCATTTCTCTTGTAGAGTAGCAATTCCTAATGCTTTCGTTTTCTTCTGAAAGCCCTGTGAGGAACCAGCTCTGCTGGTGGTTGTTTAGGAAGACGAGCGTCATAGGGGACTGTGATGAGCCCCACATGGCAGCCGCCTTCCACCCCCTGCACCCTTCCCTTCTGCACCTGCGTTAGGTTATGGCTCACCTTGGGTTTGTGTGGATTCAGGATGCTTACAGACCTTCAGATTTCCCATTAGCCGGTGCATACTCAGCAGGAAAATAGAGTAGAACTCTAATTTTGACGACTGTCTCACTAGTACCATACAAAAGAGATGACTTACGTATCGTTGGTTGTTTTTTGTTTTTGTTTCTGTTTTTTGGGGGAGAAAAAAGGAAATCTACAAATACTTTCCTACTAAATAAATGACCATTTAAAACCGTTTATTTAGACATAAAGCTACTCCATTTAAGAAGAAGTAAGTTCTCAAGACACTGAGCTTGAAGGCAGTCACTCTCGGTCTTTAAAGCAATTGAATTTTTGTGCAGATGGTTGACTATGCCATGCTTCTATAATGCTTCAAAAGCCCGCTTGAGGGACAATCACCTTTTCTCTTTTTTCAAAAAAAAAAAAAAAATGCCCTGAGAAATGTTGTCTTGAGAGGAAGCGAATGATGCTCCATGGTAAATATTGTTAAAGCAATGTTTAAAAAAATGAATGGCTTCTATTGACTGTTTTTCTTTCTTAGCAAAGAAGCTGAGAACCTAGGGAGGAGAACTTTTCAAAGTTCTCGGGCATATTAATCCACTTGATGGAAACTTTTGCAATTCAACAAGGAAATTCTTTGGAATCAGGATCAGACAGTGGAGGACTGCTTCAGTTAATTTTACATTGTGGTTTCTGGAAATACAATCCTCATCTATGTTTACTCATTCTTCTCATACAGAGTCATTAGCCCAGCTCTCCCCCTTTCTGTTAACGCACACGTGAGTCCCACTGGGTATCACCCAGCTTTTTCCTTAATCCCCACACGCCATGTATAAACCTGCCTCCCTCTCGGATGAGCTCTGTTTACCCACACTTATCACCTCCTCACAGTCTGTTCAGCTGCGGGAGACTCTGGGACAAGGAGCCATGAACGTGACACTGCCCTTGAAAGATATCAGTAAAATTTTACATTATTATCCTGATGGGGGGAGGTGGAAAGGAAGACTCTTCAAAAGGAGTCAGATTATTTTCTTTTGTCAGAGGTTAAATGGGTAATTAATTTGCATCTGTGCCTTTCCACAGACATTTTACACCTGTCTGATGGAATAAATTATAAACAGTGAAAAAGAAACAGTTCCCTTATTTGAACATCGCTGAATAAAATCTTTGAAAATGTTCATCTTTTTAAACAAGTTCAAAATAATAAGCATCGGCTTCTTGTTTCCATCATTGTCAAGCTTCTGTTTCGGTTGGAGCCATGAAGGGGTGAGCACCTCCTCCAGGTGCCAGGTATTTTGAGGGGTCAAGATAAACCTAGACTTTTGAGTTACTCACCTGACAGCAATGCAAGGCAGAGGAAAGGGCTGCAGCAGAACCCAGAAGGAATAAGCTTCTATTATTCCTGGTGTTTAGGAAAGGGGTGTTTAGGAAAGATTTGTACAAGGAACTTTTGAGTCTTGGATAAGCATGAAATATGGGTTCAATGTCAACCAATTAAAATGGCAGGGGAAGCAGACTGATTATGGGATGAGTAGAATAGGGGCGTCTGGATGGCTCAGCGGTGGGGCATCTGCCTTCGACTCAGGGTGTGACCCTGGGGTCCCGGGATCAAGTCCCCCATCAGGCTCCCCATAGGGAGCCTGCTTCTACCTCTGCCTGTATCTCTCTGCCTCTTTCTCTGTGTCTCTCATGAATATAAATAAAAATCTTTAAACAAATAAATCAATAAATATGGAATGGGAGAATGGGAGAAAAATAAAGAGCATGAGAAAAATCCACCAGAAAGAAAGAAAAACCAGGAAAATGCAGTAACCCAGAGGCCAAAGCAAAATCTTTTTTCTCTTTCTTTCTTTTTTTTTTTTTTTTTTTTTTTTTTGCCAGCATGTAAGAGCTTGACAGGGAAATAAGAGGGAAGAAAGCCAAAGCAATCCATATCAAAACTCCTTTTTCAGAAGTTTAGTGGTGAATGAAAGGAGAGAGATGGGCGATAGCCAGAAGGCATATCAGGTTTGAGAGAAGGTGTTTCTGAAACAGGTAAGATCCACTGATCTTGGCATTACAAGAGAGAGAAGATCCACTGATCTTGGTGCAAGAGAGAAGCAAGGAGCTAGCATATACTCTTGCACCAGGCAAGGCCAGGCGCTACAGTGGGGGTCATTAAAACCAGTGGTCCCACTTGTGAGGATGTCTGGGAAGCTCAGCAAACCAAGGTTCAATGCCGACAAAGAAAAGCAAGGACCTTGCCAAGCTCTGAAACAGCGCTGGAGGACTTGGACTCCATTTAGATCCCCCGTCACCAAAAGGATGGAAGGAGATAAAACTAGGGCTGCACATGAAGGGTCTTGCCTGGAAGAGGAGGAAAATACAGGGAGCCTCTGCAGAAGGAGCCATCAATTAGAGTGTGTTGGGGAATGGAGCTGGTCCGGAGTTACACAGGCTTGTGCTGGCCCCCAGGGGAAGTGTGATAAGAAATCAGATGAATAACAGTGTTTCTAAGCATCATTGAGGGTGCAGCTGAGATTAGAGAACATTGATTTGTAGCGCGTCCATTTATATATAAAAATTGTACCATGTGCACGAGCACTGGCTATCTAGCCAAGAGCTAATGCAGCATACAATATTTTATCTCCAGTAATGGTACTTAAATTTTTTTTAGTAAACTCCAACAATCAAACACAATGTTAACTTGACCTCCTTCCTGATGCGGGTGCATTTACTGAACGCTGCCTCGTTGCCTTTTACTCACTCAGCATTTCTTGTTAGTTTTTAAAAACCAAAAAGAATTGATTTGTTTTCCTAGGCAGTTCTGAAATCACCCCAATCATTAAGTTGTATTTAGGAGAAAAGGAAGGGAGAAAAAAAACCCAGTTTCTATCTTGAACACGCTTATAATTTTGGCAGGAAAAAATAATCTTTCAGGGATACATTCTTAGACACACTGAGTTAAATGGTGACCAGTGCTACCTTGGCAAGTGTCGTACAGTGACCCGGGGAACGTGTTGGCTCTGGGCTTTGGAATGCGCCTTCATTGTCCTGGTTCTGTGACACTTGTCAGACCCCTTCCTACCTCTGAGTCCTCTGCCCTCCTGTTGGGTTTGGCCAAAATATACTGAAGAGAGGCAAGCACAGAGATGCCCAGGAGCAGATGGCAATTTCAAAAGTGTTTTTCCCCACCGCAGGCAGGAAAAAGGTTACAAAGAATGGCTTCTGCTCTTCCCTAAGTTAATTGAATGATCTACTGTGCCTAAGACAAATGAGTTGGGGGGCGGGCAGGGACAGTTATTTGAGAGCAGGAAGATGTTTTCATGAATATTTTCCATTTCTGTGACTCTCCTATAGAATATTAACAAGCTTTATCAGTAAACTTTCACTGCAGACCCCAAATGACAAGCATTTCTTTGTTTCAATGGCCCATCAGAGAAGGACCATTGGTTCCCAGGATGTCTGTCTCTAGGCCGCTGAAGCGAAACACTGAGGCTCTGGCTGAAGAGGTCATGGAAGTCAGTAGTAAGGCTGCTGTCGTTGGTTCCCATAACCCAGAAGGATCTGATTTTTGGTTCTGTATTCTTAGCCTTTGTAATGCCAACAACCACAGTTTGTGTTGCTGGACCCCGGCTCCAACCTCACTCATTCAAAAGATCCTCCTGGCATTTAGTGGGAGGAGATATTGTTCTGCTTTTCATGGGAGGTCATGAAACACACAAGCATTAAATCACAAAGCTTAATGGTGGCAGTGAAGGAGAAACCCACATCTCAGACCTAATTGGGGCCAGAATTCAAAGTAGACAAGGCAAGACTCCTTATCCTCTCTCTTCTATAGTGTATTTTCCTAGCTCTGCTCTAGGGGTCTCAATATCTGAACGATAATTGTTATTGTTACACTCTTATTTTTATCACCGTTATAAGAAGAAGCAATGTCCACGCACTGGATGCAATATTTAGTGCCTTAGAGGTGATGTTTCATTGAATTGCCATACACCCTGTGGATGTATGCAGTGGTCTACTAATGCATTTCAAATGTATTGAAAGTGCATACATGTCCATCCACACAAAAACTAGGTCTGTGTCATTAATCTCTTGCCCGTCCACTTTATAGGCTGGTGTTTAAAACTGGAAAGTGACTTTGGATTTCAGCCAAGGGATATTGAGGAATGTCTTAGAAAGTGACAAACAAGAAGAGGTATCACTCTTCTAAATGCATTCTGTCCTTGTGGACACATCCTAACTTCCCTCTGGCCTTATTCTCTCACGATGCCAACCAATACTGCATGTGGAGTGGCCAATTCCAGGCCTTCTCACCTGTCTACACATGTCTCTTGTCCTTGCTAGCAACAGGAGGAACAAGAGTAGCATCTACTGAGAACGACCAATCAGTAATCCCTCTGCCATTCTGAACGGGAGTCTTTTAATTATACAGTGTGCATAAAAATGACACAAAATGTTGAAAGTGGTTAGAGTCTTTAGATCTGTAGATGACAATTCAACCCATCACAGTCCCAGTCCTTGAGCGCCCCTTGTAAACTCTTTCTGGAAGCCAGATTCTGGATTATTCTTGACTGGGACACAATAATCGTGGTCGAAGAGACGGCCAGGCCCCTGCATTGATACTTTATCATTTCTAATATTAATATATTCCAGATATTAGGAGGAGAGGATGCTTGCTAAAGTGACAAATAGTTGTGACTTTTGCTTTGACAACTTATAAAGGGGAAATCCATGTCATTGGAAAGTGAGGGTGTATATCGAGTACTAGGATCAGAACTTAATTCCTTTGCAATTGAGTAGGACACAAGAAAGGAAGAGGCAGTTCTTCCTTAAAGGAGTCAAGTGGGTAATATTATCTATTAATCCTAATATTAATAGGTCAGAAATATGTTGAATTTTTTCTCAATCCAGATCCCATATTTTTAACCAGTATTTTACACTGCCTGCTTCTTATGCATCCCCCTCTCCTCCATGAAAGAATGATTACCGGTAAAGAGCTAATTGTGCTGTGATTTGAAAAGTTCCAATCATTAAGAACAGCCAAACTGGGTTCCCCAGTGGCATCTAAAACTACATAGCGTCGTTGGACATAAACATCACAGACAGGCCTAGCCCTGTCATATGCCAGTTGTGTAAGGTGTGCCCTCAGTCTCACATGACAGGATTCTACACCTGTAACCAAAGAATAATAGAGCTTATGTCAGATTATTGTTTCAAGGATCCCCTAAAATCAGTATTCAGTAAACTGCGTATTTATGTATAAATATTAGATACTTTTTATTATCACAATTATCCCTCAAGTATTAATACTGTTCTCTCCCAATGGTTTGTTTCAAACACACACTTTATCATGAAGAATGTGTCATCCCAATATCCCAAAATAATGTTGGAAGCACTCAATAATTCATGGTTTATATTGCCCTACTATGAGATTATGGAGGAAGCGCAGTGTAATGCAAAGCAAACTGAATTAAGAAATGGAAGACATGGATTTTGATCTGGCTCTCCCCCTCATAACCCAGCTTCAATTTTCCCATCTATCAAACAGAAAAGATAACACTCCATTTTGTGAGGGTCAAATGAGATTTTTTTTAATGCAAGTGTTTTATAAACTTGGACACTACATAAATGCAAATTATTACTATCAAACCTCTTATGATACTGGAATCTGTACTTTCCAGTACAAAAAAGCATTAACAGTTTTCTTATTATCATTCTCATTAGCATCTGATTCAAAAAAGCAACATATTTTCTATTAATAAGCCTGTTTACTTTTTATTTTCTGTTGCAGTGACAAGTGAAAGTTATAAGATAAATTGTCCATGATCCTTTTGTCCTGCCAAAGTGGATGAAGGTATTTGAAAAACAAGAGGATTGGGAGGTCAATTTCCCACTCTTGACTGAAAAAGCAAACAAACAAAAACACCTCCATAAAGAATGAGAAAGGCTATCAGTGAAACATTACCTTACATTTTTGTCTAGGTATCCTTTCATAGCCTACCAGAACCGGAACACACCCAAACATGCCTAATTAAAAACACACAAACAAAAAAAGACAAAGAAACAAAACCCAAAGTCAACTACAGCTATGAGAAATTAAATCCTGTATTCAAAGTTATTATCACAGCTTTGTCATAGCAAGTTCAGAACCAGCACTCTCCCAACTCCTGGCTCTCTATCCAGTATGTTTCTCATCATAGCTCATTCCTCCTGAACCAATGCACAAGCCAATTTAAGTGCTTATGATAGCAGGGGTCTTTTTCTTAAAAAATAGTGGAAACCATGTGCTACAAAACCCTTGCTGGTAAAGATAGTCATTTATTCTAGCCATGAAGCAGGCTACTTTTTTTTTTTTTTTTGACTGTAGAACCATGGAGAACATAAGCAAATTTCATTTCAGATGATTTTCTTTTCTAATATCAAGACTCCCTCATCAAAAGCAAGTGCTGGGAAGGGGTTGGAAACCAAATTTATTTATACAATAGACACTTATCCAGGGAAATGGGTTGCAAAAAAATTAGCATGTCTTGAATGATGTTATTCTTGAAATGTCACTCAGTCATTACAGTATTTGCTTTTCTCATGGTATTCTCAAAATGGATTATTGTCCCTGAATTTTTAATAACAATTTAGTGGTTCAAAATACTGACAGTGATGTATGACGACAGCTTAGAAAAAGTGCCCTGGCTTTCTCTATTGCATAAACAGAACACAATTGTATCTCTCTAGCCAGTGTCAGAATCATTCTCAACGAAGATAATGTTGAAGTCATCTGCCAAGAGAAGGTCAAAAACATATATAGAAAATAAATCACGACAAACATGGAATTGGCTAAAGGTTAAGGATCTAAAGACAAATACATATTTGAAAGCACAAATCACCCCTCATAGAATAATAATTTAGACAACCCCACCTTTAGACTCTTAAATAGCTGGCTTGATAGCTACGTATATTCCCAGAAATATTGCAATATTGAGTAGAGCAACAATGGAAAATGTAACTTACAGGGGTGTTAGAAAGTTTTAGCCCCATTAGAGCTTTCTTTATTTTGTACAGTGCCTCAAGACAAGCTATTAACCTGCTTCTTTGCAAGATAAGAAATCCAATAAATAAATGAGTTGATTCCAGAAATGTCACTCCAGTGACATTCTAAGAATTATTAGATAACTTGGCCATAGCCATGTGGGTAAGTGGGTAGGACAAGAAGAGTTAGCTCATAAGCAGTGGCTTCAGACCATGAGTCCTGGAGGCAGTGCAGGAGCCTCAAAGCTCAATGAGCTGTTGCATTGGCTTGTCATCCCAGCATCCATTCAGAGAGTCTCAGCAGCCTACAGTCACTGGCTCATGCAAAGCCAGCACTGTAAGTAAGTAAGCTCTGTTTGTATGTTCATAGACAAAAGGAGACTTCAAGAATCCTATTCACAGGGAAGTATTACGTGAGAACGGTGGAGCTTTGCCTCAATCAACACCAGAGCTAAAGCCAAAGTGTTGTCTCCATTGCTTTCTATGGCTCTTTTCTGATGGAATTAATATTTAAAAATCCAATGTTTCCCAAAGGAAAATTCCAAAAAATAAAAAGTTAATACAAAGAAAGGATTTAAAAAATTTTATACACTTTAGCCCTTTACTCATACCTTTAATAGAGTCCTAATTACACACAGCTAGGCATGATAATCAATGTTTAGGTCCAACTAAACAATCAATAAACTGTTAATTCATTGAAGACAATTGCTACTCATCTGCACACCACACCCAGAACATCTCATCGCTTTGCACATAAGATGTGCTCAATTCATGTTTACTAATCTGTTGGTTGGGGGATCCCTGGGTGGCGCAGCGGTTTGGCGCCTGCCTTTGGCCCAGGGCGCGATCCTGGAGACCCGGGATCAAATCCCACATCAGGCTCCCGGTGCATGGAGCCTGCTTCTCCCTCTGCCTGTGTCTCTGCCTCTCTCTCTCTCTCTCTCTCTCTGTATGACTATCATAAATAAATAAAAATTAAAAAAAAATAAAATAAAACTAATCTGTTGGTTGTAAGCTACAGAAGAGAGGGAACTGCATCTTGTTCTCTGGTAGAACCCGTTGCCGACACAGGAACAAGCACAGATTAGATGCTCTATTAATGTTTATTGAATGAATATGTGAATGAATGCAAAATTAATCCCCAAGTCACTCGTCTTCAGTCCACCCCAAATAATTTCTCTTTACTAAATGTGGTAGACTCACTAAATGTTAACCTACTTTCATGAGGCCAGTCCTCAGAGATCCACTCTAATAGTCTTCCCCACCACACATACAGCTTCTCTATCATGGTTAAAGAAAAGCTCTCATTTGAGGAATGCGGCTAATTTTTCTCCATTTCTTAATTCTAAAATCTTAGTCCAAACTAACTAACTCTTGATTAATTTAAATAAATAAAGACAAATGTTTAACACACAAGGGAAGGTGTCCTCATTAACCACACCTATATCCTATTCTTCAGAGCTACTTTTTTATGCACAAAATGAATTGCCAAAACAAGATTCTATTTGAGCATAATTCAACTCTAACTTGCCCAAAATAAAAAACATACTTATTTGGGGATGGGGGCAGGGGTATTAGATGCTCCTTCATTTAAAGTTCCACTCAGAAAGCAGGTAGTAAATGCCTTGTTGGACAAATGTTCATGTTGGTCAATTCTCTGACCAAAATATTCTACAAGAGTTTTAAACTAAGACAAAGCACAGTCAACAACCCAATGGTACATGTTAATTACCTATAATACCACAGTCTCTCAAAGGACCCACAGAAGTTCAACATGGCACAAGAGTGGCTGAAGGATCTCTCCCCCCCTGTATTCCTTGCATTTCTGGCTGTCAACGTGGCTCACCAAATTCTACAGTTGTGGAAGATCTGCAGATGGCACTTTCTCCAGAGAGTCAGCATGGTCTTCTCAGCAGCCCATTCCAAATGAGGCACCATATAAGGATTTCTTCCAAGTTCACGGTATCAACTTCCAGAACCCAAGACTCTGCAGTGCCCCTCTGGAACCGTAAGTATCTGTAGGGAGAAGAAACAGAAGTGTTCCCTTTCTCTCATGTGACTGGCAACTTTTGCTCTTATCGCTGAGTCTCTCAATGATCATGATCACATCTAGGCAAAATCATCTTAGCAGAGAGCAAGGTCTCAATGTCTTCTCCAAGCAGGGCTTACCACTTTTTTTTGTTCAAAGGTCTTTAATTCTGAAAGTGGTTCAGATAGTTGCCTACCTTTAAGCCACCATATTGCTATTAAAAACAGCATCTTTTTCCTCCTCAGTGCTTATGCTTATATTGGGCAATGCATGCAGATTAAAAACAGATGCTAAGAAACGGTGACCCCTCTAAATCACCTTTGGCTTTCCCAAATTTTAATTATGAATTTGAAACTCAGTAGTGGCTTTTGCTTTTTGAGGGGTGTATGGGAAAGACAATCACTTTTAGGGAACAGAAGCCATGACCCTTATATATTTGCATAATGCTGATCACACTGACTATTAACTGGGTGCCCCTAATCAATCAAATTCTAAAACATATGAATTCTCTTCTAGTCAGCAATACTATCTTCTTAAGATTTCAGGCTATGACAGACACAGCGTCTGGAGATGATAAACTGTATGTGAGTCTGTCTCTGGAATATAACTATTTCAGAGTCTGCTAACAATACTTGCCAAGTTAGATGGGGTAGGGTGGAGAATGGAAGCAAGTTGTACATTATCCTAATAGATTAAGAAAATATAATCCCATTTGGATCATTTCCTGGGCCTCCATCCAAACCATGAGATAGCTTTACTAATCATTAAAATGTACAGGGAGAGGGTGGGCTTTTTTTTCCCATAACTATATTGCATTTCTAAAGGGCACTGTATTCATTTTCTTATGAGTGTAATCTAATCAGAAAAAATAATTGATTCAAAGGATGATTGTTCTATAAACAAACTTGCCATTGTTTTAGACTCTAACAGCAACTCCCATGCCATTTCATATTTCTAGTTTATACATGTACACTAATGAATAATTATTTTTAGGAAATATCTAAATATTTTCAATCACTTCTTCACTACTTCAGCAAATTTTGGTCGCCCTGTAGTTAGGGTCAAGTTCATAAAGACAAGGTCAAGTAAGGTTTGAGAAAGAGTGACTACTGTTTGGAAACACTAGAAATGAAACTAAAAGTCAAGTGAACATGTTATACATGCCCTGAACCAACAGAAGATAAACTGATTATCCATTAGCATAATATTAATTTATCATGTATGCTCATTAAACAATAATAACAATATGGGGGTGATTCACTAGGATGCCCTTTGGGTTATTACATTATTTTCATTTCATATTTATGTGTCAACAAGCCCTGAGGTCAATGACAAATGAGTGTATTGGTTATGTTACCAATGTCATATGGAGACTGTTACAATTACAACTCAGAATCAGAAAACCCATGCCTTTCAGGCAAAATAATTCTTAATAAGTACCTTTTGGTTGTTGTTTAATTTCTAGCAATCCTCTTCATTCTCTATGAGGGATAGTTATATTCAGTGACTATCAATCTCTGCTTGCTAGCTTTCCTAAACTGTGCCAACACCTGGGCAAACCATTTAATTATGTTGTTTAAATGTGTTTGTGAATACATTATCCCAATAAACGGTTACTATTTTAAGATGTATATGAATAACTATTTTATATCTCTGTTTAAAAAAAAAAAGCTTTTGCTTGTTTAAAGGCAAATCCTGAATTAGATTTTTCAAGACTGGAGGGGATTCTGGACAGAGAAAGGGAGCAAAGTTATGAAGCTGTATTAGGTATCAAGAACTGTGTTGTCTGAATTATTTCATCTTCAAAACAACTGATGAACTAAATAATATTATCCCCATTTTGTGGATGGCAAAAAGAAAACGAGGCTCTGTACATTAAGAAATCATGTCCAAGGCCATGCAGTTTAATATGTGATAGAGCATTTAAGGCCATTAGATGCTAAAACTATGTGAGACTCTGTGCCAAAAAACTGCAGTCTCTGAAATGGCACATTAGTTAAAATACTGACCAGCACAGTGGACAGCCAAAGCACCTTTCCTCCTGTAGAAAAGGTTGCTTGTGCAGCTGGCTTTCCTATTTCCTCAACTTGGCCGTTAAACTAGACTGTAAACTCCCTGAGAATATGGACATATACTTCTTTGTTTACTCCAGAATATCCACCATAGACACTCAATAAATGTTTGCGTATGTATTAGTCAGACACTTTCTGATTAATAGGAGTGACTGAAATTCAACTTAAAATAAGTTATGTACAGATGCAAAAGAAAGAACAGAAAAATATAGTGGTAGACCTGACTGCAGGCCCAGATGGATCGAGGACCTCAAACGGCACAATCTCTCCCATCATTTCTATTTTTCATGTGGAGGGCATGATGGGCCACTAGCAGTGCAGACATACGCCTTTAGCTAGTGGTCCCAGCAGCAGATGGCATCTTCTTGGGCTCAGAGGTCCCAGGAAAGACTCCAGTCTCCCTAGCTTGGGCCATATACCCATCTCTGAAGTGATCACTTTATCCAGGGAGAAGCACTGTTTTAATTAGGTCCACTTCTGGAGTGAAGGATATTGACTCTGATATTCCATTAAGAATCAGTTGCCAAAAATGAGGAATAATTCCCAAAAGGAAGGGATATAGATCAGGGGGTAAAAATGAAGCAGACATCTATTACTGCCTTGCATTGAACTTCAAAAACTAAAAGTAAACATTGAGAGGGTTTATTCCAACACTCCAGTAAGACATTGAGTATGTCTTATTCAATATACAGGTGAAGTACCTGAGGCCCAGAGAGGAAAATTAACTTTCCCATGGCCACACAACTTGATAGGCTCAGAGCTGCACTTTATATTATGCCGAACAACCTCTGATCTTATTAGATTTGGAAAGGAGGCTGCCAGGGAAAATGTTCAATGGTGAAGAATAATCACAGCCTTCTTATAAGTTAACAATATTGGCTACTTTACGTAGTTTCTTTTCTGTGCTGCTGTAAAATGAGAGAAGTCTCGAGGGAACGTAAATTGCTAGATAAAAAGGAATGCTAAGAAGTCTTCCAAAGACCGTTCTTCCCAAATCAAATTCAACCAGGCACTAGAAAGGCTATAATAAACTTGAAAATTATAACAAGTGGTGAGGATGTAGAGGTCTTGGCATCTTCATGCATTGCCGATGGAAACGCAAAATGGTACAGCTGCTTGTGTATCACTGTTCTTAGCAGCATTATTCATAATTACCAAAAAATGGAAACATCCCAAATGGCCATTAACTGACTAATGGATGAACAAATGTGGCATATACATGCAAAGGACTGTTATTCAGCTATAAAAAAGAATGAAGTACCAACCCATGCTACATCATGAACAACCTTGAAGTACTATGACATGTGAAAGAAAAATATCAAATTTCCATTTGAAGCATGCTTATTAAGGGCTCACCATGTACTAAATCTTTTGTTACCTGCTGGAAGTATGGACACAAACAAAACAACCACAGCTCCTAACCCCCAAGGGCAGTCCTTTTTTTTTTTTTTTTTGGTCCACATTTTTATTTAAATTCTAGTTAGTTAACATATAGTGTAATATTGGTTTCAGAAAGAGAATTTAGTGATTCATCACTTACATAAAACACTCAGTGCTCATCACAAGTGCTTGCCTTAATGCCCATCTCCCATTTAGTCCATCCCCCACCTACCTCCCTCCATCAACCCCCAGTTTGTTCTTTATTGTTAAGAGTCTCTTAATAGTTTGCCTCCCCCTCTTTCTCTTTCTCTTTTTTCCCCTTCCCACACATTCATCTGTTTTGTTTCCTAAATTCCACATATGAGTGAAATCACATGGTATTTGTCTTTTTCTGAGTTACTCTGCTTAGCATGATCCATGTTTCCATCCACGTCACTGCAAATGGCAAGATTTCATTCTTTGTTGATGACTGAGTAATATCCAATGAGATATCTATATATATCTCACTCATACCTTCTTTATCTATCCAAGGACAGTCTTGAAGGGAAAGTGTGTTTAGTTTACCAAAGAAAGATACAAAGAGTAATGGTAACACAGAACAAAGTGGTCACATTGGTTAAGAAACATGACAAAAACTCCCTTAGAGACAGACCAAAGGACAGGCATGTGTTATCTCTACTGCTTTTTCTAATTTTCAAGAGAGAAAACCCAATGAAGGGAATATTAATGAGTAGGTTACAGCTGCAGGCAACTGAGGCTCAATGCTCTAGAACCTGAGCTACCATGCATTTCACATCGCAGAATTCTCCCACTGAGGAACACTGAGAGCCCGCCTCCACTGTAGGTGCATTGCCTGCATGAGAAATAAGCAGCTCCTGTCACACCAGAGAGAGCCTCCAGCAGAAAATGTGTGCACAAACTGCCCGCCACAGCTACAAATGAATTTAGAAGGAGGCCAAGAGGATATAGACAGACATTTGACAACTGTTAAGAGAAAACATTCATCAAAAACCTGTGTATATGCTAAGCGAAATAAGTCAAAGACAAATACCATTTGATTTCACTTATATACAGAATCTAAAAAAACAAAACAAATGAATGAACAAACAAAGGAAAAAAGAAACAAATCAGTTCTTCAGTACAGAGAATAAACTGGTGACTGCCAGAGGGAAGGTCAGGGGGTGGGAGAGATGAGTGCCATAGGTGATGAGGATTAAGAGGTACAAACTTTCAGTTATAAAATAAATAAGTCACAGAGATGAAAAGAATAGCATGGGGAATATAGTCAATAAAAGAAATCTGTGTACAATCTCTTCTATCCTATTAGTTTAACCAATCAAATACCTGCTGTTTGCACTGGGAACTTCCATCCACAACGGTAGCATACTAAAATGGCAGACCCAGTATCTAAGAGATAAAGTTTGTTCAAATATTTGCCTCATAAACTCTAAGTCTATAAAGTGATAGCAAATAAGCATTGTGATATTAACATTCTAGACTGAACTCCGATCTATAAGTAGTGGATAATTTTCTTTTGCAATCACACTACCAAGCTTCCACGAAGAAGAGTATGGATCATCCTCAAATTTTCTTGACGTAGTAAACCTCCCACTTTTGAGACTGCTTTGCGTACTTCTGGCATATCTTTCAAAGACTCACTTTACTTACCAGAATCAAGTCATGGGCATATTTACTTAAAAGCCTAATGAATAAAAGAAATAGATGCATTTGACCTTTGAAAATGGAAAGTCTTCACAAGGTAATGCCTGTGAGACCATGTATTCTGGCTCAGAGTGAAGAAATGAGGAGGAAGGGTCATTTAAAAGGCAAGGACTGATAAAAGAGAGGTAAAAACATGATGTCAAAAGAAATCTTTGTGAATACACATTTTTTTAATTTGAAATTTATTTAGTGTAATTTCAGTAAGTTTGTGATTTTGATGCCATATGGAAATGGAACATAGGAGACACTTCTGTGTTCCAAAGGCCTCAGAGACAAAAATTGCCTGTTTCTTACCTGGAGAGTGCCTACAGAAATCCAGGAAATATTCAGCATAGAGTAGTAAGTGTTGACATGACTGGGCTGAGCTATAGACCAGGAAGGGTGGCCTGAAGAAGAGCACGGACCAGTGACCAAGGCAATTCCTGAATCTCTACAGTAGACCTGATGTTGTGGGCTGTCAGATTACTAGGATGCAATCAGCATCTACTGAGCACTTCCTTTTCCCCAACATTGCTTCCAGCTAAGGAAAATCCTGGAGAAGTTCAAATCAAATCCTAGGTTCAGGTCTTAGAAAGCTCATTAGCTACTAGAAGACACAAATGAATGTGAGTACAGCAGAATGGAGGGCAGACTCACTTTTGTTAATTATAAGCCTAAGTTTGATTTTTGCAGTTTGGGAAACTCATTTGAGATGTCAGATGTTCCAAGATAAACTATGCCAGCTTTGTGTCTATAATTTTCATTTCCTGTGCTGTATTGCTAACTAACTACTCTTCTGATAGCCACATTCTTTTTAAAATATATTTTATTTATTTATTTATTCATGAGAGACACAGAGAGAGAGGCAGAGACATAGGTAGAGGGAGAAGCAGGCTCCCTGTGGAGAGTCTGATGCAGAGCTCAATCCCAGGACCCCAAGATCATGCCTTGAGTCGAAGGCAGACGCTCAACCACGGAGCCACCCAGGTGTCCCTGATAGCCACAGTCTTTCCATAAGTATGCATCCGCACCGAGTTGCAGTGTGGACAAGGTTAAGCCCTTGGCACTGGGGATTAGACAGCCCAAGCTTGGATCCCTTCCTCTCTGAGTGTCCTTGAGTGTGACTTAACCACCCTGAGACTCTACAACTATATTTAAAAGGCACAAGTTAAAAGAGAGACTTACTAATAAGAGTTTGGAATGATTAAGTGATTGAATATCTGTAAAGGGCCATGCTTGTGCTTGGCATCTAACAGGTGTTGTGTAAATGCAATAACTATGTCACTGACATTGCTGAAAGTTTCATCCAGGGTTGGTGGCCTTGAAGCCACAGGCACAGTTTTGTTTCCATCATCTCCGAGTTCTTGAGTACATCTCACTTTTTTTTTTTTTTTTATACATCTCCCTTTTGATTGCAAGTTTTGACAACAGCAGACTATAGTAGTCAGCCTGAACTGCCTTAACAAAGTTCCAGGCCAGGTGGCTTACACAACAGAAATTTATTTTCTCACTATTCTGGGAGCTAGATAGTCCAAGACCAGTTTCCAGCAGGGTTCAGATCCTAGTGAGGCGCTCTTCCTGATTTTTAGATAGTCTCCTTCTCACTGTGTCCCCACACAGCCTTTCCTCTCTACACACAGAAGAGCGACAGAAAGCTCTCTGGTGTCTCTTCTTACAAGGACACTCATTCTATTGGATCAGGACTCCAACCTTCATGGCCTCGACTAACCTCTAGAGGCCACATCCTCAAATACAGCTACACTGGGGGTTAGGGCTTCAACACATGAATTTTGAGGGGACGCAAATATTCAGTCTATAATTCAGACTCTCAACAAACCTTGAATTCCCTTACTCTCCCAGACTCTCAATTCATTTCCATTTGACATTTCCTCAAGGACCTTGAACTGCAAAAATCAGCTGAAGGGAACCAGGATGCTTTGGTGGATCCAATGATTGGTTTTATTGAGTCATGTAAACTAAACATTTCCTAAAACAGGGGTCCCTTCACAAGCAGAAGCTACCTTGATTTCCTGAAAATGAAGACTCTATGTTTAACAATTGTGAGTAAATTTTGTGTTGCACGATTCTATAAAAATAAAATAGTACTTTTGTCTGTCATGTTATCTAAGGTTATTATTTTTTAAACTGCTTCAGTATAATAGTTAACACATCATCATCATCATCATCACTGTGTATCTCACCGCTCTTCCTTCAGAAGAGCTAAAAGCACTTTAGAAACACGGTCTCCTTTATCTTTACAACTTTCCTGCCCACCAAGTGGAAGACAGAAGAACTTGATCACGTAAATCCAAAGGAAAATGCAGTTGGCTTGGTGGGGTGGGCCTTCCATTATGTTGAATCCTGGGGACGAAAGGACATCTTTTTTTTTTTAGGTTGGAAAATGGTTGTGCTGAACTCTAAGAGACAAACCTAGGGTGGCTGGAGGGGAGGTGGGCGGGAGAAAGGGATAATCGGGTGATGGGTGTTAAGGAGGACACTTGATACAAGGAGCAATGGGTGCTACATGCAACTGATGAATCACTAAATTCTACCTCTGAAACTAATAACAAATTACCAAAATGAAAATATGCAAGCAGCTAATGCACAAATTTATGAATAAGCAAATTAATAAATAAAAAATGAATACAACCAAAAAGATATATGATATGCATGTTGCAAATGTGATGGGCATATCATGTTACCTGAGGAGTTGAAAGCTATTGGGCCTGAAGCATTTCCCGTGACCATTTTATTCTGTGCCCCATAGAAAATCACTTTAAATGAAGAGCTAGACGTCTGTACCCAGGATATAAAGATATTTCTATGGCACTGCTGAGAATCCATCAGCAAATCTTTAAAACATAGATCAGTCATATTTACTTCACTTTTCTTCTTGAGAACTAAAATTAAGGAAGACCTCGGAGAGTACTTCTATGTAGTCATAGCTCTGATATCAGAAGCAGAAAAGGAGGAAAAGGTGGCAGAGTAACAAAATAAATAAGTGTCATCAGGATTTAAAGTGCTATTTTTTCCAGAAGATATTCCCTCTCTCTCTCTTTCTCTTTTTAACAAATCTAATAGTTCTGGAAAAGTCTTTGCAAGGTTGACCCATCACGATGAGGAAATTCAGTGACTACTAAAGAATAAAAATAAGTGAATGTTTGAATTTGAAGCACACGGGTGGCATTACGTAATTATAGGCAGTTGATCAGGCGTCTTACAAATAAGCACACTTTTGTAAATCCAAGAAAACTGGATCATTTCGGTCGCCATCTCTAACAGCTTCACCATGTGGGGCTGTTCTTGAAATGAAAGCACTGTGGTGAAATGAGAAAACAAGACACCTGGATCTAACCGTCGAGTCTATTTGATGGCTTGGTCACTTTAGGTGCGTTGACCCTTTCTGGGCCTCAGTTCCGTTAGGTACCAAATAGGGATAATGCCACAACACAGTGTTTGCGAACAGAAGTGAAAGTGGCAAAGACAGTTCGTACTAAACCAATCCAAAGAAAGCTTCTAGACTCTTTTGGATAAGAACTACAGGACAACTTTTTTTCCCCTTATCATGGACAACAGTTGACGCCATTGACGCCTGCTTCCCTCACCTATTGACACGGGCCTACTATGAACAAGCTGTGTCCATCGTGAAAGCCACAGTAGATCCATCCTGTAAATTATGCAGACTGCTACGGTTCTTTTCTGAGAAAACCAGGCAATCCTACCAAGAGGCCTTCACTGATAGGACCAAGGAGGGAGCCTAGCACAGCAGTGCACATCACGGTGGCTGAGTGGACCAATCAGAGTCCTCCTTGCTTGAGGATGCAGGAGACAGGAGGACACCTTGAGAGGCCCAGAGAGAGCCCAGACTAGGGGGTGGCACTGCAGGCCTAGGTCAGTCTGCCAAGCCGCGGGAGCTAGGAGCAGTTCTATCAGCCTAGACAAAGAGACGCCTTCAAAAATTCACCTGTTTAGAAAAAAAAAAAATCCACCTGTTTAGTGACAGCGCATTTTCGAATTTGCACCAAGACTCCTTAAATGCCAACTGTGGCCTGAGGGAGGTTACAGAATGGCTTAGGACTAGAACAGAAGAGTTGAGATTTTTCTCAACAAGCCTCCTCACCTAAGACCTCTCGGACTTCCTTATGTACATCTTAGGGGTTGTACAGCAACATACGACCAGGGTGTGGTCATATACATTCAATATTAACCTTCTGATCCGGATACACAAATAAGGAAAACAAAGTTTTCCTGTCCTCCAGACTGTACATTCTACCTAAGAAGACAGTCAATAAATAACTAGGTTAAAAAAACATGTACTTCTAAAGCTGGAAAGGAGGTTAAATCTTCCCACCCAAAGGTGGGAAATTTTCTTTGGGTTGATTTTACCATCAATGCTATGTGCAGGGGTGGGGAAATTTTAACATGAAAACTAAAGGAAGTCTGATAAAGTATGATCTAAAGATCTAATGACTGTTCAGGATAAAACATGAGCCTTCAAAGACCTGGGGAGGAGAAGGGATGCAACAGTCTGCAGGAGGCTAAGTTCCAGATCCCTGAGGGAGCACGTTTCCTCTTTGCTGTAATTATCAGTAATTTACTGAGGATTTTGGAAAACACCGACTTATGATTACTTGGGTACATCTTTACTGCACTCAACCAAATGAACCCAGGACAAAATGCACACCCAAGTCATTGCTTCAAACCACTTATTTTGCCCTATCATGTTCATGAGACTGCAATTTTTTTAATGAGCACTCCTGAATGATTCCTTCTAAAGTGACAAAAATTCACTGCTTGCTAAGTGTAACCAAGGGTCACTCTGCCACTTAAAATCTTTATAAGATTATTTTCAGCTACCATCTCGTATCTTGTAAGAAATTCAAAGCTTTCACAAGAATATTTAGAAATTATAGGAATTCTATTTATCCTTAATCATCTCAGATTCCAATGTCCAGCTTCAGTTCATTTCTCTCTCAGAATTTGATGTCTGGTACTGTGACTTTTTCTTTTTCATGGGGGCTTCTCTTTACTCAACCCTCATCCTCTCAATACAAATGCACGCCCTATCCCACTCATACAGGATGGCCCCTGGAGATAGATACTTGCCGAGGAAGAACAAATCATGCTATGGAAATGTTCAGCAGACAATCTGAAATTGGGCATTTCCCTTTTCTATTCTTTAACCAATTCTTTATTTTTTTTAAGATGTTTATTTATTCATGAGAGAGGCAGAGACACAGGCAGAGGGAGAAGCAGGCTCCATGCATCGTGGGACTCGATCCCAGGACCCCGAGATCACACCCTGGGCCGAAGGCAGACACTCAACCACTGAGCCACCCAGGGGCCCCTAACTAATTCTTTAATAATGATTGTCAACTTGAGGAGCACCTGGATGGCTCAGTCGGTTAAGCATCTGACTCTTGATTTCAGCTCAGGTCATGGTCTCAGGGTTGTGAGATCCTGCCCTGTGCCTGGCTCCGCGCTCAGCAGGGAATCTCCTCTCTCTCTCTCTCTCTCTCTCTCTCTCTGTCTCTCTCAATTTCTCTTTCTCTTTCTCTTTCTCTTTTTCTCTTTCTCTCTCTTTCTCTTTCTCTCTCTCTCTCCTCCTTCTGCACCTCCCCCCTGCTCACACCCCTCTCTCTCTAACATGAATAAATAAATCTTTAAAAGAAATAAAATGCATGTTGTCAACTTAGGAATGCAAATTTTCACAAATTGGCCCAGGAACCCCTCGTTTCCCTTCCTACCCCCACTATAGCTCACCCGCTCTCCATGCCCCCCCTCCCCACCACTTCATTTGTTTGAAAAGGAGTTCAGATGTGTTTCCATTGCCTCCCTCCAGTCTGTTCCGTAAAGCTTAACCTTCCACTTCTAATCAGTTTATCAAGGCATTTCCCCAAACAAATATAATCTTTTCCTTGAGGGAAAGAAATTCCCAGTCAGTAAAATATGGTAGTAACTTCCTTATGTAAAGAAACTCTGAAAAACTAAGCTATTTCAGATAAGACTGTGAGTATCTCAGTGTAATCTCTCATTTTTCTGGGCAGGTAGAAAAGCATGATGAATCTCAAGCACCACCAGCACCATTATGACATTTTAGTAATGGGCGGTCATATATTCTCCTAACAGATTCCTTCCACTAACCAAAGAAAATGGAATGGCAATGCCTTTTTTAAAAATTTCATTTGGCCTAGCTTAAAAACAAGGGTAATTTCAAAAGTGGGCTTTTTGTGCTAAGAGGCATTCTCAACAGGCACATGACTCGTTTATGGCCACAGTGTTTTAACTGGTCCCTAGGCTCAGAAAGCCCAAGGACGTGGTGTGAAATTGAAAATAAAGAGCAACTGTGTCTGTTCTGCAAAATACGAAAAAAAAAAAAATGGCTTCTGAGCAAAGCTTTGGTATGAAACAGCTAGAAAAATGTCATTTCCATATATATTTAGATTTCACTATCTGTGAGAATTAAGTTTGTCCTTGATATGAGTGTGAGTGAGTGTGTGCGCATACGCCTGCCAGCGGTTACCCACTTGGTGCCGGAAGGGTTAGGGAACCTATCTGCAACTCACACTGGTGGGAACTCTTGAAGAGACTCAATTTCAATGTCTGCACCCACCTGGCCTGTCAGGCAAGATCCAGAGTATCAAAGACCACCAATCCAGTCTTAGTGAGGCCTCCAGAACATTTTAGACTCATTAGCTCTAATCCGAGGAAAAGACTGATGAGTGAGATCAGTTGTTGGTTAGAAGCATTTCCAACAGACAGAAGAAGCTGAAGGAAGCTCTCTTCCAGAGGAAAACAACTGAGCACAGAGGGAGAAGGCAATGCTGGGAACTCTGACGGACCTGCCGGCTGGCTTTGTTTTGGTAGGACTTCAGTTTCCCTCACTATTCTCCCCACCTGTGTTTTCATTCCTTCTGACATCTCCCTGCCAAAACAGCATATGAGAGAGCCCTGTAACCATCTGTGCATGGCACAGTGCGGGGGATAAAGAACAAGGCACTAAAGGGACTGGGCTCTGCCCCCTATTCTCTCTGCTGGGCCCAAGAAGGAAGTGGCTCTCCTCAAGGGACACTGCCAGGAGCCCCGGACTATGAGAAGTGGACAGAACCATGCAGTGTCCCCTGCAGAGTGGGAGCCATGAGATAGTGAATGAGGTGTGGATAGGCAGCTGCCAAGGGATGACTCAGAAGAGAGGAGAATCCAGCTTCTCTATGATCCAACACACACCAAGGGAGGTGACCACTGAAAGGAGTGGACAACTGATGCTTGACATACCCGTGCAGAAGAATAGAAGAGCATTTGGCACTTCCAGGTACATCAGCGAGGCAATTTGGGAGACATTTGATACTAGTAATGTTAGATAAAAGAACTATTCTTGCTGTTATCTGTAGGCACATCCAGTTCAGGGAAAGAAAATGTGAGCTTTTGGGGAGATGCAATTTTGGAGTTAAACTCTTGAAGATATTTTGGAAGCAAGTGCTAGTTACTACTTTTAATAATATTAATTTCTCACAGTAGTCAAGTGCTTTCTGAGTTTTAAAAGGGCTAACACTGGGGTACCTAGCTGGCTCAGTCAGTAAAGCATGGGACTCTTGATCTTGGGGTCATGAGTTCAATCCCCATGTTGGGTGGAGATTACTAAAAATTAAAATTAAATTTAAGTTACTTTAAAAATAAAAAGCGTTGACATTTACAAAAATGTATTGTTTTGAAAAGGTATAGATCTAGTGAGAGTAAAAATGATTACTTTCTTCACTGGGACGTGCTTAGGGGAGACTTCCACTGGCTTGTATCACCTGATCTCCTTTTCTTGGCACCACACACAAATGGGCATCCAACATTTTGATCCACATCACACTTTTTGACTCTTTAGACAGAATTTGATTAACAATTTCGTTTTAGACAATGAGTTCATGCCTTGGGTAATCAAAGCTTATTTCTGACTTCTCTGAAAAGGAAATAGCTACAGGGCTTTTGCTGAAAGTGACATCACTGAACTATAATTATTTCTAGCACATACGGGTGCATGAGGAAGTATTTTGTAAAATATGTACAGTAGAGTAGTAATTCATCAAGTAGTTCAAGACTTTGCTAGCATAGTGTAATGGTTCATTTTATGTGTCAACTTGGCTAGGCTACAGTACCCAGACACTTGGTCAAACATTATTCTAGATGTTTCTGTGAAGGTATATTTTTCCAATAAGATTAACATTTAAATCAGTAGACTTTGAGTAAAGCAGATTACCTTCCATGATGTGGGTGAGCTTCCTCCACTGAGCTGAGGGCCTTACCAGAAAAAAGACTGATATGTCCATGCTTATATCAATATAAATATAGAAATCTCCTACTGGCTCTGTTTCTCTAGAGACTCCTAATACAAATGTTAAGAATATCCTGTACCATGCTTATTTTATTCATAAAATTCTAGTCTCACTTTTCATTTAATAGAGGAAAAGTCATTTCATAAATCAAAGGCTGTACCAGTTTATACCTACAATGGCTTTTCCAACACCTACTTACTCTCCCTTGCTTGTGGATACTCTTAAAAGGAGAGAGAAATCTCACCCTCCCCTTCCATGAGCTACACAATCAGTTGATAATCCCTTGATCAAAACCAAATGTCATATTGGTGCTCAAGAAATATCACATAATTAGGTGAAAAATCAACGAGATCAATCCACCTGCAGAATGAGGCAGAGGGTCTGACAGGGGAGACAAAGCCGGTGACACAGTGACCACAGTCTACGTGGTTGGGGGGACACGGGAGTCAGAGTGGGCTCCACTGCATTCCTGCCAGCACAGTGATGAGGAAGCACCACGTACCTTAGCCTACCACAGTTACTTCGCTGCCAGTAAATCACAGTGACCTCGAAAGCATTGCCTTCACTCTATAAGGATAAAAGACAAACCTCTTACTTTGGGAACTCTTTACTCTCATGAAAATCCCTAATGGCTTAGCCCAAAAGCCAGAAGTATCTGAAAGGAGTGAAAGCTATCTATTAATCACTGATCTCCCTACCAACTTTCTCAAACTGAAATATTTCGCTGGTATGTAAGATATTCAGAAGAAACTCTAGATTTGCTTTTAGTAAGTTTCCTTTGGAAAGAAAACCACAATTTACAAAACAAAAGAAATTAGGAGTTATTTTCCTTGAAAACATTGATTTCTAGATTTTTTGGCTACTGTATTCCTATAAATGTCATTTAAACTATTCACCGAAATGTGCAAAATGACTGACTAGAGTTTAACAAATATGTATTTCAAGAAGTGAAATGTCTAACTATGCAGCCCCAACCATGAATATTTATTTGTAAATTATATTCTTGCTATACTTACTGACATGAGTATTACAAAACAAATACAGAACTAGAGGACTTTAAAGGATAAAATTCAAAATGAACTTATAAAGATGAAGTATTTTCTTTCTTTATCCCGATAGATGGTCTTGTGCAGACCCCACTTGAGGACACCTGCCATGGAGAGCACCTGCTCCAATTTTTGTCTGTCTGAGCTCCTATCTGATACTAACCCACTGGAAATACAAAAGTGATAACCTTATTTCGGCTTGCTAAGTACAAATCCATCCAATGTGGCCTAAGATATCTTTACACAAAATTGCCATAGAAATCCCTTCATAATAGTGATATAATAAAAATCTCTGACTTTTCTCCCTTATATGTTTCCAGGTAAAGTGCTATCAAGCTCTCAAGAGGCCACTTCAGTACTTCCTTGGAACATAGTTCCTTATCTCTTTGTTCAGAATGCTTATCTTTGGTTCTTTTATTTTTTTTTTTAATAGCACATTGTGTTCTACTTTCATGGATTTATTTTGCTTTCATTCTGTCTCCCTCAGTACAAATTTAAACTTCCAAGGGCAGGCACAATGTCTTCTGTGCCTCTCATATTCCCCTTATACACAATGGACGATCCTTAGAGTCATGTTTACTTGGTTCTTCAGAGAAGGAGAATAATTCATGATCTCACTGTGGTCAGAGAAAACAAAATAACTTTAATGACGCCAAACAAATTGTGGTGGCCTTTATTCAGAATGCATTCTCTCAAAAGGCCAGCTTGCTACAAATACAGGCCATGGACCAGATGAACAATAAAATCAACAAAGGGTTCATGACACAATGTTCCACCAAATCTGCCTATCTCTGCCCTCCACGGGGGAGGGGAAAGGCTGCAAGCCCGAAAAGCCAGCATCTCAGAAGGCTTCAAGGAAGAGCAGTGTACCTTATGAGGATAACGTGTCACTTCACATGTGGGATGCACTTGGCCACCATTTCCTAAATGGGAGATCAGACCTAGAGCGTCCTTAGGTGAGGACCGTGAAGGTCCGTAGACCTTCCTGATCCCCAGATTGACACTCAGTTTATTCAGAACAAAAAATCAGGACAAAATAGAGTATTATGAAGTCCTCGTTGGTCACTTCTCCAATAAATTAATAGGCTATTCACAGTAAAAGAGGAAGCTTCTAGAACAAAAATTATGATACCACAAAGGACCATGAAATTCATTTAAACAGAAACAGAGCTGCACAACCCCTTTATTTATTTCCAATCTTTTTTGTTTTCTCGATGAGGAAGCCAAGGATGAACCAGCTTTCCTGAGATTCACAGAAGGCTAATGGAAGAATCAAGATTAGTTTGAGGGCCGGAAAACACAGAGCCAACACCAACAACCAATTCACATATGGACCTTGGGGTTTTAAAGCCTATCCCTGTTAAGTTGCCAGGGGAATAAAGGTCAGAAGGAATATGTTGATTTTTCAAGTCATTTCAATACTTCAACCCATATTTAAACTTAATGTTTAATTGTAAAAGTATTACATTTGTGGTAGCATGTTACATCACAACAGAATTGTATTAAAAAACACTAACGTGGGATCCCTGGGTGGCGCAGCGGTTTGGCGCCTGCCTTTCGCCCAGGGCGCGATCCTGGAGACCCGGGATCGAATCCCACATCAGGCTCCCGGTGCATGGAGCCTGCTTCTCCCTCTGTCTGTGTCTCTGCCTCTCTCTCTCTCTCTCTCTCTCTCTCTCTCTCTCTCTGTGACTATCATAAATAAATTAAAAAATTAAAAAAAATTAAAATAAAATAAAAATAAAAAACACTAACGTCTAACCGAGGGGTGGTAACTGTAAACAGCTATATGTGTATCAAGTATTTTTCTATGTTAGCCTAACACACACACACACACACACACACACACATATTTGTATAATACATATATGTATTTCTTGTTTCAAAATGGTACATACTAAGTATATTGTTCACTGATTTGCTTTTTTCACCTAACAATAAATCATAGGCATCTTCTCATAGCTGAATACATAGATGTGTTTCATTCTTTTCAATAACAATATCATTTTTCATGGTAGGCATGTACTATTATTTATTCTCCTATGAAGAGAAAACTAGGGCATTTCCAATTAGTTACCCTTAGAGAAAATGCTGCCTTAACTGTGTAAACTCCCCCTTCTTTACTATAACAGTATTTCTTCAGGCCACATAACTAAAAATAGGATTACTGGGTCTTATGCTTGAGAGTTATTTTAACAGGACTTAAAATGGGTTTTTTTTTTCTTTAGGTGAAGATTTTCCCCATACACTCAAGTAAAACTTTTAAGAATCCACTACTGCTAGATCTGATTGCACTCCTGCTGGACTAATCTCTTGTCTTCTGAGGCCACTTTTAAGATCACTTGATTATAAGGTTGCTTTTTTTTCCCATTAATTTTGAAAATCACTATAATGCAAGAAAAATGAGTACATGTCAGTGCATATTTAGTGCCTGAATACATATTTACTGTGTAAGTCTTTGGAAATACTTCCATTTTAAACTGACCCAGCTCTGACCTTTGAAATTGAAATACTACATTTGATATACAACAGTTTTGTATCACAGGCCATAAGATGAAAGGGTTGGAAAGTATCAAAATTATCATATTTAGTGATTTCAACTGACCTTGTCCTTCACCGTCTACTCCTCTCTCTTGACATTTCCCGGGCATCCCAACCACTAAATTTTAAATCTTTCACATGTGCCATGGGTAAGAAATACCAAGACAGCGGCAGTTACAGCCCTAACCCCACTACTATTCAAATTCACTTCAGAAAAGACTTTGTTTTATTCACTATTTGACAAAATTCACAGTTGGAGAAAAAGCTTAGCATGAGAAGAGAGAAAAAACTAACATTTGTCAGAGCACCTGCCTGTGTAGGATCCCCCACCTCCTATCTTTCATTTTTCTCAAGCAACCCTGACAGAGGGGAGCCACCCGCATCTCCTAAATGGAGACCTAGATTGTTCGGGAAGCTGCCACAGCTAGTAAATGACGGATGGGGAATGCGATCCCAGGTCTTCTGACTCTAAAAGCTATGCTCCTTCTGTTCCCAGAACTGCTTCTGTGATTGTCAGGCGGGTCACACGGCCCCACGCAGCTGAGCGAAGAGCCCAGAGCGTGTGAGTGACTTTCTGAAGGCCACAGCGCTAGCTCTACCTCTGACCTCTGAGTCAACGCTCTCCCCACAGCCCTGCTGGGTTTAGTGACCTTTTGCAACTGGCATTAAATCTGACTAACTCCGAATATTAAACTGGGTCTCCATCTCCTCACACTGCTTCCGAGTGACTGTGTTTCTGTTCATCTGGAGGCGCTGGGCTTCTATGTGGGTGTGAACATGTTGAGTCTACCTCCTTCCTTCTCTCCACTGGATGAGCGCAGACCACAGTGGCATTTTGCATGCCTCTTAACGTTTTTACTGCAAAATTGAAAATCTGGCAATATCTGATACCAACCTTAAATCCACACATGGCTAAAGAGAAAGGACACGGCAAATAGCCATGGAAGGTCGGCATTGTCCAGACACATCAAGGAGCTGGAATTGCATTTTAACAATCGAGGTGGAAACATGGAAACATTTCCAGATGCGGGGCCGGGGGTCCCAACAGTGGCCTCTTAGACAGGCATTGTAAACCCTACTGTCATTGAAAATATTCTCATACTGTTCAGCAGCGAAGGCAGTGGCCAATGTTTTCTGGAACTTTCTAACAGGGCTTTCTCCCTGAAAATTCATGCTTCGAAAGATTTTATAAATAACCACCGAATGAATGGCTTCTTCCTCGAGGTTCCCCTCAATTTGATTTTATCTCCAGTTAGCTACTAGATGTGAATTGCCACACTTTCTCCATTAGATATTCATCCTGCATAGATTCTTGCTTTACTGGGAATTCATGGACTATGAGAGGGCTCTATTTTATTTACACTTGTTCATCAAAATGCACAAAACTGAGTGGATTTAAGTAGAATTGACTGTCCACACTTGGAGGAACTAAATAACTGGTTCTCTCCCTCTAGTTAAAGGCACCACTTTGAAAATTGTGTGCTACTTTCTCAGTACACTGCAGATGAAAATTGAGGTAGTCATCTTTGTCCATATATCCAAGAAAACCAAATAAAAACAAATACATTTTTCGTTGTTTTTTGAAATTTATCTTCTACAAATATTTTCTAGAACTCTTCCATGTGACAAAAAATCTGTTCTGAATTTTCTACTTCAACAAAAAAAGAAGCTATTTACCTAATTTTTTTTAAAAAGTAAAACAACATTCAATGTGGGAATAGATAAGTCAGGCCATGTATCTGGTAACTCTTTTTATTAGAGCTTTTGGAGGAATAATTCAGAGAATCTTGGCTTTAGGGATTCTGTTCACATGGAACAGGCTGAAAGATACGAAAGATTGACTAGGACCAATTTTCTATGAGTAAAAACAACAACAGCATCAATATTTCAGGGTCTGCAAAAACATGGCATTCTCTTGCCTTGAAAAGATTGTTAGAAATCATTGCATTTTAATGAATTCAAAATAACACGGGAGATTTGGAGGCTGTTTAGCTTCCGAAGGTGCAGAGATAAATCAGATTTTTCATAACTTATATCTGAGTAAAATAGATCTGATTCCACCCCTCTGTAGACCCACAGCAGGATGAGGGCACAAGGTAACTGGCGATCTTTTCATCATGGTCCTGGTGGACTCCTGGTTTCCAGACAGTTTCAGCTGTCATAGTTGCTTAGAGTTTACCGAGCTGTTTTTAGTTACTCATTCAAATATTCATAAGAAGCGAGGACTGCAGTTTGCTGTCTGGTAACAACTTCATTTTCGGCTCACACTAAGCTTGTCCTTGTGGATTCTTCTTTCGACTCACATTGGGCTTTGAGCAGTCACATGGCCTTTCAAGGATAATGGAGTTTCCTTGGGAGTAGGCAAAAGAAGCATGTTCCATCTTTTATCTTTGCCTGGCTGGATGATGAAAATAATTGCAGAAGACAGTTATGGATTATCAAAGAGACAAGTGAAATAATCAAACCTATATCAAGCACTGCTTTGTGCTACCCAAGAAGGCAGATCCTTTAATTATTTACCTTTTGAGACTCTGTACACCTCAGGAAATCCTAAAATGGCAACATATTAGTGCAAATATTTACTCAACAATATTGTTCTTGAATACAGTAATGAAAATGTGTGTAATCTCATGATACACTCTTGGAAGAAATCGAAGGATTATACCATTTCTTGGTACAGAAGAAAATACCTTCATTATGTATGATCTTTCCATTATCTAGTGAAAACTCTAGTTAAATAAACTTTTCAGGTAGGCACATTCTACTGCTTAGCTTAGAAGCTTATATCTAATACCTGAATTAGCTGCAGTAATGCATGAATTATTGCAAATAAGCATCAGTGTAATATCCAAAGTGCAATTATTTAATTAAGCTATGACATCAGCCCTATACTGTCATTTTATCATCTATATCCTCTATGTTACTGCAAAGAAAAAAAACAAAAGATTTGTCAGTCAAGATACATTTCTAAAATAACTATGCTTTGACATTAAAACTCTTACTTATGTTGACTAAAACATACACCACATTTAGAGAAAGGGATTTTTTACCTATTTATTCTTTGCATTAAATAATCCTCATTTTACAAGAAGAAATCTATGCTTTTTTTTCATTGAATTAGTAAGCCTTTTTTTTTTTAAAGACTACCTTACCTTTCTTTGTACAGTTCCTCTCAACATGAACACATACTCTAGTACTCCTGAGACCATGTGTATGTTTTAAAGAACATCAAGCATCTAGATTCTGTATTACCTCATTTAGACTGGGAGGCAGGGAGAGTAACCACGTCTGAGGCAAAGCAAAAGGAATTTCAATCTCGCAAGACACTGCCAGATAAAAACCTGGAAAAGATCATTAATCTCGTTTGTTTTCATTATAGCAACACTTGTTATCACAACTTTAGTTAAGGAAGTGCCAACATTTATACCAGCAATTTTATGTCAGCAAAATCAGTTCTAAAAGTTAAAGCTCCTGATACTATAAACTCTCTGTTATTGCCAAGGTCTTTACATGTTGTGATGGAAAAGGGTACATGTTATGCCTGCTGGACAGAATTAACCATTGCTTGAATAATGCTTGGCGGGAACTGTAATATAGCATTCATTCCTTAATGACGTATTAACATTTTCACACATCTGATATAATGTTTTATCCTTTAAAGGCAGATTTTGTCCCTGAAACATTTCCTTCATAAGGGGAAAGTATGAGAAAATAGAAAAATTCACCCGTTTCTGTTAAGCTTTTTAATAGCTCCGTGAATGAAAGCTCTCTCCATGATGGAGATCTCAAGCAGCACAAACAAATTGTTCAGAAGAGCTTATTAGGTGTTATGCTGTGCTTTAAACAGAGATGATGAAAATTAAGGCTCTATCAAGACATCCAGCTCTAGTGATGTTAGGGAATCTGATACCCATGGCCTTATAGTCCATGTGGTAAAATGCTGGTCTTAATGGAATATAGATAAGAGATTTGAACCAAATGTCCAATATTCAGTAGTCAATGTTGGAATCTTTCAATATTCAATAAGTGTCTTCTTCCCTAAATGCAAGAATTCATCTCAAGCCACAGAAGAAAATGAGTTGTTAGATTTAGTAGGATTTTACTTTTGAAAAAAAAAATGTAGTATGGCTGCACCATCTATACTAGTAAAGGCAATCCTTTGAGAAGTGAGATAGCTCAAGGATGAATCCAGAAAGCCCATCAGTAGGAGGGCAGTGAAATAACGTCCAAAGGGGAGGTCTCCATGCCAGTTGTTCACTGAATGCCAGATGATGGCAGTCTTCATAATTACCATGATTTACTGAGGGCTTTGCCTGTGTCAAGCACTTTACAATTACCATCTTCTTTAACATTCACATTAACCTAGTGAGGTAAGATTATCTCCATTTTATAAATGAAAAAAACTGAGAGTTCAGAGATGTTATGTTGATTGGCTAAGGTCACACCCCTAGCAAGTGACAGAGTAAAAATTTAAACCAAGTTTACCTATGTCCAATCCCCAAGTTCCTTCACTATGCAACCATGTTCACGATTGGAGGTAACTGAATTAATAATTAATGGGCATTATCCTGTCCCCTGAGATGTGGGGAGTCAACTATTTCAGCAAGATGACATTTGTCAAAGAGAACCTCTATATAAATGTAATCCGAGTGTAAGTAAATTTTAAGAGAAAACCCAAGGAGACCAGCTGGGTTTGACTCTAGCTGCTATAGCCAATGGGGACTTCAAAGAATCTGAAGATGGAAGCAAACATAGAAGAAAAGTTGTCTGTCTGAGTAAAAAAGCAATGAAACAAGATAATCTTATAAAACACCCTGTCACTGAGTAACAGAAGGCAGTTGGCAAGCATTCGTTGTAATGGAGAGGTTGGTAGACCTGTATGTGTTAGAAGAAACTACTCAATAATGGATAGGGCCAAGAGCATTAGCACAAAATAAATACAGTTGATAGGTCTTGACAAGTTCAAGACACCAGACAATGAAAACTCAGCTACCAGTACATGACCAATGATAGAGGATAACAGCCAGTCCAACAGAGATTGATAAGGATCCATGCTGCAAAGTCAGATATGGACTGAAAGAGATTCATGGCAGGAACAGATATGAAATACAGCCATCTCGATTCTTGGCTAGGAACTCAACCGATCTGGTCTGATGAGAAGGAACTGGGGGGAAGTTCCAAAACGACATCAGAATTGAGCCATAACAGCATTTGAAGTTCATGCATATGTGTATATTTGAGTATAAGTTATTTTCAAAACTTCATGGCTTACTTTACTCTGTTTAAGTTTTAGTCTTCATAAATCACGAGTTAAATATCACTTTAAACACAAGTTAAACAAAGATACTGAACCAAGTACACCCTGATGACAATTGAAATCATTATCCTGACACCCAATAAGGGTAGATCTCATACAATAATGGCTAACCCTTTGTTAAATGTCCACTAAGTTTCAACAATTCTAATCTAATCAATACTACAAATAAATGTTAACATATGTATGTAGAGAAGTAAGTTAAGACGCTCTTTTAAGATCTTCCAGTTACTGTTTTCAGAGCCAAGATTTGGACCCAAGATTGTCAGTCTTCAAATTCTCTGCCATTGCCTCTGTTACAAGTTGCATGCACCCCAAAGTTAAGAATCAGTTCCCAGGAAGGGACCTGTGCATTGTCCATTATTGGGCACTTAAACCTCCTCTTACTTGAGGAACTAACCTGAAATCTTACCACAAAATGTTTCAATGTCCCATAATTTCCATAAGACCTGGAATCAACAACAACAAAAAATAAGATGAGTGAAGATATCATGCTTAATAAACTTTAGAATAAGACCATGCCTAATGATACATAATGGTAAAATGAGTGATTAGATCAGTAATTCTTTTTTGTAGAATAATCAATCAAATACGATGTCTGGCCTCTAATAAAATGTCCATCATTTCTCATCAATTTTGAAATGATCATTTTTCATATTTTACATCTATAACGGAGTGCACCTTACAAGTGTTGTCAGCCAGATGGAATGCAAAGTAGTGATCATTACCTGTGCAGGTTTGATGTCAGTTTTTATTCCTAGTGACCCAACTGGACAATCAAAAATCTCTTAATGTTTCAGCTGACAAATCATATAAGGTCCATTTGAGGATGAAACATAAGCTCTGATTATTATCTGAAAATATTCTGTAGACACCTTACAGTAAAATTAAGAAAGCACAAGCATAAAACCCTGCAAATAAGGAGCACTTTAAGAACATAAATAAGGATGTACTTTAAGAACATCCCAGAGACAATATTGGAGCACTCTTTCAGGTAATGTTGCATCACTGACATACAGGATAGCACAGCAGGTGGTGGATCAGTGAAAAAAATCACAGACCCTGAATCAAACAAGGGCACAAAACTTTTCCTCTGGGCAACCCACTGCATTTTTTTTAATTAATCTCTACACCCAACATGGGGCGGAACTAGCAACTCTGAGATCAATTCAGATGCTCTACCCACTGGGCCAGCCAGGCACCCCTGCACTGCACAGATAAAGAGCAGAAATTGAAGTTTCAACAGATTCCTGGTGAGGAGCTACATTAAAGTCCTTACTTCTCATCAAGCCCAGAAAGAATTCTGTGAATGTTCTGTTGGCTACAACCCTGCTGGTTCCAGCTCTGACCAAAGTTCTCCTATATGGGCTAGGAGAAGTATTTTCCATTGAAAACATCTATTGTGCTACCAAAATTAGTAAGGAGAGCTGAGTCAAAAGAATTGTGTGTGGGTTTGGCAAGAAAGTCACATAGTAGTGATTGGAAATGGATGCGATGAAGAAATTGCAGGCAAATGAAACAACAGGGCTTCTTGGAGGATCACAAACCATGGAGAACTAGTGTCCCTCCCCCAGGCTCTGAAGCCTGGTTTTCCCTAAGCCCTGGAATGAATACTCTTCCCCATGAGCAACTTTGCATTCTTGAAGGAAGCTAGAGACCAAAACCACCTGGGAACTCTCTCTCTCTCTCTTTCTCTCTCTCTCTCTGCTTCTTTCTCTTTCTCCATGGAATGCTGGCAAGAACACAGTCAGAACCAACAGCTGCAAGGGACAAAGCTTATTTCTGCCAAAAGCGAGCTGCAGCCCCATGTTCATTCTCATACCGAGGTAGGAGACAGTTGGATTGAGAGAACAGTAGAGTCACCGCAGCTACAATGCTTTTAATTCTTGTGTTTTTTGTTTTGTTTTATTTTGTTTCAAAAAATGAAGAAGAGGGGGAAAAAATCAGACACCGGCAGCTCTGAGCCAACAGTGCCAGAATGTGAACAAGTTTAGGGATGCCTTAACCACTTTTACTTTATTTTCCTTTTGATGTGTACAGAAACCTGAAGGCTTTTTAAAAAACAAAACAAAATATTTTTAGTGAAGTCCCAAAGAAATCTTGCAAGTGTATAGAATAAATTCATAACTGATAAGATACCTTAGTCGTATGTGCATGTGCATGTGTGTCTGTGATATAAGATAATGATAGTTTTCAACTGACAGTAACTCAGGTTTTATAAAACTGTGAATTTTCCATATGTTTAAAAAGGTATTTTAGTTGTATTTTCATTTCTTTGTGTGTAGCTATATTTTCTCCAAGTATAGTTTCAGAAATGCCTAAATCCTAAAAGAGAATACCTCAATAAAAAATAGCTTTATAAGAATTCTAAAAGGGAGACAGTAGCCTCACTTTTGGAAGATTTTTGTCTTTTTAGAGAGAAAGAGAGAGAGTGAGAGCCAAGGGGGATGGGACAGAGAGAGAGAGAGAGAGAGAGAATCCCAAGATTTTCCCAAAAGACTCTCCATGCTGGGCGTGGAGCCCGATGAGGGGCTCAATCTCACGAACTGAGCCAAATCAAGAGTCAAATGCTTAATAGCCATGCAGGCACCCCTGGAAGACTTTTAATCCTATGTTTAGAAGAAAATATTTCATGTAGGCCTGAATAGGGTTATCAAAACCCATGGGTTCATCATACCTCACATTATGTAATATTTACAGAATACCGTCGTGTACGAGAAATGTTACATAGGATATCAAGAAAATCTTTGCTTTCTAAAAAAGCTTACCTTCCAAGCTATGTCCACAAGATGGATGTGTCCACTTCCTATTGTGGGTTTGCCTTCTGACATGACCCATAGTCATGTGAAGAATTGGAACAGATATGTAGTATATATTAAGTATATACAGTGTTTGTGCTCAAATGCTATAGACAAAGTCCTTTTAGGGGATTGGAAACCATGGTTTTCAATTCCAGAATCTGAAATAAGCACATTTGGGAGCGGGGAAATTTTCCTTGTCTGTGGGATAAAGGAAACCTAGGTGTCTCAATTTAGGTGTAATAGGGACAAAATTAATATGTGGGTGTTCCCAACCTTGCCTTATGCTTCTTCTACCCCAGACACAAACACATTTTATCTTTGCCACTCAGTTTTGTCCCTCCATTCCCCATCCCACTTAGGAATTTCTTTTTTACCAACCTGTTCTAGGCTTTTGTGATGCATAGCAGGCCAAATAATAGAGCAAGATGCAGAATCATATTGGTGAGTAAAGGGAGAAGGGAAGGAGGGGGGAAGGTCTCACTAAATGAGGCTAGGGAGGAAGATCAAGCATAGGTTTGAGGAATAGGCGCTTTAGAGTAACCATGAAGTAAGACTGTTTGGAAAATGAGACAAAAGATTGTTTTTAATAGCTAAATTTTTAAAAATTGAAAACAAAAAATTCAAACATTCCATAGAGGATATAATAAAAAGAAAGTCATACAGTTGTCTTGGTTTACGTCTGACTCTCTCTTTTTCAATTATTATTTCCATAATATTCCATTTAGCATAAAAAAAAAGAAGGATGACAAAAAAAATAAGAGGAAAGGAGGCCAAAGGACACGAGGTAATGTCTATTCCTATGAATCTGCAAAGTGTATGTGACATAGACTAGCTTGTGTTACAAATGAAAAGTGACAGATACTTCCCCTTTCAATTTTTTGAGATACTGCCTAAAGTCCATCAAAACTATCAAGTAGAAACCTTCTTAAAAAGGGAAGTTAAAAAAAAAAGGAAAATAGGTAAATGAAAAGCTATGTCAAGCAATCCTGTTTCCTGTTTTGGCTGGTTGGCCAGGTGGGGCATGACTGGGGCAAACAGTGGAAGGACAGTACTTATTTATAACTGTGGGAAAATGGGGGAAAGAACTTATTATAAATATGACTTTCTAAACCATAGCATAATGAAAAATAGGGGAGGAAGGAATAAATCCTGGATTTTACTAAAGAATTGTACTTATCATTTAGAAAAGAAACATATAGTTTCTGCAGGAACATATAGGACATATTATGGGCAGAAGCATCAAAAAATTCTTCTAGTTTCAAATTATTACAAATCTGCCAACTTGTCTATAAGTCGAATAGATGCTGATACTTGGCTTTCATTTAGGCCATTGATTGTTGACTTTGAGAATCAGGCGGACCTTGGGCAAACTCAAGTTGCATAGCAAAAGTATCATCGCTCAGTGAAAAGTTACAGATCTGATTCCACTCTTCAAAGCAGACATGCCATAATCTAGAAAGAAGGAGAAAAAGACTTACAACATGTGTTAAGAATATAAAAATAAATGGAAAAAATGGTTTAGAGATTAATTTTCAGCTTTCACCAAAACTCTTGAGAATCTTAGAAAATGACTTGGAGATGTGCCCAATTACCAGGATATATATTTGCTTCAATTCTGCTCTCTTCCCCAAAAGTATTAAGATTATAGGATACACAGAGCAAAGATCAGACTTGGCTTTTTACCTATTTTAAAAAGATTAAAATGGAATTTGTTTTGGGGGACAAGTTTTCATGTGCGTGCATATGTGTGCCCGTATAGGTATACGTATTGTGTCCATGTGTCCGTGTGTGCGTGTGTATACATACATGCATCTACTGTATGTACTTGTGTGTTTTCCCATGTAGATAAATTGTGCCCATCCTCGCTGGATCCTAACAATTAAAATGTAATGAATCAATCCGTTGGGTACTAACAAATTGAGGGCTTACCCACCCCACACGCTCTGGTTTTAGAATTTCTGGGGATCCACCCACAATTTCAGATGAGCCTTGATTTTCCAAAAATGCAGTTGCTATTTTCCTTTGGCTCTGGTCTCCGGTGATAAAATGCAAAGAATCAACACATTGTTTCCTCTCACTCCCTTGCAAAATTATATTTCAGTTACGGTAATAGAAAAGCCTCTTTTTATACTGGCAATATACTCCAGTTTTCAAAAGCAAATACATAAAAAAACATGTTTCAAGAATGAAAAGATGATAGAAGCTAAAATAAATAAGTCCTTCCTAGGACATAAGTAATAATTGCACTGTAAGTTATATAAGCCGCGGTGACAGTGCTCTGGCAAAGACATCCATTTATCAGTCGAAGCAAGTAATTCCATGTTCTGGGGTTGGCAGAATGAGACCAGCTTTGACTGATTTATAAAGTGATTTTTTTTCGTTCTGCTGAATGATTGAGACAAAAGACCTGCAGGAATGGTGGTTCATCTTTTCTATTCAAGTGCCAATTCTTTTTATTACTTTTGTTTTGTTTCCAGTGCAGACACTGTTGCCTCATTCACCATCTGCTCGTGTTAAATAAGAAATGTTTAACTCTGGGCTAGTCACGATGAATTGCCCCGAGAAGGTAATTTAATAGTTACTCCCCTTCTTACATGCTGCTTTGAGTGTCGTGGAAGGCGAAGTTTCTGGCCTGGGAGCCAGCAGGGAGCAGGTCTTTATTCATCCTTGCATCTTCTCTTACCGGGGCCGGGTCCCTGGGACAGCGGGCGCTCCAGCGGAATCGCAGCCCAGGTGAGAGGCCCGGACACCTGCTGGACACGCGGGCGGCCACAGCAGCACGGAGCTCAAGGCCCGAACCCTGACTGCGGGCCGCGAACTGTGTCACCTCTTTGAACCTCAGTTTGCTTTCCTCTGAAATGGTAATAACCAATCTCCCCCTTACAGGGTTGACAAGGAATGTAAAAAAATTAAATCACCAGTTACCAAAACCAGGACGTGGCCGGGGCCGCGGGCAACTGAGTGTGGGCTGGGGACAAAATGACACTCTGTCTTTCCTGCCCTCCAATCTTTATAGAGGCGGATGATCCCAAGGGCTGCTTTAGAGCCACCTGCACCTACGAGCGTGAGCAGGAGTGCATGCACGCCCACAAACACACATGCACGCAGACAGCCTCGAAGGCAGCCCAGCCAGGGAAACCCGAGTGGCTAGAGACAAGGTTGGTCTGTCCGTCCACCCCGGCGGAAACCCAAGGGCCAGCTGCTGTCCGTCTTTTTATGGACAGTTTTGGTGCTCCCGTCCCCTAGCCTCTGCCTCCAGCCCCTGGGAGAGGGCCCTCACCTGTCTCCCTGCTACTGCCCCATGTCGGCCGGTCAAGGATGCCCTGACACCTCCAGGCCCCGGACTGAGTCCCAGCTCCGCTGCTGGCCAGCGCTCCCGGGGCTGGGATCTCAGGGCCACAAGGACCTCGGATGAAGGCGCAGACCGCCCATCCTACTGGAGGGTTTGCACTGCACTCAAGATTTTTATTTTTTATACAGAAACAAATACAAATTATAGAGTAGAATAAAATATCCTCGTGAATTGTTAAGACAGAATTGTGGGGGCTAAAAAAAAGAAAAAATTTGAGCAAGCTGGAATTAGGCAGAACGTGAGACTGGGTCCTCAATGCTCTGTTTCCTAATGGTCAGACCCCTTTCTCTCCATTGCACATTCAGAATAATTTGGGGACAGTGACTAGAAGCACTGTCTAACGGATTGCCTCAGATCCGGCTTTAGACGTTGCACAAGAAAGTCAGTGTTCTTAGGAAAAAGCTGAGTCCCGGGGGGCTCAGTGGCTGAGCATCAGCCTTCAGCCGGGGTGGTGACCCTGGGGACCCAGGATGGAGTCCCGCGTGGGGCTCCCTGCATGGAGCCTGCTTCTCCCTCTGCCTGTGTCTCTGCCTCTCTTTCTCTGTGTGTCTCTCATGAATAAATAAATAAAATCTTAAAAAAAAAAAGAAAGAAAACAAAAAGCTGAGTCCCTGAAGGTACAATTCCATTGTGCCAGATAACACAAGAAGGTCTGATGGGCCATTTTTCCATCTCGCTCTATTTCCAGTTGATTTGTAACACATACTGAGAATGTTAATTTTTTAAAAGACTTAATTACTTGAGACAGAGAAAATGCAGGCATTGGGTGGGTTGGGGGAGGCAGGTAAAGGAGAGGGAGAGAGAATCTCAAGCAGACTCCCTGCTGAGTGCAGAGTCTGACCTGGGGTTCTATCTCATGACCCTGAGGTCACACCCTGAGCCTAAATCAAGGGTCAGGCACCCAACCGACTGAACACCCAGGTACCCCATTCAGAATGTAAATTTTAAAGCAACTAAAAAAATTGTCAGGTGATAGCAGAAGAAGAGAATTAATAAAGATTCAAGCAGAACTCAATGAAATCGAGACCAGAAGAACGGTGGAACAGATCAACAAAACCAGGAGTTGGTTCTTTGAAAGAATTAATAAGATAGAAAAACCATTAGCCAGCCTTATTAAAAAGAAGAGACAAAAGACTCAAATTAATAAAATCATGAATGAGAAAGGAGAGATCACCACCAACACCAAGGAAATACAAACAATTTAAAAAACTTATTATGAGGAGCTATATGCCAATAAATTAGGCAGTCTAGAAGAAATGGACACATTTCTGGAAAACCACAACTACCAAAACTGGAACAGGAAGAAATAAAAAACCTGAACAGGCCGATAACCAGGGAGGAAATTGAAGCAGTCATCAAAAACCTCCCAAGACACAAAAGTTCAGGGCCAGATGGCTTCCGGGGAATTCTATCAAAGTTTAAAGAAGAAACCTATTCTACTAAAGCTGTTCCGAAAGAGAGAAAGAGATGGAGATTTTCCAAACTCGTTCTATGAGGCCAGCATCACTTTAATTCCAAAACCAAAGACCCCACCAAAAAGGAGAATTATAGACCAATATCCCTGATGAACACAGATGTAAAAATTCTCAACAAAATACTAGCCAATAGGATCCAACAATACATTACGAAGATTATTCACCATGACCAAGTGGGATTTATCCTCGGGATGCAAGGCTGGTTCAAGACTCATAAAGCAATCAATGTGATTGATCATATCAGCAAGAGAAAAAACAAGAACCATATGATCCTCTCAATAGATGCAGAGAAAGCATTTGACAAAATACAGCATCCATTCCTGATCAAAACTCTTCAGAGCATTGGGATAGAGGGAACATTCCTCAGCATCTTAAAAGCCATCTACGAAAAGCCCACAGCAAATATCATTCTCAATGGGGAAGCACTGGGAGCCTTTCCCCTAAGATCAGGAACACGACAGGGATGTCCACTCTCACCACTGCTATTCACCATAGTACTAGAACTAGAAGTCCTCACCTCAGCATTCAGACAACAAAGAGAAATAAAAGGCATTCAAATTGGCAAAGAAGAAGTCAAACTCTCCCTCTTCACAGATGACATGATACTATACGTAGAAAACCCAAAAGCCTCCACCCCAAGATTGCTAGAACTCATACAGCAATTCGGCAGTGTGACAGGATGCAAAATCAATGCCCAGAAGTCAGTGGCATTTCTATACACTAACAATGAGACTGAAGAAAGAGAAATTAAGGAGTCAATCCCATTTACAATTGCACCCAAAAGCATAAGATACCTAGGAATAAACCTAACCCAAGAGGTAAAGGATTTATACCCTCAAAACTACAGAACACTTCTGAAAGAAATTGAGGAAGACACAAAGAGATGGAAAAATATTCCATGCTCACGGATTGGAAGAATTAATATTGTGAAAATGTCCATGCTACCCAGGGCAATTTACACATTGAATGCAATCCCTATCAAAATACCATGGACTTTCTTCAGAGAGTTGGAACAAATCATCTTAAGATTTGTGTGGAATCTGAAAAGTCCCTGAATAGCCAGGGGAATTTTAATAAAGAAAACCATGGCTGGGGGCACCACAATGCCAGATTTCAGGTTGTACTACAAAGCTGTGGTCATCAAGACAGTGTGGTACTGGCACAAAAACAGACACATAGATCAATGGAACAAACTAGAGAATCCAGAAGTGGACCCTCAATTTTATGGTCATATTCGACAAAGCAGGAAAGATTATCCACTGGAAAAAAGACAGTATCTTCAATAGATGGTGCTGGGAAAATTGGACATCCACATGCAGAAGAATGAAACTGGACCATTCTCTTGCACCAGACACAAAGATAAACTCAAAATGGATGAAAGATCTAAATGTGAGACAAGATTCCATCAAAATCCTAGAGGAGAACACAGGCAATGCCCTGTTTGAACTTGGCCACAGCAACTTCTTGCAAGATACAACCAGGAAGGCAAAAGAAACAAAAGCAAAAATGAATTATTGGGACTTCGTCAAGGTAAAAAGCTTCTGCACAGCTAAAGAAACAGTCACCAAAACTAAAAGACAACCTACAGAATGGGAGAAGATATTTGCAAATGACATATCAGGTAAAGGGCTAGTTTCCAAGATCTCTAAAGAACTTACTAAACTCAACACCCAAGAAACAAACAATCCAATCATGAAATGGGCAAAAGACATGAAGAGAAATCTCACAGAGGAAGACATGGACATGGCCAACAAGCACATGAGGAAATGCTCCGCATCACTGGCCATCAGGGAAATACAAATCAAAACCACAATGAGATCCCACCTCACACCAGTGAGAATGGGGAACATTAACAAGGCAGGAAACCACAAATGTTGGAGAGGATGTGGAGAAAGGGGAACCCTCCTGCACTGTTGGTGGGAATGTGAACTGGTGCAGCCACTCTGGAAAACTGTGTGGAGGTTCCTCAAAGAGTTAAAAATAGACCTGCCCTACGACCCAGCAATTGCACTGCTGGGGATTTACCCCAAAGACACAGATGCAATGAAACGCTGGGACACCTGCACCCCGATGTTTCTAGCAGCAATGTCCACAATAGCCAAACTGTGGAAGGAGCCTCGGTGTCCATCGACAGATGATGGATAGAGAAGCTGTGGTCTGTGTATACATGGAATATTCCTCAGCCATTAGAAACGACAAATACCCACCATTTGCTTCCACGTGGAGGGACCTGGAGGGTATGATGCTGAGTGAAATAAGTCAATCGGAAAAGGACAAACATTATATGGTCTCATTCATTTGGGGAATATAAAAATTAGTGAAAGGGAATTAAGGGAAAGGAGAGAAAATGAGTGAAAATATCAGTGAGGGTGACAGAACATGAGAGACCCCTAACTCTGGGAAATGAACAAGTGGTCGTGGAAGGGGAGGTGGGTAGGGGATTGGAGTGACTGGGTGATGGGCACTGAAGGGGGCATTTGGCGGGATGAGCCCTGGGTGTTATACTATATGTTGGCAAATTGAACTCCAATAAAAAAATTAAAAAATATTTTAAAAATAAAAAATAATAATAAATTTAAAAAAAATTGTCAGGTGAAAAAGATGTATAACCACAAATATTGTTGGTGGAAATTGTGGAATGAAAATCCCCTTTGTCCCAAATTTATGTACTGATACAACAATATATATATAATATACTATATTATAAATTACATATAAATTATATATGTATTATATGTATAATTTATTTGTTTTCTTTATTTAAGAGACAGAGCATGGGAGGCAAGTAGAAAGAGACAGGGGAAGAAACTCAAGGAGACTCCCCACTGAACCCAGAGCGTGACACAGGCTCAATCTTACCACCCAGAGATCAGGACCTGAACCAAAAACTGAGAGTCAGATGCTTAACCAATTCCACCACCCAGGCGCCCCCAACAATATATATTTTTTATAAAACAACATTTAACAAGTGTGTCATACACCAAGCATTTCCGAGGAGCTACTATGGGCAAATTATTTTGTGTCATACAGAGAAGAGTAAAATTTGGGTTTTCTTTTGAGAAATCTACCACCCAAGTAAGTGCTGCCCGATAGAAATATAATGTAAGCCCCATATATAATTTTAAATGTTTTAGTAGATATATTAATAAAAGAAAAAAAGCTGAAACTAATTTAATGGTCTAAAATCATTTTGATATATTTATTTTTCCCAGTAGATCTAAAATATCTTTGTTTCAACATTTAATTAAAAATGTTTATTATGCTTAGGGGATCCCTGGGTGGCGCAGCGGTTTGGCGCCTGCCTTTGGCCCAGGGTGCGATCCTGGAGACCCGGGATCGAATCCCACATCAGGCTCCCGGTACATGGAGCCTGCTTCTCCCTCTGCCTATGTCTCTGCCTCTCTCTCTCTCTCTCTCTGACTATCATAAATAAATAAAAATTATAAAAAATATATTTTGAAGGCATTTGTTTTAAAGCATAAAGATATTTCTCATCCTTTTTTCACTTGAAGACAAAAATTTCGCATTGTCCACATTGAATCCACCTCACTTTGGACGAGCCACCTTGCCAGGGATCAATAAAAGCACGTGACTAGTGTCTCCTACATTGGGCAGCACAGACCTGAACCATTTATAAATATTTATTAAAGCTGCAGGTGCTATACTGGTTCCTGAACATACAGTGGTGGATGAGTTATTATCTCTGCCCAGGTTCCACACGTTCTAGTGAAGGCGGCAAAGGACAAGTAAAACAAAGTTTTCCTATGAAAAAATCAAATGAGAGACTGAGGCAGGACCTGTAGACACGGCATTTTAGGCAGAGACCTTGTATTTATTCTCCACTACTGCTGCAAGAAATAACCACGAACTGGGGCCCTGGGTGGCACAGTCAGTCATGTGTCTTTTGATTTCAGCTCAGGTTGTGATCTTGGGGTCATGAGACTGAGGCCTGCATCAGGCTCCACACTCAACGTGAAGTCTGCTTGAGATTCTCTCCTGCTCTGCCCCTTCCACTCATGCTCTCCCTCTCTCTTGCTCCCAAATAAATGAATAAATCTAAAAAAAAATAAAGAGAGGAAACCACAAATTTAGAGGCTGAAAACAACACAAAGTTGTTACCTTACAGTTCAGGAGCTCAGAAGTCTGAAATGAGTCTTACATGCAGGGCTGCTGCACTCCTCCTGGAGGCTTTGGGGGAAACCCACCCTTTGCCTCTGCGGCTTCCGAAGGCCGCCTACCTTCCTGGCTCGTGGCCTCTTCACCTTCAGAGGCAGCATATCATCTCTGCTTCTGCCCTCACATTTCCTTCCCTGACTCTGACCCTCCTGCCTCCCTCTTTGCGTACGTTGGGCCCACCCAGGTAACCCAGACTAAGGGTCCCATCTCAGTAGCCTTCACTTAATCACAACTGCGAAGCTCCTCTCGCCATGGAAGGTAACGAAGTCACAACTGATGGGGATTAGAATGTGGACATCTTTGGGTGGAGAAGGGATCCAGGTAGAACAGAGTGGAAGCGGAAGACCAGCTGAGGAATAACCCAATTAAGACAGTGGCAGTGGGTATGGACACATGTGGCCCAGGCAATGGTGCTGGTCATGAGCTTGTATGTTTATCAAAACTTACTGAAACGTGCACTTAAAATCATATATTTTCTTCATGTAAGTTATTCAATATTATAAAATTATGAAGTTAATTTTTCCTTTTTACAAAAAGGGGAGATGACTTCTGGCTTTGTGGGTTTGAAGATCTACTTGTCTATTTATTTATTTATTTATTTATTTATTTATTTATTTATTTATTCATGAGACACACACAGAGAGGGGCAGAGACACAGGCAGAGGGAGAAGCAGGCTCCCTGCGGGAAGCCGGAACTGGATCCCAGGACCCCGCCCTGAGCCGAAGGCAGACACTCAACCATTGAACCCCCAGGTGCCCTCTACTTATTTTTAGAGCCTGATTTCTCATAGCAGATTATAGAAAACATAGTGAGGGTGTTCATCTCATGACATCCACCCATCTGGCCTACGCCTCCTGAGAGTCAATATTATATGCAAGTTGTCATCCAGTTTGATTTCAGGGCCAAAACTCTGTTCGGCCCACCTTTATTCACTCATTCTTCTTTAAAAAGAGCTATTGAACACCTTCTACGAGTTCTGTACTATACGGGCATTAGGGAGCCAAGGGTCTGCAAAAGCAGACAAAATTCCTATGCTACTTGATGCAGGCTACAGACCAGCGGGGAACATAGGCTTTGATCAAATGTCCACTCACATACGTACAAAATTACATTATTGTAAGTGCTACAAATATGGTCCTCTCAGAAAAGTTCAATGAGAATAAATAGTAAACTATATGGGGGGGGGGTCATAGAACTTTCTCCTGAAGAAGTAATGCTGGTTCTAAGAAGGACAAATAGAATCTATCTAGATGATGAAAGTGAAGAAAGAAAACCCTTAGAGTCAAAAGGAACAGTATGTGCAAAGCCCTGGGGCAGGTCAGAATAAAACTCACTCTGTGGACCGAAAGAAGGCTACCGCCGCTGGACACAGAAAACCATATCCAGAAATAACCCCGACATCCCTTAGGCTACTATCTTGACCAAGTATGAAAACCCATACTAATAGCACGGGCCTCCATTGATCGAGCACTTACTGTGCACTAGTCACTGTTCTAAACATTTGATATGTATTAACTCATTGCATCCTCATAACAACCCTGGTAAGGAGATACTTCTAGTATCCTCGTTTTATAGATGAGGAAACTGAGACCCTGAGCTAAGTAGCTTGGCCAAGTGGTAAAGTCAAAATGTGAAAGAAGCATCCTGAGCCCTCTGCTCCGCACCTCATTATACCCATCCTTTGTGCCTCGAAGGCAGCCTGTGTCCATGTGGATCCCCACAGAAGGCAGTCTGGGAGCCTCTAGAACAACTTTTCCAGGGAAAAGGTTGGTGACTAGGAACTACCACTAACCATCACCAGAAAGTTCCATAGTTCTTCGTTAAAGCCCAGCGAGAGATGGGAATGCCCTGTCACCCCCCCATTGGAAGGAGGTAGGAAGGTCAGATGGACTGGGGTGAGGTAAGGGACCACAAGGGCTCGCAGTGAGGCTACAGCCAGAGGCCAATCTCCAGCAAGCAAGCCAATCTCTGGGAGAAATGCGGCTCCCAGCATCACTACCTCGCTGAGGAAAGGAAGGGCCTGCAAGGCAAGCACGATGTAGGAGAAAAATCGCCCCACTTTGGGCTGGCAAGAGACCCTGGTGCTCGTTTCAGCTCTGCCATCGACCTCAGACCAACACAGCACAGACTTTGTTGTTCTCACCTCTCAAAGGAGAGGACTGGACCAGGGGTCTCCTCGGTCCTCACAGCAGCAGCGATTAGTGAGAAGCTGGAACTCAAAAGAGGCTCATCTCTGACATTTCTGTAAAAGTAGAATCATAGGCAAGAAATAACCCCAAACAGCAGACAAGCCGGCCCCTTCATGCGACAGGAACCCTTGATGTAAAGATTGTATACGTAAGTAAATTCAAACAAACAAAAATCCGGCGACCTTCACAAAACATGAACATTTTATTAAGATGATCTCAAATTGCACCGAAATATGATCGTAAAAGAGACGCAGGCATCTGCCCTTCCCCGTGTCCCAGACACCCGCAAACTTTGCATTTGCTCAAGTCCACTTATTTACTTCTCCCTCACTACCTGAACTTACTAATTGTGCAATTAAGAGGCAAACTAAATGTTTGCTTCAAGTAGGCACATTTTAAAAATAATGAATAATATTATAAGCTTCCTTTGTATTCCATTGAAACACAATCTGTTGTTTTATCAGGCTCGTGAGAGCAGGTTTTGACCTATACTGGGAAAACCACTCACATGTGCAAGCTCATCTGTGAAATGAGAGGACTCAGGGGGACAATTGCCACTGTTTCTTCTCCCATGGAATATTATATGATTCTCCATGGAAATGATCATAATAGGTCAGCAGCATTGTTGTTTTACACAAAGGGTGGGACCTCGTTGGCAGGCTGGATGCCTGGAAATAGGATGTGCCTAAGTATCTCGTTGATACAGAAAAGTCTTTCCTCATGGTTAATGATGTGTTTTTCTAATCATGATATAATTTTAAGAACTTACAGGTCTCACGCTCTGTTCCTTGTCAAAGGACAGAGTCTAGAAAAATGCTATTAATGAGCTTTTTCTCTTGTTCATAGAAAAAAAAAAAACAATTACAAATTACTGAAAGCAGAGACATTGCAGAAAAATTACCTCCCAACCAGGTTTTCAACAAGTTATATTTCAGGCTTGTGAAATGAAAGCACCAGAATTTTGATTATGTTTAGATTATGATTATGTTTTTAATTTGGGACCATATGCGGCTCTTATTTTAAAAATATGTTCATCCAAAAATGAAGGGCTTTAAAAAAATTCTTATTGAGTCCTGGATTCCAAAATTAAACTCTATATATATTCCACATTCTTTACAGTTGCCAAGGTGTCAGACCATTTTGCCAAAGGTTTCCTTCATTTTTATCTACTATCTCCACAATAAAGGCAATGAGTAATTGAATCAATAAATTAGGTGGATAAATAAGTTGAACACCCAGTTCATACATTTCTAGCAGAATGCAACAAGCAACCTTTCAAGCCAGATGATTCTATTAATTTTTCTTCAATCTTATTTATTCCATATTATTACATAAAGCAAACAGCAAACCAAGCAACTATAATCACTTGTTTTTGACAAAAGAAACATGTATTAGAAAGAATGTGTTAAGAAAGAAATGAAAAGCAGATTAATATTTCTATCATCATGGCAAAATATTTATAAATGATATTTCAGTAATCACTTAGGAGGGAGATTTGAGGATTTGGGTTTTTTTTTTTTTTTTCTAATTTACTGAATTCTTTCTTTCTTAGTTGCCATTGGGAAATCTATGACTTGAAGGCAGCCCTGAGATGGCATAAAGGTCCCAAACATGTTCTCATGTGATTCCGGAAAAGTATCTGAAGGAAGGGAACTGGATTTCCATCCCATGACACTCCTGCAGGTGAGGTAAGCAGCTGCTGCTGTGTGGAGTCAGCAGTGATCCATTTGGTTATGATTTCACTCCTTCACCATCAACTCAGGCATTGAACTAGTTCTACGTATTTCGATCCAATCAATGCTCCCAAAGACCCCAAAACTGTCCAAGAACCTCTGTCCTTCCAGCAAGGGCTAACTTATACTTCCTCTCTGCATGGTTTTAAACTTTATGTGTCTGCATTCTTTACGACGATTGGCCATAATTAATATAATTGTGTTACAGGCTAACTAAAATATAAAGCCCTATAAATTAAGAATGTATAATATTCCATTTTAATAAATGCCATCTTTTAAGCATCAATGTGTTTAGATCATCATAAATAAAACATCAAGGAAGATGCTTATACATAGATCTTTGACCACATCTCTAATTTTTCTTCGGGAAGTAGAACTTTTGAAAATAATGTTGTCACATTGAGAGGAAATAAAAATGTTTGCCTAGTGTTTGAATCTTCTTTCTTATTAGATATTAAGTGTTGTGCATTTGTTCAATGACCATATGTATTTCTCCTCCTTTGAAATATCTATTAATGTCCTTTGTTTATTTATTGGTGGGGTTTTTTTTGTAGTTGTTGTTAAATCTTTAGTCTCTCGTTCAATTGTATGTTTATTTAGTGATTAAAAATATGGTTTTGGAAAAGGTAATTTACAAACGTGTCGTACACCATTTATTTATTTCTGTACAGCTTTCTCTTGGAGTTATTCTTTTAAAAATATCTCTTAAAAATTTCTGTTAAAATGCCATTTTGAGAACCAGTAGTTCTACATACCAAACGTAGTGTTAGACTGCCACCTAGTATTTCATTGTGGAGCTGCTCAAAACATTCACTGAAGGTTTTCTCACATTCCTAACATGCAGAAGACAGTAAACATAAAATGTCACCTTATGTCCTGAATCCAGAAAGGCTAGAAACTAATGTCAATGAATGCAAAAACCAAGCCTCCCATCGACTCAGGGACAAGGTAGGCTATATATACCCTCTATATTTAACACTTGTCTCTATTTACTTTAATTGCAATAAAAAGATCACCACTCTAAAGTGAAAAAAGCTTGAGTCCTCATTCTAAGCTTACTGCTAACAAATGTAATTTTCTCTCAGAACTCATTGAGCCTCTTTGGGATTCAGCCTTTCTATAAAATATGGCCAAAGACATAGGAAAGCTCTCCCCTCCCTCAGCCTCCCCTGGGGGGCATAGTAGTGTATCCTGCAGAAAACCTTAGGCTTCTGGGGCTGTAGTTACCTGTGTAGGGTCAGGTTGGGCATTGGTCCCAAGCTTCGCCTCTTCCTGGTCGGGATCTTTTTCTTCCTGCTCCGCTTCTCCCAGGGCTGAAGGCACTTCTCAGATGGAAATGCTTGACCACATAGCTTGAGGCGAGGTGGGGAAAAGTGGTATGAGAATTAAAGACCTGCCTTCACAATCAGCCTATTTGCAATGACAGCGATGATGGCCAAAGTCCTAACATCACACAGTGCACAGTGCCCACGTTGGACATGCACGACCTCTGACAGCTTTCTGATGTTGCTGAATTTCTCACCTGTCCCTTCCCCAGTCCTCTTCTTCTTCCTTCTGTGGGCTGTAAATACCCCCTGAAGCATGGCCTTTAGTTAGTTGCTCTTCTGTCTTCATACGCTCGTCCTAAAAGGAATTGCTTATTTACACATCTTAAACTCTTAGGGATTGATTCAAAAATATTTAACTCTTGGGCAGAACTTTCACTTGAAAGGAGAGTCATGTGTGTTTGGGGGCCTGCTAGACTCTTTGATGTCCCATCATCCCTAAGACCAACTGCCTTCCTCACCACGTATACACAAACGCAAATTCCTGTTTTTTCCTACCCACTACTTTCTTTCCACTGACAAGGAGCTCATTAGGGAATGCTTGGATCATGAAAATCCTGTGTCTTTAGCCTTTTGTTCTTTTAACCTGGATCTTCCCAGAGCAGAAGCTCACTTTTCCCCACCGTGCAGTGATGGCATCATTTTCTATCCATGCCTTGACATGATGAGGTGGTAAGCCCTGCTAGACTGCATCCTGCATGCGCTGCCACATTAGACATTTCCAACACTGGCCTTTTTGCTAACATCCTAGATGCTAACTTGGCATTCTAGGCCCACCTCAATATGGTCCAAATCTTCCTCCAAGCCTTCTTTTTCGTACAGTCTCCCCACCCTATTCTACCAGGATTTTTATACTCCAACTAGACTTACCTTCCCCAAATTCTCAGATCATTCCATCAAAAGCCTAGCTACTTAAAGTGTGGTGTGTGGACCGGTTGCATTGGTAACACCTGGGGTATTTTTGAAAATATAGACTCTTGGGCCCTCCCTAGACTTTCTGACCCAGAATCTGAACTTTATTAAGACCCCTAGGAGGGATCCCTGGGTGGCGCAGCGGTTTGGCGCCTGCCTTTGGCCCAGGGCGCGATCCTGGAGACCCGGGATCAAATCCCACGTCGGGCTCCCGGTGCATGGAGCCTGCTTCTCCCTCTGCCTATGTCTCTGCCTCTCTCTCTCTCTCTCTGTGTGACTATCATAAAAATTTTTTTAAAAAAAGACCCCTAGGAGATTCATACCAACATTAAAGTTTGAGAAACACCGAGTATAGCCCCACCACCACCTCCCTGTCATTGTCTCTTTGCCTGTTTATGTCCTTGATTGCACATTCACTATCTAGAAATATCTTTTTTCTTTTTTTCTTTTTATTGCCTCCATCATCAAATTTTTTTTAAAGTTTTTTTTTTTTTTTTTATGATAGTCATACAGAGAGAGAGAGAGAGAGGCAGAGACACAGGCAGAGGGAGAAGCAGGCTCCATGCACCGGGAGCCTGACGTGGGATTCGATCCTGGGTCTCCAGGATCGCGCCCTGGGCCAAAGGCAGGCGCCAAACCGCTGCGCCACCCAGGGATCCCCCCCTCATCAAATTTTGAATGGAATCTTCATGAGAGTCAAGACCTCATCATCATATTTACCACTGTATTTTTCTAGCAGGCACGCAATAAATAATTATTGAATGAATACATTCTGAGCTCTTTCCCTTATTTTTACTTTTATTTATGCCATGTACCAAATCCATCTATCTTTTCTCATCTTTGTCAGATCTTATCCATCCATCAAATCCTAATTTCCCCAAACACTCCAATCACACTGCCCCTCTGATCTCCTAGTCCCTATAGGATTAATTCAGACATCCAGTCTCATTCATTTCAATATTTCTTGTGCAAAGGTCTTGTAACTCCAACTAGAATATAAACTGCAGGAGGACTGTGTCTGTGTCTTATACGTTTTTGAGTATTTTTCAGAGTTTGGCTGTAGGCCAGTGAATGCCTTCATTCTACATGAAAAGAAAGACCTGCCAAAAGAGTTACAGAGAAAGCATAGGAAAATGACTTGGGCATTTCTCTTCACAAGAAGACTCTCCAGTGATTGGATTTTGGGTGGGTCCTTTAGCAAGCTAGCATACACTTTTCCATTATAATTGGGTAAATGTGTGTTATTTAATTCTTAAAATTTAATCGTATCACTTTCCAGTTATGTTTTACATTTTAATATTATTATATAGTCTCACTGAGATTACCTTAAAATAATCTCTTATCATAAAATGAAATTTGCATGTGGAGCTATGTTTGGAGATTCTATATTACATTCTTACTACAGTAGGATTCAGTTAGAATTAACTTAATTTAGGACATATGAGCTCCTAACTTCCACTTTGGTTTGCTAATAAGATCCTCTTATATTTTTACTTTGAAAATAGGGCTAATCTTAATGACAGTGGGGTAAGAAGTCTTCATTTTAAGGGTGCTGATTTTATGATCCTATTAGTGAGATATGGAACTCGCAGACCTATGTTGTGACACCTTCCTGTCTATTCTTACAGACTGTGTGCTGCCTCCATCCCAAATATGCTAAGAGGGCTGACTAATCAATTCACCAACCTTGATAAAATGCCTGGAAATGCCCTCCAGAATTCCACAAAGTAATCATTCATATCATAGACACAACACAAGCTGGAAAAAGTTTCAAGCCTTAGATTAAATATTCTTCCTATACCAATTACCTAACTTTATTATGGTTTTCCATCTTCTTTTCTGTCTTCAAGGTGGCATTTAGCATAAAATATTCACCTGCTCTCATGATACTAAATACAAAATACCTTTATATTAAAAAAAGAAATAGAAAATCGTCATGAGTATTCAATAAAAGGAGTCACTAAAAATGAAGTGTAGGGTAAGTCTGAATTCTCCACCCACCCACCAATCACAAAGGCCCAGAACAGAGCAAATGTCAGGGAAATACATTGAGCCACATGACCTCCATTTCTAATGGGTTTGATTTCTAGCAAAGTCAGATGAAGCATTCCCCTTACTAATTCCTTGCCTGGAAAGGAAAGAATAAGAACATTATTTTCTCCATCTGGACCCAGAACTTAAATGGAATTCAGCAAGGAAAATGAAGTCAGTCATCCAAAGACTAGCAAAATTTCCCTTCGAAGCCTCTGAACCGAAACTTGGATTGAGTAATGTTCTGATAAATCACTTGTCTAATTACAACACACATTATAATTAGAAACTGGCCAGACTGGTTCAAGTTTCTTCAAGTCTGAAATGAGACTGGTGCTTTCCTATTTGGTTATCATCTATTTATGAAGTTGCATTGCTTATTAAAAACCTCAGAAGCATGTTAAATAACAGGGGTTTGGTTTGGTTTGGTTTTTCCCCTGAGCAGTGTGAGTGATTGTCTTCTACAGGGCTTGGGGCAATATTCTCCAAGTCCTCCTTTATAACTGAGAGAGGAACCCGATTCGCCACCTCATCCAAGGTGCTCTGGCCAAGCCTACACTCTGCAGGGACCTGGGGCATCTGTTTTAAGTTGGCTCATTTGTCTTCGTAGTACGTAGACTCGATGCATATTTCTCCCTTGGCCATGCCAATTTTTAAATGTAAGCTACTGACATACCAGGGACACAGGTGAAAGTTAAATTTTAATTTGCACATTTCATAGTAGAAAGAGAAATATTGCACAGCTGCCTAATAACATAAAGAATGATCATTACGGAGCAAGGAAAAGTGGTTCCACTCTAGAGAGAGCAAAGTTGAATTGGTTTCTCAAGAGCTCAAAATTGTGGCTTTACTTCTATAACACAATGTTCAATGTAAATTTTGTTTGTTTGTTTGTTTGTTTTGATGAGTAGGCTTCTTACTTCTTTTTGCCCTTGCAAAAAAGACAGACTTCAAAGCAATTAGACCTAAGAGATGGCTTGTAAATCACAGTATGAGGGTAACAGGTATAATTTCCTTCACTTTCAAGTTCTGGGCTCAATGAGTTCCTCAATGAACAAGAAATACCTTGAAGAGTTTTCTCAGTACCTCTAAAAGAATCTGAAATGCTGCCTTTAGGAAAGTACTCATTTAATCTTTAGTTGTTGGGACCCATCCACTTTGCAAGTCAATTACTCCTGTGGATATGATTAGCAGGGGCAAAGGAGAAAATCCTGTTTCCCACCTTAAACTTGAAATAATCAACTAAGAATGTTCTCTGGAGAGGAAAGAAATAGGAAGAGAGCAAAAAAAAATTAGACATCTGAGTTAATTTCTTCTGAAACTCTTGTTTACAGGACTCAATTTCCAAGAACAGAGGGAGTTAAAAACTCAGGAGGGATTACCCAGACAAGCAAAGATTACCTTGATCAAGCCCAAGATTATTTCATATGTATGCATGTTTTTCTCCTTTTCAGAAATTAAAGACTTACACAACCATATGAAAGGGATTCAGGGTCCCTGATGAATCAAACAAGAGACAAAAGTGCTTGCCTCAAAACACAAACATTTTAACTGACATCTTTTAATTGATTTGATTTTCTCAATTTACAAAGGCTAACAAGTAAATTTCAGCTCTAACAGCTCTGATGGAGACAAGACTTACACCAGCCAGGTGCCAAGGAGTAGACAATACTCCCTCCTGTATCCAGCTACATTTTCTAATTTAATCTACCATCCTCTTCCCATTTCTCTCTCTTTCTCTCTCTCTTTCTCTCTCTCTCTCTCTCAGTGCCCCACAGCATGACATAAAATACTGGACATAAGACATGGAATAGCAGATGAAAAACTCATTTGCCTACAGCCAAAAAGCACAATAGGCCCATCCAATGCAAGGACAGGCTGATGATAAGAAGCTCTAGGCAGCAATGATACAGAGGCAGAGACAGAAACAGATGCTCAAGGGGTGTCACTGGTCAATGTGGGTCAGTGCTAGCATGTGAGTGTCACAAGTGGGCAGCACCAATGCAATAAACAGAGAACAGTGACAAGGGCCTGGACTTCGAAGGACAAGATTAGCTGCCAGCTGAAAAATGAAAAAGTTGGAAGCAAATGTGCCTTATGCATGAAATTTGCTCTTTCCCTAACCACATTTTAGGATTTATGAGAGAATATAAGGAAAGAGGAAGCCTGGAGTTTTATGGCCATGTGTCCCTCTTACATTTCTTTGTTCTCTAGTGTGGAATGGTCCATATTCACTGCTTCCATGCCCTTCCCTCTCACTCTCAGTTCCCTTCTTCACAAGCTTTCCTCATTCACGGACACTGCTCTTGTGTAAGCCAGCCTGGGTCAAATCCAACCACCTATTCTCACTGCTGGCTCCAAGGAACAGTGTTTGGACCTCTTCCCTATGCGTAGCCACTTCCTAAATAATCTCATTCTGCCCCATGGGCTTTGAATATGCTGGTGGTTCCTCAACTTAATTCATCATCCCCAACATCTCCCCTGAACATCAGATGTGTATATCAAAATGTCTATCTGACATCTCTTCTTGGAGGTTGAATGAGCATCTCAAAGTCAATACATCCAAAACCAAACTCTTAATTTCCACCAAAGTCCACACACCCAAAGCTGCTCCTCCTGCAGTATTCCCCACCTCAGAGTCCACTGTGCAGCTTCTCAGTCAAAAATTTGAACTTATTCTTGTTGCTTTTCTTCATGCCACACCTTACACCAAACCTCTCTGCTCTACCGCTATCTTGAATCTACCTACTTCTCACCATTTGCATTGCTACCATCCTACCCCAAGCCACTATATTGCAATAGCTTCCTCATCATCTCCCCGTGTCCACTGTCACCCTACTATGGACTGTGTTCCCCCATAGCTGCCTGATTAATCCTCCTGAATAATTATTCAAATCATGTCTCTTCTCTGATCAAACCAATCACTCAGGATAAAATTCAAAAGCCCCATTCTTGTCTGCAAGTGTTGCATGCTCTGACCCCCCAGCCACTTTTCCAATCTAGTATCCTATTAACTTAGATCCACCCATGCTGGCTTCCTCATAAATTAAAAAGAAAGAAAGAAAGAAAGAAAAAAGGCCAAGCATATCAAGTATACCCCCAATTCAAGATTTACTGTTCCCATGCCTGAGACACTTTGCTCTCGAATCTCTGCATACCTTTGTCCCAGCACCCTTCAAGGCTCTGGTATGTCACCCCTTCAAAAAAGGCCTTCCCTCATTCTCTATGAAACAACACACCTCCCACCTTCCCCTTCCCCTGTTTTGTTTTCTTCCTAGTACCTTCACCATTTGATACCTTTGCTGTGATGGCACTTCTTGAACTAGAAGGTTACCAGGGGCAAAACATTCTGTGGTGTTCATTGCTGTATCCTCAGCACCTAAATCTGTGCCTGGTCAACAGAAGCTTTTCAGTACCAGGCTGCTGTCTGTCATGTGAATGGAGGGTACTGATCCAGCTGTTAATCAATCAACAAAATTGACCCCCTCTTAACAAACCATTAAGGTGACCTTAGCTTGGATTCACAAATTGATGGGACCTTAAACATACTCATTATATTATTTTAGAGAGGGAGAACATTGGTTCCAGATACAGAAAGAAGAGGCAGAAAATTACATTGGATAGAAATAGTATAGAATTAGAAAATGGTCTTCACTGGGATGCCTAGATGGCTCGGTTGGTTAAGAGCTCAACTCTTAATTTCGCTCAAGTCATGATCTCTGGGTTGTGAGGTCAAGCCCTGCGTTGGGCTCCAGGTGTGGAGCCTACTTAAGGTTCTCTCTCTCCCTTTCCCTCTGCCCACCCCCCCCCCCAAAAAAAGAAAAAAGAAAATAGTCTTTGCTAAGGTACAAAGGCTACTAGAGTCAGAAACTCCCTAATTGAGATTGCCTAGCAATTGTCTAAGAATTAAGAGAGAGCACGAGCTCTGAGACTTCGAGGCCAAAGCACTAACTGGCTCCGGGAATCTATAGAAACCAGGTGTCCCTTTTATGCTCCAAAAGTGACATTTCACACTCAGATGCCTACAGAGAGTAGGCATATTCAAGAGAGTAGGCATTTGGAGCCTAAAGTAAGAGAGTGAAGGAGGCCAGAGGGATAAACTGGAGGCCACAGCCCCATCTAGGCAGCACTCTCCTGGGCTCCAGTAGCTTCCATGTGGAAATGTTGGAGTGCAAGGTACTTGCAGGACAGTTACCAAAATTCCCTGGGTCTCCCCTGTCTTGTGGACTCCTGGTTTTATAGAGTGAGCTTGTTGTCTTTGCCTCGGTGTTAAAGGGAGCCCCTCCTCCCTCTCTTTGAGGCCAGTGCCCTGGAACAGTGACAAAAGGTCTGCCTGTGGCTTCTGCCTGCAGGTCACCAATTTTTAACCTTGACTTAAAAAGCACTGGTTGTCAGCCATTGTGTTAGAAACAACCTTATATCTCAACCGGCTTTGAAATGTATCACAAATAACCTCATTATTCTATAAGCATTAAAGGACCAACATTTGCTAATTATTTTCTTTTTAATGAATTAAATTGTTTCAATCATGGCCATGGCTTGCTTGTTGTATGCTTGCATTCCAATAGGCATCTTTGAACTGGAGATAAAAAGGTGGAGTTAACAGATAGGAACTTAGAAATATCCTATCTCTAATGTATGGGCTGTATGCTAACATCATTTTTTTATGTCTACCATGATAGGGGGGAAAAAAAGGTTGAGAGCAGTTGCTTTAAAATTACCTGTAAGAGTGTATAATATTTTCCATTAAATTGGGACTAAAAATTTTAATTATATATAAATTTAGTACCATTAAAATAGAAAGAATATCTTGGCAGGAAGTCAAGCCAGAACACTTAGTCCTAACTATAAGGTCCCAGAAAAAACATTCCTTAATACTTTTCCAACTTTACCTCCCACTCTAGACCTTTGATTTCAGCCACCAACTCCCACATTGTACCCTTCACATTTTTACATCCAAGCCCTAGCCCATAATATGATTCACTCCTGATATCCATTTCCCTCCTATTCTTCCTCTTGTTTAAATCCTAACCAGCCTTAAGCTAAAGGGATTTTCATATCATACATAAACCCCTCCTCAGCACTATAGCCCCCAAGTGATCTGTTTTTCTTTAGAGATTCTAAGATTATACTATCAAGCATCAAGCATTTCTGATATTGCCTTATATGGGCAGCTCTCTCCTCATAATAGGACAGTAGACTAAGAGTGTTTCCCAAACAATACACAGATGGACGGCTTCAGATGCTGTTGGTGCCTTCCTCATAGCCCCTTGGGTGACCTCAGAGGTCACTTTTAGCTTAATGCAGTTCTCATATACGCTAAAGGTTTCTTATCCCTGGAACCTGCATGTCTGGCTATCCCCAGTTGTATTCTCAGCCCATCGGCAGAATAAGCCAGAAATCCCAATGAGTTAAAATCTTTAGGGGCAAACCTCAATCAGTAAAGGATGAGAGCTGGTGAATCAATATCCCAACTTGTTAACATTGGTGGGAAGATCCTGAAGCATCTCCACATGGTTCCTCAGAAGATACTTCACTGTTTGTGCCCTAGTCACCCAGAACATCAGCCTATTTGGTTATCCCTCTTCCCTTCCTCCCCATGCTGATGGGAGCATCTCACAAGCTACTAGAACCTACATCCCTATCTCAGAGTCTGCTTTTTGGAGAACCTAAGATAAGACATTCCCTGACTAGATTTCACTTCTTGGAAACAGGTCCCTGTACAGAACCTTGCATGGACTTTTGAATAACAGGGATATTCAATAGCTATCTGGAATCTGTTGATCAATAGTATACTCTTATTTGATTTGATCAAAATTAAAGATTTCAATGTTTTTGCTCTTATTTTCCCTCCCCTTCATATAAACAGATAACATAGTGCCCATAAAACAGAGCCAGAACTAGACAAGTCTATGATGCATTTTCCTCCCAGCCTCAGGCTTCAGAAAGAAAGTTTCAATATGGGAAGCCATATATTGACCATGATCTCTGAAATAGACCTGGTGTTAGTAATTGACCCTTTAGTGAATATTTAAGGCAATGTTTATAATGCCTCAGTCTCATGTTCATTAATTCATTTAACAAGCTGTGAGATGATGGGCTTTAGGCTTTTTTGAAAGAATTCCAAACGTTAAGAAATAGATTCGTAAAGGAATTTTTGAGAATTGAGGAACACGAATGAATTACTTAGTATTCATTTTGACCGCCAATAACAGGTAATATTTATATCTTGCTCTCAAAAAAAGTTGGCACTGCATGCCCCAAAGCTGGTATGGCATTCACCAGTGCCAGGGATCCAGGTTCCTTCTCTCTTGCTGCTCCTCAGTCCATGGTTCCATGCCCTAGATCACTTCTGTCTAAGATGGTTGCTCCAGCTCCAGCCATCATATCCACATTCCACGTGGCAGAATGGAAAAAAATGAGCAAAGAAAGAAATGCTGCCTCCGCGTAAGGGCACTTTCCAGAAGTTCAACAGCCTGCTTCGATGTATATCATATTAACCAGAATTTAGTTCCATAGCAATCCTTAGTTGTAAAGGAAGCTTTATTCCAAACCGCCTAGGCTAAGCTATAGGTTATATCACAAACATTTCTATAGAATGGGAGAATGGATATTGGGGGACAACTGGCTACCTCTGCCTCAACTGGTATGTCACCATAAGCTGCTCTGCTCAGAATCTGACGCTAGAAAATAGAATACGTACATAATAAGTGAGAAGTAGATATGGATTATCATGCAAATGCCTATTTGCCAATTATTGACCCGTCAACAATTTCACGCAGACTGGGGAGATAGGGAAAGAGAGCGAAGTGGGATTTCACAATGGCGATGACTGAAATCTAATTTCAGCTCATATTGGAATATTATGTGCATGCTTCTTTTGATGAAGTCAGTTATTAAAGAAGGAGACCAACACTAGAAATTATCAGAACAGAATCCAGATTTATGGGAAGATAATCTGGGTATAGTGCTAGCAGAATTATCTAGAACTTTCCAAAAAGAAAAAAAAAAAAAAAGACCCTTCAGAACTCTAAGTCATATACTGGTTATACTGGGCCAGAAGATAGTATCCTGAGGGACGTGAAGACCAGTAGGCATTCAAATCAGCTCGCACGCCAGGCAGGGGCACTCGGATATTATCGTCTAAAAATGGATAGATAGCGCCGCAGTCGGTACCTGTCCCTTCTGTTATCCTCTGTCTGGATACCATTTTGAAACCAGTGTACATTGCAAGGATTCTACTTCTCTTTATGTTGGGGAGACTTGCACCTTAGCACAGGGGAACCAGGGTTATCACTTTATACGAAGCTATAGGCTTTGAAAAAGGACACACAGGGAAGTGCAAAAAGGCAGGCTTGTCTTGGAGAAACTTGAAGGGCCTTTGAAAAATCAGATAGAAACCATATTACTGTTCACTGTGTTGGTCCTGGAATCCTTCGATTAAGAGATGCTGTGAGCACTGCAACTGGACCGTGAGAGCCAGGCTAGACCACTCAAGTTCCCTCTGACTTGTAAAGTGATATTGGGCATGCCCCAGACGCTCATGGACCATCAGTTTTACAAAGTGGTGAGTTACCTATGTGTCACCTCTTTGGCTGTCTCATGAGATTCTGTAGAAAGAAACAAGATAATAGGCATTGAATAGTTCTGTTAAATGGTTTCTAGTCATTTTAAGAAAAATGCAAAAGTGGTAACCTTTTACAAAAAAAAAAAAAAAAAAGGACCATCATTGACCAATGACTAGTGAACAAATTTTATCCTTTTTCTCTCTTTTCGTTTTGCTTGGTCAGCCTATTACATACCAACCAGTTTGAGCTGCATCAGATTTTATGGGTTTTTCCCTCCTTTTAATTAACTTTAAGATCTTATTAGCCCAATTATTAGCAATATGTTACAAGGCACCAAGACTGCAGCTGTGAATGTGTCTTTATTAAAAAGGCACTGCCATGAGTTAAGAAACTTTCAGCATTATTATAAACTCTATCAAGGCTAGAGAGATAATTCAGTTTGCAAATTGGTCCCAATTCAAACTTGGCAAGGGAATGCAAATTAGGTTTGAATTCATTTGCTTCCCCCCTTTGACTCTTCCCTCAAAACATCTAATTTCTATTAGCAATTAGCATCGGTAGACTTTACACTGGCACTTGGAAAGGTATATCAACTCATAAAATAAGAACCAAAAGGTATGATGTTGTTTTAACTTGAGAATTGATGTGCAAAGAAGAAAGAGAAATGGGCTTTTGGATATATCATCCTTCCTAAGGGACACATAAATAACCCTAAGTTTTACCCAGTTTGAAAGGCTGGAATATAGTAAACTGTTCTCTGCTTCACAAACCAGGCAATTCTAAGAGGAACAAGAATGAATTTGTCACAGGCTCAGCCCCATGGAACATTCTAAATATAGAATCAGCTTGCCTTTGTCCATGGCTATTCCCTTCTAACAGCCTCACCGAGGGCTCAAACAGCAGGTTCCTTTATTAAAAATGGAACTACTATGTTCAGGTACAGGGTATATTGAAGGCCTTTTCCAGGGAAAAATAAAAGAAAATGTTAAACTACTGAGCTCTAGGGACCTATACATTCTAATCCAGGTTCACAGACCGTCTGATACAAAAACTAACACCACAGGACCACAGCCCTGCCTCATCCCTTTTCACATCACTTAGGTTGTATGTACCTAGTGGTTCTCAAACATTAGAATGCTTTGAATCCACTTAGAATCTTTTGGAAATACAGATTCCCTGGCCTTACCCCCCTCCCCGCCCCCAAAGATGCTGACTCAGTACATTTTGCATAGAACTCCATTCTCATGGCCCTGGAATGTTTGGTAATTCTGAGCAGGGAGTCTTTGGACCACACTTTAAGAAATACAATTCTGTTTTTGGTTTGGTTTTTGTGTGTGTGTGTGTGTGACTTGGCCCCAGTCAAGGGAAAAAATAGGCAAACAAATTTATCCCTTCTTTGGTTTCACTGGAAGTAGGCAATTTGGTAATTATCAGAAATTCAAATATAAACAAAATTATATATTTAAATTATATATTTAAAATATTTATTTTAAAGTTATATATTTAAAATATATAAACAAATATAAATAACAAAATCAGATAAACCTTCTATGCCCAATAATTTAATTTTAAAATTTTACTACATGTAGATGGGTTCACCAGAATAGCTACTCAGCACATTTCATACCTAAAAAGCAACTGGACAAAATCGTTCTGAGCCACGGAAACAATACCTCACATAGGATCTACTAGCCAGAAATAGTTACAAAAAAGGATGTAAAACTGTTAACCTTTTATATTAATCAAGAAAAAAACGAAACACCTTAGTTTTAGCTGTATTTGTGTATTTCAAGATTCCTACGGTGCCTCCTGTAAGTGACCTCACACCTTTACTACAGAGTATCTCAACCTTGGCACTATTGACATTTGAGGCAGGATAATTCCTTATGGCCGGGGGGTAGAGGTCATCTTATACCATTGGAGGATGTTTAGTAGCATCCCTGGCCTCTCCCCCAAAAGATGCAGTAGTAATTCCTCCCCAGTTGTGACAATCAAAATTTCTCCACGTTGCCAAATGTCCCCTAGCAGGTAAAATCAACCCTGGTAAAGAATTGCTACTGCACTAATATTCCACAATATCATATAACACTTATCAAGTGCTTGCACACATATTATTATGATGGGTAGATCCAATGCTGCTACTGCAAATATAGCTAACATTTATTACATGACAAGTCCTATGATTTTTACAAAAGAAAAAAAGGCATCTTATATGTCTGATCTTGCTTAATCATCCGTATTAACTCATATTCACAGATAAAAACACTCAGGTTTAGAGAGGTTAAAAGACTTGCCCAAAGTGTTAAGTGGTTGAGCAGAGTTTCATACCCAGTGACTTTACCTCAGAGCCCACGTATTTAATTTCCACTCTTGATGAAGTGAAATCAATGATGTCTGTGACCCCCACACAGTTTTCATCCCAAAACCGGCAACACTAACACAGGCATTCACGTGAAAATAAACACCAAGCTCAGACAGCTGCTCAGGAAAAAAAAAAAAAAAAAACGAAATTCTGCCAATGATTGGCATTACAATAAACCTCATTAATTCTGATTCATTTATTTAGAATTTGCCATAGTTGAAGAAGGAGCTGGGCTAGTGCTGACCTTTCCACTACATACAAAAGAAATATCTGGGAAGTGATAGTATTTGTAAGGTTCCCAAAGGAGTGCTTTAGTACTGGAGAAAACATACAAACATCTGCTTCTAAACATTCTAGTTCCTATCCATGCAAAGACCAATCCTGCCTAGATGCTAAATACAAATAGCTCATCTAGTTATTGAAGTAGGTCATCTATTGGACCACACTTTGCCTATCTACAGTGATGGTATTTGCTCAAAATTAATAAAATTGTCTATCTTTAAAAATAATATTCAGATACACTCTGATACTATTTGGGACCTCCCTCTCTGGGCCTAGGGACTGCTGATTGCTTTCAGGGACTGGCACAAATGGTTGTCAACACAACTGTCACAGAAAGCCATCAGAAAGGGATCATGATTGACCCTCAAGATGATGTTATTTATCCTTCTTGCCCTGGTACATCCGAACAAACGACATTTTGAATTTGTTTTGTGCATAGGCATATCCTTGACATCTTGAAAATTTAAGCTTTTATTGTGTCTCAGATATTGTGTTAAATGCTGGAGATACAGAAAGGAGGTAAACACTGTTTCTCCCATAAACGAGTTTACAAACTGCAGGGAGATATGGATGCGGGGCCAGATGGGTCCAGCCCGTGTGCTGGTAACATGTGTGCTAGGTCGAGCCAAAGCGCAGAAGGAACGATTAAGGAGAAAGACTTCCCTGAGGAGGGTGGTTCTTGGAAGATGGCCACAAGAGGACAAGATGGAAACATCTCATGACAATAGACAGTGATGGGATGCTGAGAAATTTTCACTTTCTTTTTACTGCTTTTCTATATTTACCAAAAGTTATCAATGAAAATAGATTGCTGATATAACTGGGAAAATACATTAAAGAGTGAATGACGAGTGGGAATAAAGTGTAGCCTGCCATTTCTAGGAACATTGCTGCGCAGGGAAGCAGTGAGATAATGAAGCAGGTAGAGTCTTGATGTGGGTCAAGAAATGGACTTTTTCCTTTTCTGTTTGATTGTTGTTTGTTTGTTTTAGATGGGAGAGAGAGAGAGAATCTTAAGCAGGCTCCTCACCCAGCATGGAGCTTGATCTCACAATCCTGATACCATGACCTGAGCCGAAATCAAGAGCTGGACACTTGGTTCACTGAGCCACCCAGGTGCCCCTCCTTCTGTCTTCTTTTTAAGCTGAAAGTGACTTGAGCATACCTACAAGCTGTAGGAAGGGTGGCAGTTGAAAGTCCAAGAGAAAGGACAAATAGATGGAGGAGATCGAAGAAGACCTCTGCCCTAGTCCTGGAAGATGTAGGAATCTACAGGCTCAAAAGAGTAATTTGGAAAAGTTAACATCAGACTCAAGAAGGGGCATCACTAAAGAAAGGGGTGGGAGCGGGGAGACTTACCTGTGGTGTGAGGTGTTGATTAGGACCTTTGCTCCCCTGAGGTCACCAAAACTGGGACGTCCACAGTGGAAAGGCTCCTCCCTATAAATAAAATTAACAAAATCTGCAGAACCTAGTTCAAAAGAGCTTCCTTCTCTGGTGGAGATTCCCACATGCCACGGAGGGGGCGACACTGATCCAGCTGACAGTTTCACCACAAAAGCTATCAGGCAATTACCATGAATATGGCAAATACAGCAATTCATGAAGCAAGATTTCCTTTCCCTCTCAGGGTGAGTGAGGGTGCTTCCCTCCCCAGTTCCCTTCCCTTCCCAGTGTGGGAAGGGAGTCCCCACAAACATCATTTCTAATACTCACCTGCATCTGTAAGAAGGGGACTTAGCACTTTGCTACTTAATTGGAAGTTTACTTCCAAACCCAGGCTCAGATCTCCTGTCCTGGTGCTATGGGAGAAAAGGGAAGAGCACAGGGCACGATGGAGTCGGGGTACCTTCCATCATAGAGGGATCTGGGACCAGCTTGTCAAATTCCAGTTCACAGGCAACCGCTCTAGTTTCCAAAATTGGACGAATGGGATAAACTTGATGAAAACACCATGATCTGAGTCAAAGAATTGAGTGAAGCAGAGAGCTGTGATTAGGGGCCAACACAGGCATCAAAAAGATATGGCTGAGCTTGACAAGCAACCAACAAAACCCAGGGAAATTGCTAGAGGCTGAGTCTCTCTTCCATGAACCTCTCAGGACCCGCACCGATCCACCGTGAGCCTGTAAACTCATGAGCATGAGTCCTATGAGCGGTGATCACCCTCCCTTTTCTCTCTCTCCTCCCCAGTACCAGAGAAGAAAGAGAAGGAACGGGGGAGTGAGAAACAAGAGACCACGCACCAGCTCCACTCCCTTGCTGGCTGCTGTAACCACCAACCTGGTCTGCGCTGGGAAAACAGGGAAAAGTAAGTTTAAATATCCAAGAATAGACTGTTTTAATATCTGAATATGATCAGAAGTATGGAATCATACTAATTTCAATTAAAAGGCACCTCTCACCCAGTGAGAAAGGTTGAGCTTCACAAAGCCGAGGCATTTATTAGGGGCAGAGAAAATATTTCATGCTTCACCTCATTGTTTAGACTCTTTCGAACTAATTATATACATATATGGACATATAGGTATACATGGATGTGTGTTTTCTAAGTCATTATTATAATGACCTACAAGGCTGCAATGAAAGGACATTTGTATAGTTTGAATACTGATTAATTCTGTCGCTTAATTCATAGTGTTCTTGGGAAGAGACAAGATGACAAAGGGAATCAAGTAATATAATTTAACCCTTGTCGGCAAATGGAACCCTCTTTAGAAGCAAGATAGACATCTCTCAAAACCTAACAAGAAAAGGAGATATTTTCCCTTCTTTTATTCATAGGATGACCAAAAAGCACTTGGATATCTTCCCAGAGGCCTGACCTGCTCTCTGAAGCTGGAATCACTTTGATTTTGGCCAGGCAGCCCCGACTGCTTGGCCTCCCACTGCTGGCCCACCAGGAAGCTCTTCACTGGTGCCTCAGAACATGGCCTCCTGGTTCTGGACTATCCCCCTGTTGGACCAGTCCCTGTTTGGGGCCTGTCTCCTTTGTCTTGTCCTCTATCCTTCTCATGAGGTCATCCTCCTAGCCCCAAAGCCTACTGAAACCATTTTCCTGTTAGAAATCCTCAGCGACTTTCCACTGCTCACAAGGCCGTGTGCGACCCAAGACCAGCCTGACCTTCCACATGCAGCCCTGCCCTGTTTCCCGCCTCACCCAGCGCTCACCACTTATCCCAACATCCAGCTGGCAGCCACACTGCACTCTTGCTTTTCCCTAAACACAACATTTTTATACCTTTGTGTATCTTGCTATGTGTTCTCTCAACTCTCTTTCCATGCTCTCCCAACCGCCTGCAAAACCTACCCTCCTGAACCCTGTCAGAAGAGCATCCTCACCGAGGATCTTTCCATTCCCCCAACACCAAGTCAGACCTGGCCTCCCCAGGAGTCCCCGGCTGTGTTGACATGCTGTGGTGTACTTGGCAGGTGGTGTGATGCAGCGGTAATGAATGTGTAGTTGCAAACTGACACAGGACTATGGCAGAAAGGAACATGGCACCAAGGAACCAAACCTAGACAGGGCTGGGATCTGATGCACGGATGGGAGATAACCAGCAGCGTGGGGGTGCAGGGAGGTGCCACATGTGCCTCGGCTCTGTGGCAGAAGCGTGCGCATCCTGGGAACAGGAAGGCTCCTGATGGGAGTGGCGAGTAAGGGGAAGAGAGTGGGTGATGACGTTGCAAAGGGAGGCAAGGCTCAACCCTTGCAGAGCCTTGTGGACCACCGAAAATGCTTACATCTTTATCTTGAGAACAGGGAAGAAGCATTGATGAGTTTTATGACTGGAGAATGACGTGATTTGATTTGCATTTTTAAAAATTTCCTGCATCACCATGAAGATTAGACAGGATTGAGGCCAGGATACGGAGATGCCTACTGGAGGGCTATTCTGGACAGGAAACAAATACTAGAAGCTTGAATGGGGCAGTGAATAGGGGAGTGACACAGCAGATGGGGAGAATTTGAGTGGATTCAAATTTAAATTCTTCACAGATCTCCTAAGAACCAGATTAAGGGGCAGCCCCGGTGGTGCAGCGGTTTAGCGCCGACTGCAGCCCAGGGCATGACCTGGAGACCCTGGATCGAGTCCCACATCAGGCTCTCTGTATGATGCCTGCTTCTCTGCCTGTGTCTCTGCCTCTCTCTCTCTCTCTCTCTCTCTGTCTCTATGAATAAATAAATAAAATCTTTTTAAAAAATTTTAAAAAAGAACCAGATTAAGTACTCACAGTAAGGGACGCCTGGGTAGCTCAGCAGCAGTTGAGCATCTGCCTTTGGCCCAGAGCACGATCCTGAAGTCCCAGGATCAAATCCCACATCAGGCTTCCTGCATGGAGCCTGCTTCTTCCTCTGCCTATATCTCTGCCTCTCGTTCTTTCTCTCTGTGTCTCTCGTGAATAAAATAAAATCTTTTTTTTTAAAAAAGTACTGTACTCACATTAAATACTTAGATAGCATTTTTTTAAAAAAGGCATATCCTTAAAGTTATGATTGCTCTATGGAGCTTATCATAAAATAAAGTCATTAAAAATGGATTTGGTTAAATTTTACTATTGAATGAGAAAGCAAAGGAAGAAATTACACATGGATAATATAGCAGAAATAGTAAAACTATGTCTTTTAAGCTAGCTAGTTAAAAGAGCATTTGTTACCGCAGAAAGCTCCAAGGAGGCTCTGAAACACAAAAATAAAAATTGCAAAATTTTAAGAGCAGATAATTTTCAGATTTTATAGCAGCTTTCTGAGATATACTTTGCATACGGTACAATTCACCCATTCATCCATTTAATTTATAAGCATTTCATGCATTTCCATGGTTTTTAGTATTTTCCCTGAGTTGTGTATCTCATCACCAGTATCTAATTCTAGAACACTTTCAACTCCGAAAAGAAACCCCACACCCATGAGGAGTCAGTGTCCAATTCTTCCCAACCTCAGCCCTAGACAAACATCGAACTTTACTACCTCCTGTGGACATTTGATACAAGTAGAATCACATACTGTGCGATCACTTGTGACGAGCTTCTTTTTCTCTTAGCATAATGTTTTCAAAGTCTATCAATATTGCCACATGTCTCCATACTTCATTCCTTTATAAGACCAGAATATTCCATTGCGTGAATAAACTCCGTTTTGTTCATCCATCCATCCATTAATGGACATTTGGGTTATTTGCACTGTTTGGCTATAATGAATAATGCTGCTATGAACATTCACGTACAAGTTGAGTGAATATATATGTTTTTATTTCTCTTGGGTATATCCCTAGGAGTGGAATTGCGGGCTCATATGTAATCACATATTTAATCATTTGAGGAACTTCTCAACTATTCCTGAAAGCAGCTGCTCCATTTTACATTTTCTGCAGCAATGTATAAAGTGATCTTTCCTCACCTTCATCAACTCCTGTTATTACCTGTCCTTTCCGTTCGGGCCACGCTCATGGCCATGAAGCGGTATCTTATTGTGGTTCTCTTTGTGTTTCCGTGGTGACTAAATGTGTTGTGTATCTTTTTGTGCACTAACAAGCCATTTGTACATCTTCTTTGGAGGAATATTTATCCTTCCAATTGCAGAAATGTCTATTTCCATAGGCTATTTTAAAATATGAATTTTTTTGGTCTTTTTCTTGTTGAGTTAATAGACTTTTTATGTATTCTAGATACAAGTCCCTTATCAATTATATGCTTTACCAACATTTTCTCCCATTCTGTGGGTTGTCTCTTCACTTTCTTGACACTGGGCTTGGAAGTACACATTTTTTTTTTTTAATTCACCTGATTTCTCCTTTTTTCTTTTGTTGCTGTGCCTTATAATCTTTTAGAAAAGAATAATTTTTGTGAAACTATGGGTTCATTCAACTGAGTTGTGTTTAAGATTCTTTTGTATCTTTCCCTGCCTGCAAGAAGAGAATCTAAGTACTGTTTTCCCCAAGAGTTCATAGTCATTTTCCCTAACACTTGGATTGCCTCTTCACAGCTAAAAGACGATAAGTAATGCCAGGCACCTCTATCTTTAGCAAAGGCAATTAAGCAGCGTGTTGCAGGCTTATCAGTTCTCTGTCATTTTATTAGCTGAAGCAATTAGAAGAACTTATCATTTTTAAAAATCACATAATTATTGACTATCGCAACCCCTGTTACTGAGAAAGGTGATGACTTGTACACTGCTCGGAGGTAAAATGGAAATAAAGAGTGAAAAAGGAAAGCCTGAAAGATAAAGGTGAAAGGAGGAAAGAAACATAAATTATAATTAGAGTGAAACACTATGGAACCTTAATGCAGTTTTTAAGACCCTTTAAGTCAAATTAATGAAAATGAAAGAGGCTCAATATTTGCATGGGTAGAATTTTGATTTAGAAAGTTAAGTGATTTCTTTGAACAAAACCTCCCACCTATTCATTTTCACTTAAAAGCTTTTAGGGGGAAAGTCAAATGTTTTCAAGATCTTACTTATAAAATCATTAATAAATAGCACAGAATGTAGGCATGAAGCTAAAAGAGCATGCAACAAATTTTAATTTAGATCATCTCAAAAATCTACATAGTCCTCAAGGGCTGGGCCCCTCATTTGTTCACCTTTGGGGCTCCAGGGCTCAACCTGTGTCTGCACCGAGAAGATGCTTGAAGACCGAAATTCTTTGATCGAACTAACTTCTATTACATTGTGTTCTGAATAAACTCAGAAGTAGCACAGACCCCCAAACATTTATTTGTGAATATTTCTTCTCAGTTTTACACTTAATAGCATAGGTTCTTCTGTATGTGTGCTTTTCCCCCTCAAGTTTTCACTAAATGTCATTGTGGGAACTCTTTCTAATAATTATCAGTCTCTCTCTTTTTTTTAAGATTGATTGATTGATTGATTGATTGATTGATTGATTCAGAGAGAGCGCACACAGGCAAGCATGAGTTGGGGGTATGGGCATAGAGGGAGAAGCAGGCTCCCTGCCAAGCAGAGAGCCCTACACAGGCTCCGTCCCAAGGCCCTGGGATCACAACCTGAGCCAAAGGCAGACACTTAACTGACTGAGCCACCCAGGCACTCCATATCAGCCTCATTTTACTGAGAAATAAAGGTGATTCAGCAGCCAGACTATCCTATTTGGTCTGATCTGGATAACATTAGTGAAATTATGCTCTGGGACCAACCTATTAGCCTTCAGCTTAAAACCTGCTATCCTGCCGCTGTCTGCTTTCAGGCATGGCCTCCTCTCTCCATTTGTCTTCCAGCTGGAGATAGGGATCCCATCAGACAGAGAGGCGGGCACCACAGCCAAATGAACTACACACTCATTCCAGATAACCCCTTCTCTTTCTTCTTGCCCTTTCATCCTCTGTGCCTATTCACATTCAGATTGGTTAATCCTCCATCCTCACACACAGTCCTGCCTGGGGATCAAGGCCATGAGCTCCAGATGGTCCTGTTCTGCCCCTCTTCCAGCTGCTCCCCATCTGCCTAGGGCAGGAAGTCCACAGAATGAAGGAACTGTGCCCACCTGGAATCTGGATCCACCACCCCCAAGCCAAACTCTAGTATCCTGGAGTTTGTTGCTCAAATGCTGTCCCAAGTCCACCTCCAGGACCTGTGCAGGGCTTCTTTCCTGAGTCCATCCTTCTGTTGGCAGACCTTCAGGCCTAACAGCCATCCAAGGGGTAATTGTTTTCAAGAGGGACACAGGCAGTTTGAATATATGGGCAGAAGTGTCCAAACATACACTTACTTACTATCAGTGTGAGATAGAGCAGAGGGTGGGAAAAGTAGTGTGGATGACCAGCCAGGACCAACTCTGCCCATGCCACTGTATTTCAGCACTCAGTTTTGGAATTCTAGGTCATCTTAGAATCCAAAATTCTCTTTCCCTAGGTTATTACAAAGACCAGCTGTCAAGGTAGAAGAACAGAAGGTATTTTATTTAATATATTAACTTGATTTCTAAATATGGTATATAGGTGTCCATTTCTACTTCCTCCCTAGACCCTGATAGTGTGAGCAGTGGACCTGGTAGGTTTAGAGTGCACATTCAGTTGATTCATTAGAACTATTTATTATGTCCCTGTGTTGTGCTAGGGACACCTTTTAGGCCCTGGTGGTTGGTAGCAAACCAGACAGATCAGGTCCTGCTTTCAAGGAGCTTATGTTCCAAAAAAAGAAGACAAGTAATGTCTAGGTAAACCAATGTATGCATTCATTTACTCACTCTACAACTATCAATTAGCAAATTCTGCTCCTGACACTAGAAGCTGTGAGCAAAACACAAGGATCCCCGGCCTCATGGAGTCTATGTTACAATTTCAAATATGAATAAAAGTAAAGAAAGAAATAAAAAGGGGTAAATGCCTAGAAATATTGTCCCCATAGATGAGCTGCCAGGAAGACATCTCTGGTGGGATCCGTAGGAAGAGAAGAAGCAAGGAGTACAAAAAGCCAAGAAAAGAGCCTCTCATAGAAGGAAGCACAGGTGCAAATGCTAGCAAGTGAGAAGCTGGGGTGTTCAAGGGACAGAGGAAAACATATGTGGCTAGAGCATCATAAAGCAGATGGTGAGTGTTGCTATACAGTCAAGGAGGTGGAAACTGGGAGTATTTTTCTTTATTGTGCACCAGAGCCAAGCCCCTGCTTCCCATGTTTTCTGAAGGTATCGGAAAGGGGACAATGAAAGATTGTGGTAGGAAAACAATAGCTGTGAAAGGAGGGCTCTCCTGTAGCCTGGCTGATTCCTACAGGCTATGCCCTCAGGCTTGGGAGTCCTCAGTTGTCCACTGCTGACAGTGGCTAAGCAGATAAGTGGATATGTGTCTCCATCCAGCAAGTCTCTGGATGACCCTGGACATGGTCCACCATCTGTAATTACTGACTGACATACTTCAGGTAAGGAGCACTCACTCTAGGAAGAAACTCATCTACAGGCTTATCCATGTCCCAGACACTGACTCAGTGCTTCCTGCAACTTCCCTTACTCAAATGAAGTCTCACAAGTCAAGCATGGAGGTATCATGATCTCCCTTTAATAGGAGAGACTAGGGCTCAAAAAGGAGAAGCAAATTGTCCCAAATCACACGTTGATAAATAGCAGATCTCTTTGTAGGACGTGATGCCACCTGCCTTGGTGAACAGAACAAAGTCACCAGCCTGATTTGCACAAAGAAGGAAGTACTCAACACTGGAGCAAGGCACACCTGGACTCTGAATTTAGCTACTGTGCCACTGTGTGATCTTGAGTGATCACTGCACTCCTCTCTGTCTCAATTTAATTGCATGTGTGGTCATCACAACTCAAAAGAGAGTTATCTCTAAGAGTTGCATAGAGATAATGCAGGTGTGACATTGTAACTTATAATAAGAAATATATATGTTTGGTCTTCATCCCCATTCTAAAGAGCTTCTAGAACCATTGGAATTTCCCGAGTGGTGAAAAGGAGAAAATGATTTTGGAATGCCTCCTAGGTTACCTAACGATGGGGTCTGGTTGCCCAGAAGCCAACCATGTGATGAGACTTCAGGGAGGGGAGAGGGGCTGGAGGTTGAAACAATACCAGTGGTCAATAATTTAATCAACCATGTCTGTGTAACGAACCCAAAGGACTGGACTCAGAGAGCTTCCAGGTTGGTGAACCCTTGGGGCACTCCTGAAGAAGACATGGAAACTCTGAGCCCTCCCCATACGTTGCCCTATATGCATCTTCCATCTAGCTATTTCTGAGTTATAGCTCTTTTTATAATAAACCAGTAATCTAGTAAGCAAAATGTGTCTCTGAGTTCTGTGATCCGCTCTACCAAATTTCCCAAACCCAAGGAGAGAGTCTTTGGAACCTCTAGTCTGTGGCCAGAAGCACAGGTGAAATGTTGGCATGTAACTGCTGTCTGAAATAGGGGAGGAGGCAGTTCTGTGAGACTGAGCCCTTAACCTATGGAATCTGACACTATGTCCAGGCAGATAGTGTCAGAATTTAGTTGAATTGTAGGACACCCAGCTGGCATCAAAGCATTGCTTTGTGGTATGGGGAAACATGCCCCCCACCCCAGGGTGTCATTGGATGCTCAGAGCCTTTGCATGTCAAGTGCCTGGAATGTAACAAACACTAAACAAATGTCCACTGGTTGTATTACTACTCCCTTGCTTTGCCTTTCTCTTCTGTTCAGCACTTACCATAGAGTCCCAGTTGTTTACTGATCCTGGGTACTCTTTCACCGGCGACCACCAGTCATTACTTAAAGATGTACTAGAGCTTGTCATATAGAAGGTGCTACAAGTGAAATACGAATTATGAACTCTTAAAGAGCAAACCATCCATTTGGGGAGTCAACACCAATATTCACAGAAGAGTTCAGTGTTAGGCAGTGAATTACTGAAACAGTTGAGAAATGATCATCTTTATGGGTGGGAGTGTCTTCTTTGTTTGAAACATCTCTTGAATTCTCCTGAGCAGCCTGAGCCTCAGTGGGACACTGTAATCCAGAGCCTGATGAATGTGATACAATTGTCTTTCTCCTGTCTTGCCAAATTAACCTATCATGAAGAAAAAAAACAGATAAGCACTACTGTTCATCCTCAGAGGTTTCACAAATAAAACCCAAGAACTACCAGAGCAGAATCCAAATCTACTGTGTATTTATGCACACGTGAATATTCAGGCTTCCCTATGGCTTCTGGCAAGGTTTAGAAATGGCTCCCTTGTACCAGATTTATTTAAAACTTTGAGCACATACTTTGGGCAGGTGGTGGAAAGGGCTGCACTTAGGAGAAGGTGGGGTGATTAACTCCATCTCCAGCTTCATACTCATGCACATCCACTTAAAGGCTTTCTGGCCAGCTCATTCACAACCCTCATGTGAGTCTTTCATGGGCTTCCATTTTTTTTTCATCTGGGCCAGCTTCTCTCTACACTGTATATAAGACCCACATCACTATAAATGAGATCATATCATTCATGAAGCACTGGGAGTCCATAGGCAGGAAGATTAACATTTAACGTACTGGAATTTATATTATTTTTTATTCCTTTTTTTTTTTTTAAGAGAGAGAGAGAAAACGGGGAGGGGTAGAGAGAGAGGGAGAGAGCAAATCTTAAGCAGGCTCCATGCCCAGCACAGAATCTAACACGGGGCTCAAACTCACAAACCTGAGATCATGACCTGAGCCAAAATCAAGACTCTATCACTTAACCAACTGAGCCACCCAAGTGCCCCTTTATTACTTTTTATTCTTAATGGCTTAAAGGGAGACATGAGTGATCTAAAATAGTGGCTCTCAATCTATGTTGCTTGCAAGCCACTATATATACCTTAACTCAGTAACTAATCTTGAAGCTAAAATCTCATGTTTTATGACTTACCCTTACTAAGGGTCATATATTCTGATAGTTTCTATCCTATTAAAAAGAAGCACTGGTTGCAATCTATTCAGTTGATTTTATGACCCATTAATAAGTCAAAAATCGCAGTTTATAAAACACTGTTGAAAGTCTAAAATATGGATTCATATCCATTAGTATAAGACAAAGTAGTGTCAGGTCACATATGTTCCCCTCTCCCAACAAACTTATGCACATATGCACTCAGAAACTACTCATTTTTTAGAGTATATAATATTAATCCAAGATAATTGGTCACTTCCCTGATTATTCTCATGGTGCTCAAGAGAGAACAGAGTTGCTCATTAGATGAGCTATTTGCATCCAATTCCCAGTATGTCATTTTATTTTAGGAACACAAAAACCACAAAACATGAGCCTTCTGAAAAGTATGCATATTTACATGTACTTCTGGTTTAGAAGTCTTCAGCAAGAAGACTTTTCTCCTGAGATTTTGGATGGGTTCATTTCTTAATAGAAAATGCAAACATGAATATTCTCATTTTTAAGACATTGAAAGTTTAGTTTTATTATAAAAAAAAGGACGAGGCTAAGAAAAAGTAGAAGAGGGGGAAAAGAAGAAAAAGGAATAGCATCAGAGAGGGAAAAATACAGATTTAAATCATATTGCATTGCTTGTAAATCTCTTTAAATATATTATTATAATTAATATTAATTAAATACCCTAAGTTTATAGTATAACACCAGCCAAAATATAGCTCACTAAAGGCAACGTTGTTTTTCACTTATGAATAGAATGTATGACATATTTACACCCTTGCTATATAAATTCTTTTTTTTAACTCAAGATTTTAAAATAGATTATGCTTAGGAATTTCGTTTGGTTTTTCTAATTAGTAAACTTAATTTTTTACAGCCATTTTAAGTTCACAGCAAAACTGAGAGGAAAGTACAGAGTGCCCACAGAGCCCCTGTCCCCCACACACGCATTATCTCCCCCACGATGAACATCCCATAGCACAGTGGGACATTTGTTATACTCTATACTCTGTGTGACACACAATTATCACCCCAAGCCCATAGTTTAAATTATCAGTGTTCACTCCTGATGTTGCACATTCTATGGGTTTGGATAAATGCATAATGTCAAGTATCTACCATTATACTCTCATACAGAGTAGTTTCTTTGCCCTAAAAATCCTCTGTGCTCTCTAACTATTCATCTTTCTCTCTAACCCTTGGTACCAATGATCTTTTTACTCTCTCCATAGACCTTTTTACTCTCTTTATAGCTTTGTTTTTTCCAGAACATCATCTAGTTGGAATCCTATAGAATAGAATCTTTCCAGAATGGATTCTTTCACTTAGTAGTATACATTTACATTTCTTCCATGTCTTTTCATGGCTTGATAGTTCATTTCTTTTTAATGCTGAGCAATATTCCATTGTCTAGGTGTATCACAGTTTATTTAACCCATTTACCTACTGAAAGGCATCTTGGCAACTTCCAAATTTTGACAACGATGAACAAAGCTGTTACAAACATCAATGTCCAGTGGCCATCAGCTTTCTATACCTTTGGGTAAATACCAAAGAGGATGATTGCTAGATTACACGGTAAAAAATAGATTTAGTTTTATAAGAAACTACCTGTCTTCCAAAGTAGCTGTATCATTGTGTATTCCCACCAGCAAGGAATGAGAGTTCTTGTTGTTCTGCATCCTCATCAGTATTTGATGTTGTCAGTGTTTTGGATCTTGGCCATTCTAATGGGTATGGAGTAGTAGCTCATTTTAATTTGCAATTCCTTGATGACATATGATGTTGAACATCTTTTCATACATTTATTTGTCATCAATACATCTTTTTTGGTGAGAAATGCCCATCTTTTGTCATTTTTCCAATCAGGTTATTTATTTTCTTACTGTTGAGTCCTAAGAGTTCTCTGTATATTTTGGAAAGTAGTCCTTTATCAGATGTATCATTTGCAAATATTATATCCCAGGCTATGGTCTTCTCATTCTCTTGACACTTGTAGATTTTAGTATTCCCAAACATGTTTTCCTAATGAAAAGAGAAATATTTATATAATTTTCAGATTGAATTATCAGGTAAATTAATCTATGGTGTTTCATTAGCATCAATATAAACTGTGGAGCCATTGATAAAATTACATTCCTTTCAGAAATGAAGGATAAGCCCCCAAAATACATTTTTGTCTTCTCTAGTTTTTTTTTTTAATTTTCTTAGATTTTATGTATTCATTCATGAGAGACAGAGACAGAGAGAGAGAGAGAGGTAGAGACACAGGCAGAGGGAGAAGCAGGATCCATGCAGGGAGCCCGACGTGGGCTCCAGAATCCCAGGACTCCAGGATCAGGCCCTGGGCAGGGCAGCGCTAAACTGCTGAGCCACCCAGGCTGTCCTCTAGTTTGTTTTTTCAGTAGACCTTTAGTTTTCTATAGCAAGTAAAATTTCATCACTCACAAACTGTTTGCCTTTTTAAGGGCAAGTGTATGAAACCAAAATGTGTTTTTAATAAAATAAAAAAGAGATATTAGCAGGAAAAATGGCAAATACATCAATGGAACTGAATACGGAGTCCAGAAATAGACCCACATAAATACAATCAACTGGTTTATGACAAAGGAGCAAAAGCAATATAACAGAGCAAACATAGTCTCTTCAACAAGTGGGGTGGAACAATTGGATATTCACATGGAACGAAATGAATCTAGACACAGACCCTTCATAAAAATTAACTCAAAATGGATCACAAACTCAAATGTAAAATGCAAAACTATATAATTACCAGAAGATAATATCAATAATATTGGGTATGTCGATAACTTTCTAGATACAATACCAAAGGTTGGCCCATGAAAGAAATAATTGATAAGCTGGACTTCATTAAATTTAAAAACTACTCTATAAAAAAAAGCAATATCAAGGGAAAAAGACAAGCCACAGACTGAGAAAAAAATACTTTTAAAAGACATGTCTGATAAAGAACTGTTATCCCAAATATCCAAAGAACTCTTAAAATTCAACAATGAGAAAACAAAACCTCTCATTTGAAAATGGGCAAAAGACTTTAACAGACACTTCACCAAAGAAGATATACAGATGACAAACAAATTTATGGAAAGATGCTCCACACCATATGTCATCAGGGAAATGCAAATTAAAACAATGATGAGCTACTACTACACACTTATTAAAATGGCCAAAATCCAAAACACTGACAACAGTGTTGTCAAATAGTGGTGAGGATGTGGATCAACAGGGACTTTCATTCATTGCTGGTGGGAATGAAAAATGGTATAGACACTTTAGAAGACAATTTGTCTGTTTCTTTAGAGCTAAATACACTCCTACCACACAATCCAGCAATTGCACTCCTGGGTATTTATTTACCCAAGAGAGTTGGAAGCTTATGTTTACACTAAAACCTGCACATAGATGTTTTAATAACTTTATTCATAGTTACCAAAATTTGGAAGCAACCAAGATGCCTTTCAGTGGGTGAATAGATAAGCTATAGTATGTCCATGCAATGGAATATTATTCAATGCTAGAAAAAAATGAGCTATCGAAGCATAAAAAGGCATGGGGAAATCTTCAGTGCATATTACTAAATGAAAGAAGCCAGTCTGAAAAGGCTGCATACTATATGACTTAAACTACATGACATTCTAGAAAAGGCAAAACTGCTTGCTAGGGTGTAAGGGGGATGAGTAGGCTGAGTCCAGGGGATTTTTAGGGCGATGAAAATATTCTGTATGATACTTGAATAGTGGATATACATAATTGAATATTTGTCCAAACTCATAGAATCTATAACACTAAGAGTGAATTCTAATGTAATCTATGGACTTTGGGTGACAATGTGCAACAATAAATGTGCAACAGTGTTAGGAAATGCTGATAATGGGAGGAGCTACACATGTGTGGGTACATGGGTTTATAGAAACTTCTCTGTACATCCCCCTCAGATTTGCTGTGAACATTAAACTTCTCTTAAAAAATAAAGCATTAATAGAAGAGAGAGAGAGACGCCTGGGTGGCTCAACGGTTGAGCATCTGCTTTCAGCTCAGGGCGTGATCCCTGAGTTATGGGATCGAGTCCCATACTGGGCTCCCTGCAGGAAGCCTGCTTCTCCCTCTGCCTGTGTCTCTGCCTCTCTGTGTGTCTCTCATGAATAAATAAATAAAACCTTAAAAAAAAAAAGAATAGAGAGAGAAAAGCATTAGAACGGTTGTGCAGGACAAACCTGCTAGGCTGCCTTTATTAGAAGGTGGTTGAGAATAATAAATATTTTGAGTATAGATACTTTTGCACACGTGAAAAAGATGAGCCCCATTCTTCATATAAGTTTATATAACCGAAAGTATAAAAATACTTATTTCTGTTTTTGTTGTATACAAGCATAAGGAAACACTTAACATATTCTTCTTTGTTTCCATATTTCTCTGGGATGTCATAAATTCTGACTTTAGGCATGCATGAATGGTCAGGTTGATTTTCAATACAGAAGAGGAAACTATTCTTACTGTTGAATTAGGTTTAATATTTAAAGAGCATTTTTATGCCTCCAAAATACTTCATTTACAATAAACACTGAAAAACAGGAACGGATGGGTAAACTCATCCAATTCTAGGCAAGAATTCTTAGATCACTATTATGCTATAAAGCACAAAAAAAAAAAAAAAAGAGCATTCAGTAGTCATCAATGGTTAGTCAGATAGATTTCCTTTCCAAGGAAAGGTTATTTTTTCCAAATAGTGTGTATGCCTCATGCCCCTGGAGGACCTTTCTACTAATGCTATCATAAGGTCCCATGAAAAGTCTAGCTTGACCTTGCATTGTTGATTGGATATGATTTACTCACCATCATTTAAGCTTTCAACAGTCACATTCTGGAACTATCTAGTGATAACTTAGCCATTATACAAGGGGAGTGTGGAGTAGGATATAAAAACATTTGAGATTCTTATGTGATCACAATATATTCTGGGTTTGACTGAAAGAACCACCCCTTAAATTACTCGAATTTATAGGCATCAATATACAGATCTGGGGCTTGGGTAATAGAAGCTGTCATTTTTATCTAGAAGTACTTCTGAATGAATAACCCAGAAGTGAGACAACTAGAAGCTGAATAAATCAAGGGGGATTTCCAACAGAACTATCTCTGTAATTACCTCAATTATTCATGAGGCTCTGAATGTGGATGCTTGACCTATGAGATCTTGGAGGTCAAAAGACTTAGCTTCCATTCAGGACTCCAATAACTACCAAAAATTACTTATTTTCCTGCTCTACATGTCAGCTGGAATGTCTTTACCAAATTTATTTTTACTTCCTCTCCTCCAATTTAGAAAAAAAGAAACAAGCAGTTATAAAAATATATGAAATTCAACCATGTCTGAAGCCAAGCCTTGAGAATTATGAAAAAGTAAAAATGAGGCCTCTGAGAATAATCAGCTTGGTCCCCATGGGAGAAAGACTTTGGCAGGACCCTGATGAGCCAAGGAGAGGCAGTATCTCCAGCATAGACAAGGGTTACATTACCCAGGATTTTTGAGGTTCCTGCAAAAAGAGCATCTAGATTTTAATCCAACAGTGAAAGCTAATTAAAAACAGAGATGTGCAGAGAGTGGGAGCAAGGCCCAAGAGGAGGGAAAAGGAAGTTAGTGTTCATTGAGAGCAGACTATTCTAATAACCACTATTTTTATTATTACTAAATAATAATAATAATGAAACAAAAAACTAACATTTACAGAGTACTTAAGATGTACCAGGCACTGTTTCGTGAGTTTTCTCTAGACATCGTGACACACACGGAAAACTCCATGTAATTCTCGCAATAGGCCTATGAGGCAGGCACTGTCATCGTCCTTCAGAGGGCAGCCTCTCTTCTTGTTTCATGGCTTTGTTGATGCTAGACTCAGTTCTCCATTCCAACCAAAAATAAGGCAATAAGACATAACTGCAAACACATGAAGGCATGATGTATATTTCTTAGAAAAAATTTCATTGGAAGATTGGTAAATAAATATAGCACCCATCGCATAAGGCTTTATTCAACTCCATGCTTGACATTTCAGTTCTCATCACACAACCATCTTCATGGATAGGTCCTCCATCAATTATCTTCTCATCCAGACACTCAGCATGAAGTGCACTCAGCGAGACAAAGCCAGGCTGCCACCCCACCCAATTCCCCTTAGGGAACAGTTTATGTGCCATCTATGTCCCCTCACACATGCCTTGAGGTCATTCTATTTCTACCTGAAATGCTCATCAAATTATTCATCCAATCAACAGGTCTTTTCTGGCGGAGACAGCTAATGCCAAGGAAATAAAGTGTCCTCTACATAGTCGTATCATGTTTCACACACTTGTATCAACTGTTACTAATTTTTCATACCACATTAGTAGGTAGTAAAATCCTATTTTACAGGTAAGAGACTTGAGCTTTAGAAGTTAAATAATTTAGAGTTACAAGTAGGGTTCCATCCCGGTTTGCCTGGGACTATTCCCATTTTAACAGAGTTTCAGGTCCTGGAGCACCTCTCAACCCCAGGCAAATCAGGAACATTGGTCACCCTAATACTAATAAAATAGTGGGTGGTTTCCAATCCAGGTCCTCTGACTCTCCAAGAAGGTATCCAATGAATACTTGTTGAAAGAGAGAGAGAGAGAGAGAGATTTGGAGGAAGAAAAGAGGGAAAGGTGGAAGGAAGGAAAAATGGAAGGGAAGGAGAGGGGAAGGAAGGATGAAAAGGAAGGAAGAAGGGAGGAAGGAAAGCAAAACAATGAAAACAAGAGGGAAGTAGAAGCTTCATGGTGATTGAATATCTCGTGAATCTTAATGTTATGCTATATATAATTTACTCTATACGCAGTGCAAGTTATAGATAGACGGATAGATTTGATGATGATGATGATGATGATGATGATGATGATGGAGGATAAATGAGGATAGATGATAGGTAGATAGATGATTGAGATAGATGATAGATAGATAGATAGATAGATAGATAGATAGATAGATAGATAGATGATAGATAGAAAATTGGCTAGTATTTAAGAATCCCAAGTCATAAATAACCCATGTTGGTAATATAGCATTTGAACCACAAACACTTGAACTGTATCTAGGTCAGCAGATAGGGTCTGCTTATCTGCATAAGGAATATTAGAAATAATATTTCATGGGTGAAATGAGCGCTTTTCAATCACAATGGATTCGATATAGGAATCTAGCCAGCCCAGCACCCAGACACATTTCCAAGTGGTGCCCTTGGGCTTCAGTTCAGTCCTGAATCCCACGGCTTCAGGGAGGATTCTGTTACCTTATTCCAACAGGAGGATTCAGCTAATCCTCCTACCAGATGGTGTGACACAATGAAAGACAGAGACTGAAGGACAGAGGATGGGACCTCACTAGCCACATAAGCAAGAAAAGCCAGCCAAACGGCTGGTTTCTGGGGCTTGCTGACAGTTGCTTGCCTGAGTGGAAGACTGCAAGATCAAGTTGTAACACACCACATGGGTGCAAGGCCGTAGAGGAGGAAATCTATAGCCTTCACCTGTCTCAAAGTACTGAAGGCTTCTGATATCTACCAAAATAAACCTATGCTTGTGACTGGCCAGGTTAACATGGGTCTATTCTCACCCCTGTTCTGCTCTCGTAGGCAGTCTCACTCATACCACAGAAGAAAAAACTAAAATATCCCCCTTTAAGGAATAATATATAAAAGTTACATGCTTTAGCCAGAATGACTGTAGACAGTTGTCTATGAAATAAGACTTCTATTTCCACAAAAGCTATAATATATGAGCTCTTGAAGAAAGAACAGAATGAGCTATGATGATAGTTACCCAACATCTAATTAAAACAAAAGAGCCTGAAAATGGCTTTCTTATTATAAGTGGTATTATTAAAGATGACAGATTGTCCTGGCTACATTGCCCCAGCAAAGGACATCCTCTTTGCTTCTGGGAAGAGGAGAGTTAATCAGAACAAAATATGACTGTTAAAAATCCTTCCAATGTCCGCACTTTGAGATTTGTGTTCCATTCATTGATTCTTTTACCACCTATTTTACTTTTGCCAACCCACTAAAACCCTTGTTGGGCCAGAAATTCAACTTCTATAAAATGGTAATTCCTTCTCACTATAAAACATTTAATCGAGTTAATATTTCAAGGTTTTCATTACGATCATAAGGAAGCATTAATGGTGAGGGAAAAAAAACAGTCAGCAAAAATTCTATTACTTTTCTTTTAGTGAATGTGGTCATTAGATCCTTCCTTAGGAAGATCTCATTTCCTGAAGGACCTGAACAATGATGAACTAAGAAGGATAGTTGAAGCATATAAATACATAATCTTAACCAAATATAGGGAGAGCCAATCCAGGGCAAATTCAACAATGTGTACTCCTTGAGCGGGTTCCCTACCCCATTTAATGTATTTCTCCCAGAAGAAATAGGCAAAGAAAATAACCATTCAGTGGCTCACCATCTGCATTCTTTTGCAGGTTAAATTTCATATTTCCTTAGTGGCTTTTCAATTTTGCATATTTAACTTTTTTTTACATAACTATGACTTCTTCTGGATATAAATGAATGTGGCAAATGCTATGATGCATGACATATTCTTTTAATGGAACTATTCACTTTGCAATGTTTTTTCAAGTGATGCATAGGGCTGAAACTTTTATCCAAAAGGAGAGACTAATTTTTTTAGAGAGGGAGAGAGGAAGGAGGGGCAGAGGGGAAGGGAGAGAGAGAATCTTAAGCAGGTTCCATGCTGAGTATGGAGCCCAAGGTAGGGCTCAATCTCATGTCATGACCCTGAGATCATGACCTGAGCAGAAATGAAGAGTTGGATGTTTAACCAAGTGAGCCACCCAGAAGCTCCCAAAAGCAGCAACTTTTTAAGGTAGTAAAAAATATATATATTTCTGAGTTTGTTATGCTTAATAAGAGTATAGAAAAGGAAGCATTTTCTTTTTATCCTGTCCTTAATTTTAAGGTCTTTACAGAATCAGTCTAACTAACCCACTGATCTATTGTGTCTAAGAATTCAATCTCAAAAACTCTGCATAGGAATAATAGCAGCATTTGGTATTAAAACAATTTAAAATGAGGAAAGGGATTGGCATGAGAAAATCTGAGGTATTAAACTGTTTTGTACAAACTTCTAAACTTTCCAAGCTAAATGTTTGAGACAGGAAAGAAGGAAACAACAGTGGGATTCAATAAACACAGTGTTGAAAACCGGCAGTGGCAGAGGTTACAGGCTGAGAGGGCACAGTTGGCTCTAGATTGGGCTTCTCAGATCACACAGGGAGTTTTGGGTTCAATTCTAAACATCATGAAGGATCTGCTTAATGTCATATAAATAGCAGTGGAAGTGAAAAAGCACGTTAAATCTGGAGAAGGGAAAAAACCAGAATCCCGAAGTCCCTAATCCAGAGAGTATCTCCAAGACAATTGGAGGGAAAAAAAAGGCAAGAGGGCATATTTCAGCACGATCTAAGAAAGATTGTTCTAACTTTTGGAGTTGTCCAAAAATAAAAAGATTTATCAAGGTATCTAGTCCCATTCCTGGAACTGCTCAGAGACTAAAGTTCTTGAGTGAGAAGCTGGAGAGGGGAACTAGGTGCTTCTGGGATTTCCTCTGCTCTGCCCCTGAATTCCACAGTGCTTAACAGGGTAGGTACTCGATATGCTGGACCTCAGAAACGAATAGTCTGTATATGCGAGTTAAATAAGAATGAGAAAGTCAGCATGATAAAACTTAACTTACAATGTCTCCAATAAACTGGATCTTATTTTTCTATTCTAACAGGAAGTTCGGAGATAGTTCCTCTGTCCATGCATATAATATTCCCTTTCTTCTCCTTCAGGGTGGGAATGGATTTTCATTCACAGTAGCTCCCCCTTCATCCTATATTTTTACTCTCTCCTATTTCTCTTTTGTCACATATTTGGACATATTCACATCTTTCTGAACATAGAAACAGGAAATTCTTGAATTACCTGCTGTCTCTTCTAGCTACCCCGTGCCTTTCTCACTCCCTCCCTGGTTAATCCCCCAAACTGTGACTTAGAAGCACCATATCCCACTCTTCAACTTCACACCAACCAAACTACCCCTAGGCCTGTATCCTTGATCTTACGGTCATGCCTGACATTGTCAAACCCTTCTACTCTGGTTGTTCTCTAGTCTCTCTGTGAGCTTCTTCCTTTGTTCAGTCTTTTCCTTGGTTGGCTTCTTTTTATGTTCCTGGTCTGTATGTATTGGTTCTGCTTCTTGGTTCTGCTCTTAAACCCTCCATGGGAGATCCCGTCCACATCCTTGGCTTTACTCACAAGTAGTTATACCTTATAGATTCCAAATCCCATATCTCCAGGCTCTCAGCTTGTCCCTCCAAAGCCCCTGTCTTCCCACCACCCTCCTTTACTCAGCTAACTCCTACTCATCCTGCAGTATTCATCTCAAGGGTCACCTCTGCTGGGAAGCCTTCCCCGATTTCCCCCGTTTAGTGCTTTTCCATGTCTGTGTTCTCCTCAACCAAAGCAGTTATCACACTGTATAGGAACTGTCAATATAGCTCTCTTTCCAGACTGTAACATCCTTGAGGCAGTAATTATGCTGTATTTATCTTTGTGGCTGGCATATAAAAGATATTCAATAAAAGTTTATTAAATGAATAAAAGAATGGTGGTTGTCAATTATTGCAGGCTCTGTACACAGGACTATTTTGTGGAGTAATGCAGCAGAACAACATTCTAGAATTTCCTCCTCATAAATTTGTAAGCGGGGATGGCATTTTGAAGCCTCGTTTTTAACAAATATCTTTTCCTGAGATGAATAACTCAGTGACATTTATTGTTCAACTCAAATAATAAATATTATTTATAGACCATCTTTATATCTTCCTGTATAATAAGAAGAATCATATTTTTGTGAACTATTCTTTCTTAGGTTAATGTGCATTTCCTCAGTGACTTCTCCTTGATCTTCTGGGAGATGAGCCAGTGGGGAAATATTAGGAAAAAGGAAGAGGAGGAGGAAACAGGAGTTTGTGTTTATTAGTTTATTATACCATGTAGTTAAAAGTAACTCTATTGAGCCCTTCCCCTGTTTTGCAGGGTCCCAACAAAACAAACAAACAAACAAAAATAGATGGCATTCTCAGAGTTTAGCTGAGGAAAGCTCAATGAGGGGAGCTTTACAAGGTGTGGACCCTGGATGTTGAGCCCTCTAAGGACTATCAGCAACAGCAAGTGAATTCCAGCCCTAGGCCTGAAAGGGTAAAGGGAAGAAATGGTGTAACAGGCAACAGGAGCCCAGATGAGAGTGAAGCCACCACTCAACAGAAGCTGTGGTCATGGAAAGACATAGACACTGTATCAGTTGCAACAGAGATGGAGGATAGATTCTCCAGGCTTCTCTCCTCAGTCAGGGTAATTTAGTCTCCAGGCTTTCCTCCTCCCTCCCCTTAGAGGTACCTCCTCTTAGAAGAACCCACCTGGAAACCAGGCTTCGAGGGGATGTAGGCCATGCATTCCAGAAGCTAGAGAATGACAGAGAATAGGAGGCCAAAGAGATGATAACCAGCACATGCCCTGATTCTACCTGGGTCTATCATGGAGGAGAGATTGGAAGAAGCGGTCCAATGAAGGAGTTAATTGTTTCTCTTATTCTCTTTCTTGGCTTATTTACATCAATAAAGTAAAAATCTTCTTAAATGTTCTCCTCCTAACCAATTTGCCATATTAACGAACTCTCTTCACCCCCGCTACACAACATCCTGCCTGCTACCCACCAGCCTCCCACTCCATTCTGCTCTCAAAGGTGAGTCACCCACTTCCCTGGAGTATTTGTTTCAAAACCTGCTTATGCCAGTTGTCCTTGTTGTTGAATTATGCTAGTTAATGATCGTGTCGACTATCAAATATAAATACAAAATGAAAAAGGTCCCTAAACTTCCTTTCATTTTAATCTGCATTCACTCTATAGGTGATCTCAACCAAACCAACTTCATGGCTTAAATTATTATCTATATAATGATAGTTTACAAAAGATGTATCTCCTTCTGGGTCACTCCTCAACTTCTTTGCTTGAATGTCTAATGGACACGGCTAATTGAAATGGATTCAAAACTGAGCTTCGGACCTCCGCCACTACCACTGCCATGCCCAACCCCCAGTCTCGCCCATCTCAGTTAATGACAGCCTTATCCTGTTACAAGCTCAGGCCAGAATGCTTAGGTCATTCCCTGATTTCTTCCTTTTTATCATATCCCATACCAAATCTGTTGGAAAATTTGTTGTTTTTATATTTCAATTATATACAAAATCTAGTCATGTCTAGTCACCTCCAGTCACCTCCACTATCATAACATTGATCTGAACCACCCTCATCTTGGACCCAAATTGTTACAGATCTCCTAACTAGTCTCCCTACATCAACCCCTGTACTCATAGTCTATTCTTAACCTAGCAGTGTCATCCTCATGACCAATTCTACCATTCCTTTTCTCAGACCTATTGGTCTCCCATTTCCCTCACAGTAAAAGCCTAAGTCCTTATCGTGGCCCACAAGACCCCCTCTAGTCTGGCCTCTGGGGTCCCTCTCTAAGTTCATGTCTTATAAGCTTCTTTCTTATGACCTTACTCCCCCTACACTGGCCTCCTAGCAGGTCCTTGAACATTCCAGACACAAGCGCAGACTAGGGCTTTGGACCTCATTGTTCCTTATACCTGGAAGGATCCCCAGATATCTCCAAGGCCTACTCCCCTTCTACTAAATCTTTGCTCAAATGTCAATATCTCATTAAGAGTGATACTAATTAAAATTGTAAATCTTCCCCAGAACTCCTGTTCCCTCTTATCTTATTATATTTTCCCCATAGCATTTAGCACCTTCTAACATAGTTTATAATTTTATTATTTATCATGCTTATTATTTAATGTCTATTCTCAATAGAAGGTAATCTCCCCCTAGGCACACAATCATAGCCACTTTTCCACTGATATAGCAAAAGCCCTCAGTGACAGATACATTATAGAGGCTCAAATATTTGTTGAAATAATTGAACAAAAAATGTCTTAAGTGCAACATTTTGAAAAGTACTGTTTTTGGTAATGTAGATTTGTTCTTGGTTTTCTGTTTCTAACTTAATATTTTACCTATTTCATCTTTATGGAAATCCAGAAAGAAAAAAAAAAGAAAAAGAAAATATTGTGAAATTTCTAGAAGGCAGAACGTTTCACAGATTCAGAATGTAACTGTGCTTAAAACTACCGGCTGGAATCAAAAAATTGAGTTTGCTCATCAGAATATAAAAATAAAATAGGAGCCATCCTTTTTATGTAGGTGAGTCCTTATAACTCTTTTTTAATACTCTATAAAATTATCATCCTTTCAGTTCCAAGTCTGGGAGATTTTTCCCTTTTAAAATTCTTCTGTAAAAAAAAAAGTCACAAATCTAATAGGACAGAAACTCTTAAAACCACAGATATGATTAAGGCTCAGTTCCCTAATAAATGAGCAACGAGACACTTGTCAGCCCTTGAAATAATGAGCTGTGATCTATGATAAATGTGCCAATAACACATTTTCCAGGGCAGCATATTTCAGATTGGTAGGAAATAGTTGAATCACAGCAGGATCTTATTTTTACACAAATTACTTTAAACTCCAAACACATCTAAAATTAATTTCTTTCATCACATTAACACTGGGCTGTTAATCACTGGAATGTGTGCTGGTATTTGACAGACATAAAAAATTGATTTACATTTGCAAGAGGAGGAGGGCACACATAAAAGGAACGTGTTCCTCGTGTGGAATAAAGTTTTACATATCCTGGTTCATAAAACATATGGCTTGTTTACTAGGCACAGATGATTGTAAAGGTGAGCGCAGTAATGGCTTAATGAACTTCAAATGAAAAGATCTGACCTTTCTTTAACAGCGTACGTGAATTCAGAACAATATATAATGCAATGCGCCTGCAACAAAAAGAGTGAAATTATAAAATGCTTAAACCCCTCTAGTTAATTTCTGAGACTTAATTTATTCATTCATTCCATCATAAATACCCACGCAAAAAAAAAAAAGTTTATAGAATTTCTATGATTCCAAATTCGCACAGAGCTCAAAGTACATTCGAAAATAATTCAAGGTACATAACGCAGGGATTACTATGACAATGGGATGTATAGGGTGCTGTGAGGACAGAAGTAGAGGGCAAGTTAACAGCCTTCTCTGCAAAAGAGAGTTCCTATCTCAGAGGATTAGGATGAAGATGAAATAAGCTAATGCCTGTGGAAGAGCTTACACAGAGCCTCGTGCATGGTGAACACTCAGTACCTGCTGGCCTTTATCACGGGAGGCCTATGCAAGCCCCACACTGAATATCCATTTCAGGCCCGGAACCTGGCAGGGAGGATACATTAGCGAATCAAACGAAGGTTGCTCCTCCCATCACATGGCACTAACGATGTCTAGTGGGGAAACTGTGTGATGTAACAAGTGTCCCAGGAGACAAGGCAAAGTCCTGTGGAAAGGGAGAGCCAGGCCCTTAAGGAGGCTAGAATTCAGGGAAATTCTGCAGAGATGGTGTTAGAAAGAGAACTGGTAGTTGCCCTCTCAGAATCCTGGCCACTGGGTTCATAATGAGGGTTAAGTCATAGCATCACCCAAAGGTGATCTGATAAGGTGGGGAGGGAATAAACCCCAAAGGAGAAGTAAGGCTAAGACTACACTAGCAGGGGAAGCACACCTGGGACTGAATTCTGAAAATGCTCGATTAAGGGAAGCAGGACATAAAATTGTTGACTCAAGTGAATTCTACCTGTCTGTCCCGGGAGATAGGATTTAACAACCCTGGCAATGATCCCAGGAGAGGGTGCTAAGTCAGTACAAGCATTGCTCTCAAAGGCATGAAAAAGCAATGGCCAATGCCCAAAGAACAGAACTGTGGTGGCAGATGGTGAAGGAAGGGATTAAAGGGCTCCGAGAAGTGGGCATGCAGGAATGGACATGCTGCTACAGCCTGTTTCATGGGAGGGCCCAGGGACACAACACATAGCAAGGCCAGAGGAATGTGCCAGTGAGAAGGCACCAGCATTACTAAGAAGTTTGGTGGACAATAAAAAAGAAGAAAGAAAGAAAGAAAGAAAGAAAGAAAGAAAGAAAGAAAGAAAGAAAGAAAGAAAGAAAGAAAGAAAGAAAAAGAAAAGGAAAAAGAAAAAGAAACAATATCAGTGAGGGAGACAAAACATGAGAGACCCTTAACTCTGGGAAACGAACTGGGGGTATTGGAAGGGGAAGTGGGTGGGGGGTTGGAGTGACTGGGTGACGGGCACTGAGGGGGACACTTGGCAGGATGAGCCCTGGGTGTTATGCTATATGTTGGCAAATTGAACTCCAATTTAAAAAAAATACAAATTTTTTTTTAATGTAAAAATAATAAGCTCGGTGGTGGCCATCTTCTGCGGGCTGGTAGCAGGAGAGGCTGCTTCAAAACTTGGTTCCCTGATGGCAATGCAATGACAGGATGTTACAACAATGGAGCTGCCAGAAGTCTAGAAGGTCTCAGAAGGGCTGGCAAAATTGGAGTGGTAGCCAAGGGGGTCCCACCTGCACTAGTTAGGGAAACGGCTAAGAGAACAAAGTGACCCTGGGGGGAAATACATGGACAACTGACAAGGATACTACTCAGTCTACACCAGCAGAAGAAATAAAAGGTGGATGGCCTGCAGGCTGAGGGCAGACACATCCATAAAAACTCTCAATCCTTTTCCCCGTTTCCAGACCTGAGCCAGTTGTCTGACCTGGAACCCTCTGACTGATGACCAGGCTCCCAGAAGGAAGGATCCTGCAACATCACACCAGATACGCACTCCCAGCCCTTCTGCAAAGGGATCCACAGTTATTTATGGGTAGCTGCATGCTGGAGAGCGTGGCCTCCCAGACACCTCAAGAATGATGGACACAGGATCTGAAAAGCCCTTCAGACCAGACACCTGAAGCATCCCAGGCTTCTCCCTGTTCGAGTAGGGGCACGTCGAGGCCGTGTAATAAGTATAACTCTGACCACATTCTGGCATACAGGGGGTCACAGTGGGGCTACAGACCTCCTCTGTGCCATCTCTCCTCTCCCAAAATATGTAAATGAGATCAACATGCTTGGCAGTCTGCACTTTTTAGCAGTCTGCACTTTGTTCTGACGGATAAGAGCCATCGAAGAGGGGGGTGCAAAGCAGAAGTCTCTGAAGCTAAGCCCCTCTGGCCAAGAAGATAAATCCAAAGCAAAACTGTACCCCTGGAGGGCAGCAGATGTGAGAAAACTGCTAACTGCTAACGGTCCTGAGACCCAATTCCAGGGGGGCGACTAGGAGGTGGTTCCCAACCAGCTGGGTGTCCTTCCCTGCTCAGAGACTGCATCGGATTCTACAAGTTGAGGGCTCAGTCCCATGAAATTGCCCGCTCCCCTTACATGTCAGATGCCAGACACCTGCTCAGCCTGTCGCCTGTGCTTCTGAACCCCCGGCTATAGATCAGAGGCTCCCATGACCCCATTCCTCAGATTCTGTTAATTTGCTAGAGCAGCTCACAAAACTTAGAGAAATTTTTTACTCACCGATTACCAGTCTATCACCAATATAACTCAGGAATAGCTCAGAAGGAAAAATGCACAGGGCAAGGTATAAGGAAAAGGGCTCGGAGCTTCCACGTCCGCTCTGTGTGCTGCTCCCAAAACTCCATGTGCTCACCAACCCCAAAGCTCTGCAAACCCCAACTTCCTGGGTTTCCATGGAGGAGGCTTCATTATAATGATTAAGCTATTGGCCATTGTGATTGAATGCAACCTCTAGCACCTCCCGGGCTCCTAGGAGGGGGGTGGGCAAAACTGTAAGTTCTGAACCTCTGACTGCGCGGTTGGCTCCACTACCAACCAGCCCCCATCATCAGGTGGGGGTGGAAAAGCCATCTCCATAATAAAAGATAATCTTAGTCACTCTCACCGCTTGGGAAATTTTTAAGTGTTTTAGGAGCTCACATCTCCGTAAGGATCTAAAAAATGTGGCATCACGATTCCCATCAGACCTCCATTTAATTCATCAGTCTGACTCCTGGGGAGAACTGGAGATGACTGCAAGCTCCACCCCGATGCTCAACTCGCTCTTAGCCTCAGGTATAAAGCAGATTGGCCCCCGATCTGGCCAAGGTGTTCCCTTCTACTGCGAGGAGGAGAGAGGGTGAGAAACGGTTTGCATTCACATGGAATGACCAGCAGAATACATTGCACACGTTAATATTAGTTGACCCGGCTGGATGAGCATGCTGCAGGCCACGCGGATGCTGCGGAGGGTGGGACAGCAGGCTTGCAAAGATGCAGAACCTGCCGCAGCTGCAAAATGTTTAACGATTCGTTGGTTAGGGGCACACGGAGACACCCACTCCAAAGCCAAAGGCAGCTGACGGCATCGTGCACCCCCATAACAAAGGAGGCGCGACATTGTGGGCCTCTTTGGATTCGGGGGTAGCACATTCCACAGCAAGGACCACCACTGCAGCCCATACCTGGTGAGGGGAAAAGCCTTTGAGTGGAGCCCCCAGCAGGAAAGGGCTCTGAAGCAGGCCCAGGCTGCAGTGCAGGCAGCCTACCCCGGGAGAAACAATCCAGCCAAGGCTGGACGGGTCGGGGTACCCAGGCTAAGACGGCACAGGGCCTGCAGCACGCTCCTGCGGCGCCTGGAGCAAGACCGGGTCTTCGGCAGTGCGGGACTACACACCTTTTGAAAAACAACCTCCCTCAAGCCCCTTGACCCTGCTAGCGATGGGACCACAAAGACTCATTTTGCCAGAATTACTCCTGATGACCTGATGAGCTGAGTCCCATCAGATCCACCAAGTCACAGTAAAGGCCCAGCACTAATCCCCTGTAGGGTAAAAGCAGCGCATCAGGACCCAGCATGCGCAGGACCGCAGGGCTCCCATCAGCGTCCCACTAGCAGCCCTCCTCAGCTCCAGCCTCTCCCCACATGGACAATCCTGTATGTTCACCCGCAAGAAGGGGAAAGTCAGAGCTCGGTTCAGAGGGGTCAGCTGCATTCTGTGGGTTTGAGATGAAAACAGGTGGCAGGTGTGCTGCAGCCTCCCTGAGGGGTGGTCTTGGGACAAGCCCTCTCCATGGGCAGAGGCTTCCTCCTCTTTGTGAGGAACAAGAAGGGGCCTGACTCGCGGGCCTGGACAGAGACCTGAAGGAAATGACTGGAAGTTCAGGGCCGAGAAGAGCAAGCATGGGACGGACATACGGGAGTGAACACCGAGTCCAGAGACCTCTGTATTACATTACAATGGCCACCTAAACTAATTAGGAAAGGATGAGTGATGCATATTAATAATCCTTGTGTTTGATATTATTCATTTAGTTTTCAGTTTATGCAATTTAACGTGTAATAATAACCAATGTGAAAATTTAACAGTTGGCTCTGTCGTGCTGTGCAAGCCAGCTTCAGCGCATCCCCTGACCTGGAAGTGACGTGGTTACGCTTTTTTGCTAAAAGGCAGGCATAGGGATCAAGATACATATTACGTCATGTAACAGAAAAATAAAAATAGTGAGATTTTTGTACATTTAACCTTATGAAACTTACACTTGCGATGTTTTCCTCATTCAGGGGTGCCAAAAAGGAATGAAAGATGTTGGCATAAAGCTCAAAGCTTGGGGAGGATGTGCCCATGTCAATTTAAGACACTATGAACAGCCAGTAATTCCATGGGGAAAAAAAAATGTCACGTATCTGTATTATATGCTAATGCGATTAAATGCCTTTTGTTATTCTGAAATGATGAGAGCGTTCATTTCCCTGCCATTTGTCTACCCACCAGGAGCAGGGACTTTTACAACACACAGCATCAGACACTATAGTTCATAATCTTGATTGTGGTTGTTTAATTCGAAATCAGATCAAAGCAAGATACATTAAGGCAAGATTCTGCGTAGCATTCACATGACAACTATGACCATATAGACATACCACCCGGTAAGATAAAACTGAACTAATTCTGGAGATTTTACTGTCTTCAATGGCTCACAAAGTCAGCAGACTGTTTAATATTATGAAACATAAATAGATCATTTGAAGAGCGATCAGGTAAACACTGAGCAGCCAAGCTAAGTTAGTAAAGAAGCAAGGGTTTCGATGCAAAGGGCAGCATAAATAATTCGGAGGGCAGTTTCTCCAAAAAGCACATTGCGACTGGTTCATAAATCCATATTCTGTCTTTTTCTCATGGGCCACACTAGAGGGCGAACTTTCTCTTCTCTAGAACATCTTTTTACTGTACATCCGTTCAAAGGCGGTCTTTTCTAAGGAAGATTGCTAACGTCTAAGGAATCCTTAAAACAGCTGAGTGACATCACTGGGCATCAGGGACATACAAACCAAAACCACAGTGAGATACCCCCTCACACCAGTGAGAATGGCTAAAAGTAACAAGACAGGAAACAACAAATGTTGTGGATAAAGGGGAGCCCTCTTGGACTGTTGGTGGGAGGCAGGCTGGTGCGGCCACTCCGGAGCACAGTGTGGAGGGTCCTCAAGAAGTTGAACATAGAGCTGCCCTACGACCCAGCAACTGCTCTATTGGGTATTTATCCCCAAATACAAATGTGATGATCCAAAGGGGCACCTGCACCCCAATAGCAGCAAAGTTTGCAATAGCCAGGCCGTGGAAAGATCCCAGATGTCCATCGGCAGATGCCTGGATAAAGGAGATGTGGTCCATAAACAATGGAATATTCCTCGGCCATCAGAAAGAATGAATATCAACCATTTACATCGACGCAGATGGAACCGGAGGGTATGATGCTGAGCGAAATAAGGCAATCGGAGAAAGAAGAAAGACAATAATCATATGGTTTCACTCCCATGTGGAATATAAGAACTAGCACAGAGGATCGTAGGGGAAGGGAGGGAAAACTGAATGGGAAGTCATCAGAGGGGAGGAAATCCACGAGAGACACTTAAACTACAGGAAACAAACTGAGGCTCACCGGAGGGGGCGGGTGTGGGGAGGGGTAATTAGGTGACACGCGTGATGTGATGAGCACGGGGTGCTACACACAACTGATAAATTATTGAACACATCTTAAACGAATGATGTACTGTAAGTTGGCTAATTGAATTTGAATTAAAAAAAAATAAAAATAAAGAGAACAGCTGGGTAATTTCGATTAGAAAAGCCTGGATTAGAGGCTGCTGGGACACTGTGTTTGAAAAAGCAGAGGTCGATTTAAAAAAACAAAAACAAAAACAAAAACAAAAACAACCAAAATGACTCATGTGCTTTGTACTTGGCACCTCAGGAAGGGTGCTGTGGAAACCGTCCTTCCGTACTCTCACCCGGGAGCCTATGTGATACTTTAGCCCATTTCTAAGCTGAGGGAATTGAAACTCAGGGATTTTAAGAAGCCAGCTCAAGGTCAAACAGGTTTATCCCACATCCCAGGGCAAGAGCCTGGCGGGTCATTCTTAGATGAGCCAATGACACTGGCTGTCCCTGCTTCTCATGACATCCGTATCTCTTCTAAGACCAGGATTAAATCATTGACTTATAATATTACTACAAGGATGACACATCTGTGATCATCTTGCCCCTGGGGAAAATATTAGAGGCTACGTACCAACTTACTTACATTAAGTTAAAGATTTATAAAGGAAACTCTTTACGTTACAATACAAATTAAGAGAAAACCTAAATTAGGACGCGATTACTTAAGTCACAGGGGAGCTGTGGCTTCCAGAAGGATTCACTCCAGGGATCTTTTCACCCGAGAGCTGCCCGGCTGTATATTAAACGACACCACTTACTGCACACGTGCTCACTTTCCATAGAAATGCCCAGAAGTGTGGGTGTCCCACAAAGTGAGATGCATCTGCCCTGGATCAGCAGCGAGATTTCAGTTGATGGAGAATGTCACACGGGGCGGCATCCGCAGCTGACCTTGGCTCTCCCTGCAGCCCAGAAATTCTGAAGCTAAAAATGATTCTAAAGGTTCATCCTGTTCCTCCCCGAGACCCCACAGGTCACAGACCTGGGAGTCCGTTACCTTAAAATCAGAGTCGTCTACCCTGCTGTCAACAGCCACCAGAAATTCTCACGGCCTCCCCAGGAGCCCCAGCCTCCTCATCTTCCGCACATTCCACCTGCGGCCAGAAATGGAGCAGGTGCCTGGAGTGGGTCATAGAAAACACCCCTTCTCCCCCTTCGTGGAGTTCCCGTTCCCGCCCACGCATCTCTGCCTCCCCGTGCAAAGCACAAGCCGACCACCAACAACGGGACGGTGACTGGTGTGACTGGGGGATTCGGCCATGCGATCTAGGTTGCTCTTCTGCAAATACTCATGGGCCTGTCAGGCAGTTTGTTTTGGCCCTGGTTTTTCCCCCGCCTTTGTGGAGGGTTTATGGGACAGGTGCAACCCAAAGGGAAGTAGATGGGAGGAAAAAACCAAAAAAGAGGATTTTTGAAGACAGGTTAGAAATTCATTTACCCTCTGTGCATTCTGTTGTTAATGTATTTATTTGCTACCTTGCATCCTTAAAAAGATAGTTGAAGCAGCACATGATGCAAGGATCACATCAATATAAAAATAGAGGGACACTCGGGTGGCTCAGTGGTTGAGTGAGTTGGTTGTGCCTTTGGTTCAGGGTGTGACCCCGGGGTCCTGGGATCGAGTCCCACATTGGTCTCCCCGTGGGGAGTCTGCTTGTCCCTCTCCCTGTGTCTCTGCCTCTCTGTTTGTCTCTCGCAAATAAATACATAACATCTTTAAAACAATAGAAAATCTTAGCGAAAAAAGAAGAGCAAATGAAGACAAAAGAAAGGCTAGTATTCCAGTAACACGCGATAAAGCCCTATCCCTTTTGGTAGAGTTCCACCAAATTATTCCTAGAAAATATATCTAAATACCAGGCAGGCATGTAAAATCCTAAACAGATTTGGTTCTCAGAAGCCATTTATAAAGGGGAAACAAAGTCATTTTCACAATTTATATCAGATTAGAAAGCAGACTCTTCAAGATAGGCCCAAGATAGGAGGCCCTTGGGGTAAGGCCTCTGAGAAATCTCTTCTCCTGGTTCTCAACTTGTAGGCAACACCCCTAGCAATAAATTCAGCACTAGGTATGGGGGATGGGGGCTCTGTGGCTTATAAATTCACTCAAAATAGACTGGTGGCCCAAGGGCAAAGCTCAGCCTGAAGAAAGGTCCTGCGAGGGACAAAGCAATGCAGAGACTACACAGTTCTGTGTGGAGAGAGAGCATGGACAGGGGCGGGGGACAAGAAAGAAGGGAGGTGACAGGATGCAGAGCAGAATGACATCTTCCAGTTGCAGAGGGAGGAGAAGGAAGCATCACTGCCTCGGGCCAGTCCTAACATTGTCTCTGTCTTCTAGGAGGGAAAAAGACGGGGCGAATCCTTTCAAGATTTCAAATGTCTGCCTAGATCTGAAAAGATGAAGAGCTGCAGAAATACGTTCTGTGAGGCTGTGGTCTGGCCCACTGACCGTGGCTCCTGTGTCCTGGCCCCAAAATGCCATCCGTGATAGGGGCACCTGGGTGGCCCCAAAATGCCGTACGTAATAGGGGCGCCTGGGTGGCTCAGTCGGTTAAGCGTGGGCCTTCGGCTCAGGTCCTGTGTGTGCTGTGAGGCACAGTCTTGCTACTGGAAAGGCCTCCTGAATAAGAATATATATTCTCTCTTCCACCCAAATCCTAGGAGAATCCAAACCCGATGACCTTCCTCATTGTCTTGAAGGCACAGATATTTTTTTCTAGACCCTTCATTAATCGCAAACTCTTTGAGAGCGGGGTTTCATCTTCTAACACTCTGCACTCCATACTCTCATGTTATAAACACAATAACCGGACAATAATACGCATCTTTGTGTTTTGTTTTTTGTTCTTACTAAGCAGCAAATGCATTCCTCAAGAGAAGAGAGCTTTATCTATTCTCCTAACCTCTGTACCCACCTCTCAGCTGGTCTAACACATAACAGGTGCTTGGTGCAATGATTGAATGATTGCTCATTGAGTGCATGGAGACTCAAGCTCTTTCTCTCAATTCAACTGATGGTTCAGGTTGGACGTCCCTAGAGTAGATTCCAGAAATACTACAGACAACTTCATGTGTGGGCAACCTCTTCAGTAGCACAGGGCCTCATGCTTACAAGGATCTTCCACTAGCCCTATCTTCCAGCATAGAGCTATGCTGTCACTGTTTGGTAATTCCTAAGTTTAAGTAAACAAGAGGCTCATGTTTTCATTTTGCACTGAGCCCCACAAATTAGGTAGGCAGTCCTGTCTGTGGCTTTTACGCTTTGCCGACAGACACTACCTATCCCTGTGGAGGGAGTACTGACTGGGTGTTTTAAGGTTTTTGACAAGTTGGCCAACCTTCCAAATAGAGAGGGCATCCTATAAATTGCCTGCATAATGGAAAGGAGCCCTAAAAAGGCACTCAGTTTGGACAAAGTCTTCTTCCGACAGTTGTACAACCCCGGATGTAGGCTTTTGATCGTGAAGTAGAGCTCGATCACTATCTTCTCCTCACCAGGAATTATTCCTCATGTGGTATCCTTCTCTTCCACCCAAATCCTAGGAGAATCCAAATCCTAGGGCCTTCCTCAATGTTTTGCAGGCACAGGTATTTCTTCCAGACCCTTTATTAATTGCAAGCTCTTTGAGAGAAGGGTCTCATCTTCTCTCACTTTACACTCCATGCTGTGTCATATTATAGACGCAGTGATCCAACAATAATATTAGGATCTTATTGCATCCTTCTGCGTGCTAAAAATACCTTCAAGTAAATTATGTCATTTAATTATTTCTTTTTTCTTAAGATTTCATTTATTTATTCATGAGAAACAGAGAGAGAGAGGCAGAGAGACAGGCAGGGAGAAGCAGGCTCCATGCAGGGAGCCCGACACGAGACTCGATCCCAGGACCCCAGGATCACGCCCTGGGCCAAAGGCAGGCACTGAACTGCTGAGCCACCCAGGGATCCCCACATTTAATTATTTCAATAGCTCCATGAGGTTATCAGGGAAGCTATAAAGGGAAAACATTCCTGTGTTTCCCATGTCTTCACACACAACACTTCCCACGCCAGAAGTGTGGGTTTTCCACACATCAAGCAATTCTGTGACACCAGCTGAGTGTCCCACAATTTATTCTGACACCATCTACCAGGGCGTCTGATCCCAGCATGGACGGATGTTCACCAACCCAGAAGCTCTCCAAACCTAGTACTTCAGGGATTTTTATGGAAGCTTCATTACATAGGAATAATGGATCATTAACTCAGCCCCCAGCCGTCCTCTCCTTCTTGGAATATGAAGGGTGGAGCAGAAAGTTCCAAGTTTCTAATCATGGCTTGGTCTTCCTGGTGACCCACCCCCATCCTGAAGCGATTGAATAGCCCACCATGAACTGCCTCATTAGAACAGAAGACACTCCTATTCCCCAGGAAATTCCAAGGGATTTAGGAGCTCAGTATCAGGAACTGGAGTCAAAGAACAAATACTGGAACAAAAGATGCTCCTGGTGCTCTTCTTATCACCTAGGAAATGTCAATGCTTTGAGGGGCTCTGTGAGAGGAACCAGCGTCAGAGACCTGTACATTTGTCTTACTTCACAGCAGATATTTATTCTTTTTATTCATATTGGGAAGCGTAAAGTCCGAGCAGCTTCAGTAACTGGCTCTATCTACATGGATCCGACTTCCAGATCAAATCTCCAATTCTGAGCTCCCTCTGTTAAACCTGGGCCTTGTACTTTCGCCACCTTCTGGAATCTCCACTTGGATGCCTTACCGCATGCTCCACTCAACCCTGCCCAACCAACCATAGCATCCCCCACTCCTTCCCTGCCCCACCTTGCTCAAACCTGCTCCTCTTATGGTCCCTTTGTTCGCTAACATCCCCGCCTTCCTCCAAATCACCTAAGCCAGACACCCGGGAGTCATCCTCTACCCCACCCCTGCTCCGCCACTCTGAGTCCAGTGGAGCCCCAAATCCTGCCAGTCCTCTTTGACCGTGTTTATCTTTAGGACACTCATGCCTGGCACAGAAACTGAGGCACCTTAGTGTCTCCCTACATTTTGGATGAATGAAAATTGATTTGGCTGTATCGGTGGCCAAAGTGATTTCCCAGGTCACCACTCTGGCTGCTTTCCATCTGGAGTCTCTTTGTCGCCCGGCTCTCCTGGGCGGTGGAGGCCAGCGGAAAGCCTGAGAAAGGAAGCCCTTCTCCTCCCTCGTGGGCGTGGGCGTGGGCGGCTGCCGGAGGGGAGAGGAATAAGCTCTTACACAAACGCCTCTGCCTGCAGTGTCAGGGCGCTCACAGGTTTTCCAGCCGCGCTTCTGTTGTTCTTGTCGTTGCTCTGACATTTCTCCCCACACAGGCCTCACCTCTCAAAGCTATGGTGAAGTCTGGCTGCCATACAGACCCCAAATGCCCCTCACCCTGGGATTTTCAGACAAGGCAGATCATATTTAAGATGGAAATCCCAAGCACTGGCCACAGAGGGACCAAATGTTTTGGAGATGCCATTGATAGAACGTTCCAGAGGACATCCTGAGCAATGCTCATACATCAAGCCAGGCAAAGAGACTAGAGACTACAGGGTGATCTGAAAATAGGAACCACAAAGGGCCAGAGCTAGACACATTGTGGTAAATCTGAGGGTAAAAAGGAAACCATGCAGGGGAGTGAGGGGGAGCGAGAAGGAGGGTGGGGGGGGGGAGGGAGGGAGAGAGAGAAAGAGAGTGACATGAGGGAGATGCAAAGAGAGGCTGCCTGGGGGACGTCAGGGGGGAAATAAAAAAATAAAAGGGAGAAGTAAATAGACGGTTGACCTTCACTGGGCGAATAAAGGAGATACAACTTGTCGTAAGTTTATTAAGCATTTGGGGACCCTTCATTTTTTTTTGCTTCCTTTTTTGTATTTTTGTTTCTTTTCAGGTCTGTTTATTTCTGTTTTAAATTCTCTCTCTCTCTCTCTCTCTCTCTCTCTCACACTCACACACACACACACACACACACACACTCACTTGCTACACCTGCTGAAGCAACTTAGCTTAAAAGTCATTCAAAGTAACTTGCCTTAACCAGTCCAATGAGGGCAGGAAGACAGGTGAGAAGTTTGTTCCCGGCCACCCTGTGGGCCCCACGCATCTGAAAGGCCTTGCCTTGCACAACCACATTCCTCCCTCCTCCCCTTCACTTGGGAAGGTAATTTCACACTGAACACAGTGGTGTTGGCAGATGCCTTTAATTAAAAGTGCAAAGCCCCCACCGTGGAGGATCCCCCGAGCCCTCAGCACTGACAGTACCACAGGAAATTATGAGGAAGTGGAGAGATCCCTGTAGGAAGCCAGGAGGAAGTCTGGAACCTTTCCAGCGTCAACAATACAGAAAAGAATATGCACACGGGGGCCTTGGTGAGAGTGGGATGGTCACAGGCAAAGGGGACACACTCCGACTCCCAGCAGGTACCCAGAGGCTCCGGAGAGGGCCAGTGTCCAGCTCTGACCTCAAAGGGGCGCGGGCTGCACAGATTCACTCTCCCATAGGCCCCCCATCGCCCTACCTTGGCTCCTGCGGCTTCTCTCCAGGAACCCCTGGGAGATGCACGAACCCAGTAAGTGATGTGTCCTGCGGGTCCCGGGAAGCAGCGAGGTGGGCATCACCCGCATGGAGGGCAGGCGGCTCCGGGCCCAGCGGACCCCACAGGTGCACGGCACCCGCCTGGAGCCAGCACCGCATGGGCCCTGGGGGTGTGACACGGTCACATGTGCAGAGAGCAAATAACGTATGGGGTGGGGGGGTTGGGGGTGCTGCAGAAACTGAATGGAAAGTCATTCCAGGGGCGCCTGGGGGCTCAGCTCTATAGCAGCTGCCTCCGGCCCGGGGCGTGACCCAGGGTCCCAGGATGGAGTCCCACGTCGGGCTCCCTGCAGAGCCTGCTTCTCCCTCTGCCTGTGTCTCTCTCTCTCTGTGGGTCTCTCATAAATAAATAAATAAAATATTAATAAAAAAAAAAAGAGTCCTGGGGCAGCCCGGGTGGTGCAGCAGTTTAGCGCCGCCTTCGGCCCAGGGCATGACCCTGGAGACCTGGGATCGAGTCCCGTGTCAGGCTCCCTGCATGGAGCCTGCTTCTCCCTCTGCCTGTGTCTCTGCCTCTCTCTCTCTCTCTGTGTGTGTGTGTCTCTCATGAATAAATAAATAAAATCCTTAAAAAAGAAAAAAAAAAAGAAAACCAAGTCCTTCCATAGGGCGGTGTCTGGGCGTGTCCTGCAGACGCCGCTGGGGGAAGGGGCCCCTGCAGTGTGGAGGCGGTTGGGGAGGCGGGGGCGCGGGGGGCATAATGACTTATTATGATATATCATCAAAATGTTTGAAAAACTCCCTCTGTTTCTAATGGGCCTCCATGGAAACATGTTGAATCTCTATGTCAATAACAAGGCCACGTATTGAATTATTTCTGAGCAGTGAATTCATCGTACAAGATACGTTTCAATTTTGTAGAGGAAAATGAAATTGGATATTGACTTCGCAAAAAAAAAAAAAAAAAAAGGTACAGACTCCCCTGGGCCAGGGCTCCTCCGTCTGCAGTGCCCCCCAGCATGCTGGGACCATGTCTGGGAAGTGGGGGGCCTAGGCAGGGACACCTGTGCTGAAGCTCCTGACATGCCCATGGCCAGTCTCCTCCCGGGAGCCCAAAGCCCTTTGAACAGGATCTCACTAATCCTCTCAGCTACCAGGGGGTGGGGGGGGGGGTGCCTAAAAAAAAAAAAAAAGCATTTTCTTTAGACTTTGAGCGGAACAGCAATGACTGTGCAGCCCCCAGTCTGTGTCCAAGGCCTCCTGGTTCCTGCTGTCCAGCCAGACCACTTAGGAAGCCGTCAGACGGAGGCCTAAGTGACCTGCCACACAGAACAGGTGTGGTACCCGGGGAAGACGGGCCACCGTCCCCAGTCACCGTGCCGGGTGTTGGTTTATGGTTTCATAAAGCGGTGGCTATTGCTTTCCAGAGCAGGCCTGGACTGAGGTAAATGCCCTCTATTTCTCCCACTTCCAGACAGTTCTTCTCCTTCTAGAACCCAGTGCTGTTGGAGGCCACGCCAGCAGACCAGTCGCATTGCTGCCATCGCCTCTGGCAGGCGTCTACCCACCACCTGGCTATCACCCCTTGTCCTCTGGTTGGTTTCAATCGTTTTCCCACCATCGCTATTCCCTGTCATCAGTGTTAGCGACCTCAGCATCCACATAGATGTCCCCAGTAATGAACGTGCATTGGCCCCACCAGGGGACAGACTCGGACCAGACCTCCACCTACCACCTGGTCTCCCAGGGGCCACTCTACCCGCAGCGCCGTGATGGTGCCTAGGTTCTCCTGCTATTCCTGAGAGCTCAGACCCCCTTGATCCACTTAATTGTTGGCAAGTGTGGACATTCCCTCTTCCCTAGTAGCCTGTGAATTGCGAGGTGGCCACAGGCCTCTTTGGGGAAAGTTCAGGAGATATAAGCTGAAGCATCCTTGTCTTGGCCCATTTGGGCTGCTACAGCAAACCACCACAGTATGGGCAGCTCATAAACCACAGACGTTTATTTCTCGTGGTTCTGGAGGTGGATAGTCCAAGGTCAGGAGCCCGCGTGCCCAGGTTCCAGCAGGGGCCCCTCTTCTGGGTATACACCTTCGGCTTCTCACTACACCCCCACATGGTAGGAAGCTCTATGGAGTTTCTTTCATAAAAGCACTAATCCCCTTCAGGAGGGCTCCACCCTCATCATCTAAACCCCCCGAAGCCCCCACCTCCTAACACCATCGCATTGGGCACTGGGATTTCAACCCATGAATTCTGAGGGGACACAAAAAGTCAATCCATAGCAGTTCTTCAGGGAGAACTGAACTCCCCTTCTGGCAATGGGCCCCAGTCTATGACCTGATTTGACCTGGGAACTGGGTGAAGAAACCATAATCTCCTATTTCAACAGCTCACAGCCTTGTGGCGTAGGGTGGCCAGGTGACCCGTGTGGGGATGCATCGTTATCCCATTCTACATCCTCCCCAGGGCCTTCCATGCACTCGGAGTAAAGCAGACTCCTACCTGTGGACGACAACATCATTCGTCATCTGCACTGGCCTCCCTTCAAGTCCTTCATCGTCTCTGCAACCCGTACTCCACTCCCACTGGCTTTCTTGCTCTTTCTGCTTTTCCTCAGCCTGGAATGATTTTTTTCCTCCACCTCACTCCATGATTTTTGAGCCAATGCTTCGGCCTTCCTCATAGTATTAATGCTGTTGAGCAGCATGTGTGTATGTGTGTGTGTGTGCATGCGTGTGTGTGTGTGTGTGTGTATATCATAAGATCCATGAGGGGCTACACTGCCTTTCGGCTCCTCTATGCCCAGAAAAATAGAACAGTAATTGCCATGTAGACTCTCAGTTGCAAAGAGACCAGAGACTCTACAAATGGTGACATAAGGTGAAACTAGAAGTGTTATGATCATGATGAGGAACAGCAAAAATGTTAAAGAATGTGAATGATAGATATTTTCCAAGTCCATGAAAAGCTGAAAGGAAATAGGAAAATTTTAAGAATTAAAAGAGGAAAAGAAATGCAAAGAAAAAACAGTTCATTGTAAAATGCGTATATTTGGGTCACCTGGGTGGCTCGGCCGGCCGGTTTAGTGTTCAACTCTTGATTTTTAGCACAAGTTGTGATCTCAGGGTGGAGAGATCAAGCCCCGTGTTGGGATCTGTACTCAGTATGGAGTCTGCTTCTCCCTCTCCCTCTGCTCTCTTGCTCTCTCCAAGTAAATAAATAAATAAAATCTTTAAAAAAAAAAAAAAGTTCCTTAAAACAGTGGTTTAAAAATAATAATAAAATTAACCAAATAAAAAAATAAATTAAATGTAGTTATTTACAGTCCTAAAGATGAGGGTGGTGTCATGAACCTTCTACATTTCAAGTCAGTATGTCTGATTAGTTTAAGGGTGTGTAACCACTCACTTTTTTTTTTTTTTTTAGAGATTTTATTTATTTATTCATGAGACACAGAGAGAGAGAGGCAGAAACACAGGCTGAGGGAGAAGCAGGCTCCCTGCGGGGAGCCTGATGTGGGACTCGATCCCCGATCCCAGGATCATGACCTGGGCCAAAGGCAGATGCTCAACCTCTGAGCCACCCAGGTGTCCCCCACTCACTCCTTTTTTGCTGGATAAACTATACATTGCCTTTGTGGCACTTTACAGCTTAAAAATGCTGCCAGGTCAATGATTTCATTTGACTTTCCAAATGACCTTGTTGAGTCTGTCGAGCAAATATCCCATCCCTAGCCATGCTTGTGGCGATAGATTTCCATGGGTTGGAGCCTTGCCTGAAAGACCTGGAAACAGCTGTTAGAAGGCAAAAAGACAATTTTTCAACAAGTTGGGTTTTTTATTTGGTATTTTACTTTATTTTATTTTACTCCAAAGTCTAAGACACTTACATTCTGCTTTGCAATAATAAGCACCTATTGTGATTATTTTTAAGCAAACATACTCTGAAATTTCCTATAAGAGAAAAATAATTCTGTCTCTGTGAAAATTGTCCTGTATAGAACTTTTTAGGTTATCATCTCTGTCATAATCTGTACTTACCACAAGAGGGCTGAGGATGGGGCTCCGCGCTTAGTTTTGTCCTTGTCAAGAAGAAGCTGTTTATACAGCTCAAAATAAACTTTAAATTCTCACTTCAGTGGAGAAATCCACCAGTCTTGACGCCCTAGATTTCTGGTTAAGTCACTAATTATTTCATAAAGCTGATTTTTTACCCCTTTCACTAAACTGCTTTGTCGTGATTTGGTTCTTTCTCCTACGAATTGTTTTTATCTTCTGATTTCACATTTCAAGCTGAACAGCTACTAATATTTATTTGCATAATATTCAAGAACAACCCTTTTTTTATTACATGTAAAAATAGGAAAATGTTAATTTTTTTATCATTTACATTCTCCCAGTTAGCTGAAAGGTAGGTGGTCCAAACTAAATTCTCACTATGTGTGAACAGCCAATGATACAGGGTTGATGGGCCTAGACTCTAAGTCTCTGAAATGACCTGTTAAGAAACTTTGCTGTTTCAAGATGATCATCACGGGGCCCCTTGGTGGCTCAGTGGTTGAGCACCTGCCTTTGGCTCAGGACGTGAACCCGGGGTCCTGGGATCGAATCCCACATTGGGCTCCTTACAGGGAGCCTGCTTCTCCCTCTGCCTGTGTCTCTGCCTCATTCTGTGTGTCTCTTATGAATAAATGAATAAAATATTTTTAAAAAGATGATATCATTTTCCAATTTCCAGATTTAACCCAAGGCTGAGTCACAAGCAATACAAGCTTTCCTTTCTACAGGTGGCGATGACTACGTGTCATTGGTTTTCAATCATTACCTGTTATGCACTCAGACATCTCTGGCTCTCTGTGTGACGTTTCCAATAGCTGCAAAGAACAAGTAAATTCCATGGAGCCCAAAGGATTCAATCAACTCTGCTTCTCATTGTAGTCAAAATTAGTCATGTCTCTAATTAGGGCTATTGATTAGAGGCTACAAAACCTAGGAATAGATCAATATTATTGTGGAAGATTGAGGAATTGTAACTAGCATTTTCAAGCATTTTCTCCTTTATATTCTTCAAGATACAAGAATTGCTGGGTAGGTGCCCCTCCCCCCAGAAAGGCAATCTATTATTCCTGAACACAATTTTTAATCCCATTTGCTACGGTCACATTTTAGAATACTACAGTTTTGAAATACTGAAGTTGCCCAAAAGTAAAATCCAAATATTAAAAAGATACGATGTTTTTAAAGGAAAATAAGTTTAATGCACCCATTCAATAATATGGGCAGGAATGAGCATACTTTATCAACTTTAGAATGCACATTTTTCCACATGTTTTAACATACCTGAAATGGGCACATATCTTACCATAAATGGCAGGTTACGATTAAAATTGGTGACATTTTTGCTCTTTCTCACTGGAAGGCACACAACTGGGAAAGAAATAATGGTGCATCTTAAAATTGATGCCTTATTCAATCTGATGAGATGTCTCATTAGAAAGGAACCAAAAATATTAGAAGTGAGCTGAGCTCCTAAAACAGCACCTTGCACCCAAGACAAAGTACACCTCTGCTAGATGATGTTTTCGGGCAGTCGGATAGGTTCTAATTAAGTATTTCGATCTGTAACTTACTAACACTAACACAGTGATGATGCACTTGACTGCACCAAATTAAACACAAATGGAGTGACTGTGTCGGCTGGTTGTGAAGCAGGGTTTTCTAGTAGCTCCTGTTCTTCTGTGGCTAATGAAAAGTCGGCTTAGGGTGGTTGACACAGACACAAAGGAAAAATTGCCACATTCCATCATCTACGGCTTAGTTATCTGTTTCATGTAGCTTTGGCCATGTCATATCACCTAAACAAGACAACAAGGATGAAAGAAATTATCTAAATCCGAGTTTCTCAACCCCAACACTATTGACATTTTGGACTAGATAATTCTCTGTTGGGTGTGTAGGGATAGTCTGGTGCATTGCAGGATATTTGGCAGCATCACTGACTTCTACCCACACTAGATGCCAGTAGCACTATCCTCCCCACCACCTCCCAGTTTTGACACCAAAAAGGTGTCCAGACATTGCCAAGTATCCCCCCAAGGGGCAAAACAGGTTGAGAACCACTGCTCTAGGTCTTTTCCCATGCTACAGTATTCCCAAAGACTCAGATGAGGGATTCAGATAAAAAATGCAAAAACAGGGCAGCCCGGGGGTGGGGGTGGTGGGTAGGGGTGGGGGGCTCAGCAGTTTAGCGCCGCCTTCAGCCCAGGGTGTGATCCCAGAGACCCAGGATCGAGTCCCAAGTTAGGCTCCCTGCATGGAGCCTGCTTCTCTCCCTCTGCTTGCATCTCTGTCTCTCTCCCTCTCTCTCTCTCTTTCTCTCTCTCTCATGAATGAATAAATAAAATCTTTAAAAAAAAAAACTTAATTCATAAAACCTCCCCTTGCAAATGATAGAAATGATCTAAAACTTCAAAGATATTTTCAAGTTTCGGGGTTACCAAAATTCTAGTAGATTTAGGATTAGAAAAAAAATATATATATATATACACACACATATATAATATAGCATTTGAAGGCGTAATTGAAATAAAACACACAGCATTTACTCTCAATTCTTAAAACTATGAAAAATATATTGATGTACACATGGTCAAAGGGGAATCTGAAAAAGTAAACTGATCTATTTGGCTGATGGGATTGTGGGTGCCTTTAACTATTGTTATTTATGCCGTGAACAACCATGTCCTGCTTTTGGTTGTTTGATAATCACGAATAAAGATCAACGTGAAAGGATCAGAATGATTAACTGTCTAGCATTTTCCAGGTGATTACTAGATACCAGACACAGAGCTCTGTGCTTTATATGTACCGACACATTAAATTTCTACAACACTCTTGAAAGTTTGTCATCATTTCCAGAAAGAAACTTTGACTTGCCCAAGATTACACAGTTTATAATAGTGTAGCCCAGACTCAACCCCTAGGCTATCTACCTTCTTACCATATCACTTCTGACCATGCTCTGCAACAACGACCACGTTAGCCTGACTGCCAATACTTCCCTATTTCAATTCTCTATCCCAGCCAGACGGTCTCCTCATAGGGATTAACCAAATACCTTGCACTTCTCTTTCCAGGCCTTTGCTCACACTGCTTCCCCCTGGGAAGTTTATTTTCTTCTATTTGTTTGTTTGTTTGTTTTTTAAACCATATCCTTCCTCTCATCCTTAGTTTTAGATCCATTTTCTCCATGGAATTGTCTGAGATTATTCTAGCCACGGTAATCCCCTGTTCTCTGCATACTTTTTATTTCTGCCTAATTAGGCACTTGTTATACAAGAATTCACTTTCTAACTCCTGGTAACAAGAGCTAATAGGTATATAGCCTTTAGTAAAGAGTTGTATGTAACTAATCTCATTTTATCCTGACCACAAACCTGATTTTTGTTACAGTCATTTCACAGATTAAGGTGTCTGATGGTCAGAACGAACTGGATTGTTCAAGGATCCAGTTGATAAGTGGCAGACCAGAAGTCTCCTAACTCCATATCTCATGTTCTTTCTTAAAAACCAGGACTTGTAGGGACGCCTGGGTGGCTCAGTTGGTTGAGCATCCAGCTCTGGATTCTGTCTTGGATCACAGTCTTGGGGCCATGGGATCAAGCCCACGCTCAACGTGGAGTGTGATTTCCCCCTCCCTATGTCTCTCCCTCGCTCAAATAAATAAATAAAATCTTAAAAGAAAAATAGGACTTGTGGCCCCGGTGTATATAAACACATAAAAATCAACTCACCAACTAAACTACAAATTCCATGTTTTAAGTCCTACTTCCCTCCTCCTACCTCAGTACTTAGTATGTACTCAGTAAGTACTTAGGAAGCAGTTAGTAAATACTTAGAATAATCGTTCATCAGTTGGATGATTTTTGCTTCCTAAACCTCAGAGCATAAAGCAACAGTAACAGTAATAACTAATGGACACTGATCTCTATCTGTGTACCGGTCACTGTGCCCAGCACCATATAGGGACCACAAATGAAGAAACTGAGTATTAGTGACATTGGAGGATTCATAAAGTGTCTTGTCAACTGAAACCTCAATCCATCTGCACTTGGATTTCTGCCTGAAGTTGGCTGTTCCTCTTCAGATACATCTACAGGTATTTTTCCACATTTAGTCCAAAAACTTTTTTTTGAATCCTATGGGAAATTACTATTTTATCCCCATTGTAGGGAGAAGAAAATGAGTTCCGAGAGATTAAGTAACAAGTAGAAGTTTGAAGCAGATTTCAATCCAGCAGCCTAACTCCTGACTTTTAATAGCCCTTCACTATGGACAGCAAACATCTCTAAGACTGGTGTTTATACTGGTATAAACTGGTATATAACATAATATAAACATATGGGCGCCTGGATGGCTCAGTCGGTTAAGCATCTGACTCTTGATTTGGGCTCAGGTCATGATTTCGGGGTCTTGAGATCAAGGCCTGTGGCGGGCTCCATGCTCAGTGGGGAGTCTGCTTGAGATTATTTTCCTTCTCTCTCTCCCTCCCCCTCTCGCCTTACCCCCACCCCACTCGTGCTGGTCTCTAAAATAAATAAATAAAATCTCAAACATATATGCAATATATTCATAAGTATGTATCTTCTGTTAATATTCAAAGTTTCAAAGCAGATCTAATTTCTAGAATATCAAATTTTCTGATGTCATGATGTCAGTAGCACTTTAGAAGCTCCCAAGCAGAGGAGACAGCCAGAAGGACAAACATCAGAGTATTTGTTCTTCTTGGTTCAACACTCAAGAGCTGTCTCGGCGCACCAGCCCATCAGAGAAAATGATCGTCTTGCTATTTCCCCGGCCAGGGTGGCGGGGGCTCAGCTGAGGCCTGCTGCAGCACAGGATGAAGTTCATTTCCTTGAACGAGTCTGCCCACCCCGGCAACATGCATGACATGAAAAATGCAGGTGCCTTCATCAGACAAGCATTGTCGGTAATCCCCGGTTGTCGAGAGCTATTTGGCACACTCTCAGGTAGCTGACATGCAAACAATATGTAATCTGGTTTTCAGTAAGGTAATTACCGAGCAAACCTGCGTGGTCTCCAGACCTAAGCGGCCCATTACGACACACTGGATGGCGCACCTGAGTAAGCTTACAGTCACTAAAAAACTTTTATCTTTAATCACAAGAATATGTCAAAATTATTGGCTTTGTGTGCCAGCTTAAACCACCTACATCATAGGGACCTCCTCACTCTTTCTTATTTAGAGTAGTGTGGATCTCAAAAGTAGCTTTTACTTGGTTTAGTTCAGGAATGTACCTACAGGAGGGTGGACCAGATTTGTTACCCCCAACCAGGGACCACTCTGCCCGAGGAGACCCAAAGTTGAGAATCTTTGTCCTCATCACCAAAGGCTCCTGTTTCCAGAAATTGGGCTGAAATTTCATACCCGTCTTTCCATCACTGAGCATCCTTTCAGCTTTTATACATGAACTTCCTACAAATATAGTTCTTTTCAGAGGCTGGTGGAGAATGGCAGTACTTTTCCATTGGTGGTCATGAAGCCCTTGGCAATGGAGAATTTAAGTAGTCAGCGATCATACCTGAGGAATTTTCAGAACATTCTGCTGAAGTCAATCAGCTTAGAGATGGTAAGTAATTTATAGAACCAGCTTGCCAATATGGGGAAGTTTATTATACATGCATACAGGTGAGTTTTTTAAAAATATATTTTAGTGTGATTCTAATAATATAAATATCAGTTCCAAATCCAGGGTATTGATTTTTCTTAAAAGCAAGTCCATCTCTCTTAGATGATTTTTGTCAATTGGCTTAATCTCCCCATGCCTCAATGTCCTTCCACTCATTAATTAACAATGTCTTTGTTGTCTTATTTGTGCCAGACTGTAGTCTAGGCTCAGCAGATAAAATGCCCAAAGAAATGGATGAAAAGAAAGAAATCTGCTTCAGAGAGCTGACATTCAAGAGGAGAAAATTGTACAATGAACAATACATAGACTATGTCAAATAGTGACAAATTCTATGAAAATAAAACAGGAAAGAAAATTGAAAATCCCAGTGTAGAAAGGCATAAAGGGGTTTATAGTTTTCGAGGGGGCTATCCAAGGTCTCTCCTAAGAAGGTGACATTTGAGCAAAGTCCTGAAGGAGTGAGGGAGTAAACAATGTGGCTATCTGGGGGAGAGCATTCCAGAAGATGCAGACAGAAAAAGAAATGCAAAGGTCCTGAGGTACAAAGATGCCTGGTACATTTCAGGGGTGGCAAGGTGGCTAACCAGTGTGAGCAAAAGGGAGGCAATAGAGGCCAGATTTTGTTAGGTCTCTTAGGTCATTATAGGGATGTGGGGTTAAAGCATTAGACTTACAGCATCAGACTTTAGAACATTTGTTTTCAGGAGTATGCATGATCTGACTTGCTTTTTTTTTTTTCTTTCTTTCTTTCTTTCTTGGGAGGGGAGAGAGAGAATCTAAGCAGGCTCTATGCTCAGCATAGAGTCCCACATAGGGCTTGAATCTCCCAACCCTGGGATCATGACCTGAGCTGAAATCAAGCCAGAAGCTTAAACAACTGAGCCACCCAAGTGTCCCAATCTAACTTGCATTTTAAAAGGTTTATGCTAACTTCTGTGTGGGGCTTAGACTACAAAGGAGCCCAAAATTCACTGCTTACTCATCCAAGGACATCAAGTAGCTGCCATCGTAATAATCCAGGCATAGGACAACCATGGCTTGGATTAAAATAAGACCAGTGAATGTGGTTGGATCCTACCTATATTTTTGAAAGAGAGTCAACAGAATTTCAGCAGAACAGTGTGGGATGTGAAAGAAACCAAAGATGACACCAAAGTTCTGGCATAGGAACTAGAACAGACTTGCCCTTTGTTGGAGGGAGGAACAGAGTGTGAGAAGCAAGGTTGCTATAGTTGCACTGTGGAAACTAGGAGTTCAGAAAGAGTCCTGTGGAGTATAAATTAGGCGTCCCAGCGGCCCTGATGAATAAGTAGTTGATTATATGGGTCTAGAACGCAGGAGATGGGTCTGCACTGGAAATGGCACTTGGAATCATCAGCATGGAGATGGCATTTTAAACCCTAAGAATGCATGAGATCACCTTGGGGTAAGCCTCCAGAATTCAATGGTATAAGCAATGACGGGGAAGCAGAGAAAGAAACTGAAGGAATGCTGCCCCGGGCGTGCTAATTGCCCCGAGCTGAGGACAGTGTGTCTAGAAGGATAGAGTAAGCGGCTCTGTCAAGGTTGACTGAGGTCTCCTGAGTTGAGGGCTTGGAACTGACCCTGGAGTAGCAACACTGAAGTCACTGATGACCTTGACAAGAGTCTTTTCTTCTTCTTTTTTTTTTTTTTAAGATTTTTAAAAAATTTCGAGAGAGTGTGTGTCTGTGAGCAGGGGGAGGGCAGAGGAAGAGAAAGAGAGAGAGTCCTCAAGTAGACTCCCCCCCAAGCATAAAGAGAAGCCAAGTGGTGCTCTACCCCATGGCCCTGAGATCAACACCCAAGAGTCTTTCCTTCTAAAGAGAATAAGTGGAGAAGGATTAAAATGGATATAGGCAGCTCTTTTGAGAAGTTTTGCTAAATGGAGAGCAAAGAAAGGGGCAGTAGCTAAAGAGAGGCGTGGAGTCAACGGAAACTTCTTAAAAACCAACTTCATTAAGGTGTGAAATACATACAATAAAATTCACCAATTTGGGGTGTACAGTTCAGTGAGTTTTGACACATGTAAATATCTATGCAATTACCACCATTACCAAGACGTAGAACATTTTGTGTCCCTTCCCACCCATCGGCCTCTTGCACCCAGACCCAGGCAACCCCTTATCTGCTTTATATCACTATAAATAAAATTCATCTTTTAGAGTTTCAAATAAGTGGAATCACACAGCATGTCATTTCCTATGTCTATCTTATCTTGCTTAGCATAATGTTTCTGAGAATTGTATGTCGATGCATATGAATCAGTAGTTACTTCCTTTCTGTTGCTGGCTGCCATTCCATAGCACAGATTTATCTGTTCACCTACTGATGGACACTTAGGTGTTTCCTGTTAGATCTTTATGAATGACTCTGCTATAAACATTCATGTCCGCCTTTGTGGATATTTGTTCTCATTCAATGAAGAGTTGTTTGATTTGATGTTGTTTTTTTAACTTCAACGATATTTAGAAATCACAATTTTAGTGATGGTAGTGATGAAATTTTGAGCTTGTCGTAAAATCGCAGTCCTAGGATGAGATAGTTTCTCAGGAAGTAAATAAGTATCATTCATCTATAGTCATTTTCAGTGTTCCACGGTAGTATCTCAGGAAGATAATATTGTCCTTGCCTTCAAGTGACACAAAATCTAGTGAATTAAATACAAATGTAAAGGAGTTGAATGAGGATATACTCCTTAACAGAATAGGCACTACACTCAACGAACTAACTGTCCAAAGAAATGAAACTGACCACAATTATAAGTTGGCTCAAACTCATATAACTCTTTATATCATTATCTACAAACATCTATAAGGAGTTATATCATGTGAAAGAATTAATGTATTAATGTTAAAGTCAGGTATGTGTATGATACATTCCTGACTCTGATGACTGTCATTGTCTTCGTCACCAATTGCATACACCATGCCCCCCAACAAAGCCACATTGGGTGCATTATCAGCGCCTTCCCATGAGCTTGGTGACCAACCACTAGTGTATAGTTAAAGAAGCTTAGCCTGTGTTTTTCTAGTTCTGCCTAATTTACTTTTTGCATGATTTGTGATAACCTTCAGAACTTTCTAGCCTTTTCTATATTCCTCTTCTCTTCTAGTAAAATGTAAATACCAACATCTGAGCGACATTAATAAAATGCTACAGAATTTACTCTGCTTCCTGACTGACAGCAAAATATTAACATGAGAACATGAGTTTTTCCGTGTACCCAGATATTTTACTCTCAAAACTGTACATATTAAGCCCTATTTCTTCCAACCTGCTAGGAATGGATGGACCAGAGTATATTAACAACTAAGTGCTAGTCTGGCACTTCCAACTAGTCTGAGGTATTGTTGGGGGTGGGCCTGATGCTCACAGCATGGTGTCTCCTGTTGGACATAAAAGATATCACAGAACACTGAGCTCAGACACAGCCACTCTGAGGCCATGACAAAGTAAGACAGAACAAGAGTATTTCATAATTTTATCTAAGTACAGACAAAAATATGGCCATTGTGTGATCTACAAAATACCAAATATTCCAGTCGCACCTGGCTAACATGATCTACTGCTGTTTCTTTCCCAATTACAGCTTTATCCTTGCTCTATACTCTCCTCCCTATGGATAAGGCTATATTACTGAGATGCCTAATTCTAGACTTGTCCCTGATTTCTGACGAAAGCCACTCTAGAACCAACTCTGCTCTCTTAGCCCCTCTTCTAACGTCACCCAACCGAAGTCCAGATTCTATAAAATGTCATTTCTAATATCTTCTCATCAAGACATCCCACAGAGCCTCGCAGTCGACTTCTTTCTCCTTGTAAAGAGTAATCAACTCAACTCGCTTGACTCCAGGTGTGTCTCCAAAGGTCTTAGCCTGGAGGACATAGACCGTACATTTGCCCTAGAATTTTCAGTATAGGAAAAAGGAAGCTTTAAGATGTTACATATCTCAGAAGTATTAACACTTAACAAAATTACTCTTGTTTGAACACCTTCGTGAAAGGGGCGCCTGGGTGGCTGGCTAAGTCAGTTGAGCATCTGCCTTTGACTCAGGTCATGATCCTGGGTCCATCCATCCTGGGATGGAGCCCTGCCTCGGGCTCCCTGCTCAGTGGGGAGTCTGCTTCTTTCTCCTCCTCTAATCCTCCCCGCCCCCCCCACTCATGTTCTTCATCTTTCTCTCTCTCTCTCTAAATTGAATAAATAAAAAATCTTAAAAAACAAAAACCTTTCTGAGACAAAGAAGTGACTCCCTACCATCAGAACAATATTCCAGGCAGCACAGAAGAGGAGGTAGAAATAAATGGTACTGGGGATGTCTACCAGAGTTCCCACTTGGAGCCCTCCCTCACAACCCTGCCTTCCCGATGCTGGCCAGTTATAGACAGTACCGCCTGGACTCGGAGTCAATCAGCCCTGACCAAGACAGGGATTAACACCTGTGTGTGGAGTCTGGAATTCATCTTGCTGTTGCAGGCCTGATGAGCCCCAAGCACCAGGTTGCAGCTCTCAATTTCCTGCTTAGTATTCCAGTCCACTGCTGGGTCTGGAGCTTTGCCTAGAACCATCAGAGCCCATTGGGCAGAGATCCAATTCCTTGTGGAGTCCTTGCCCTTGCCCCTCCCCTGGAAGTTGTAGTTTGTCCTGTCTATTCCCAGTTGCTGGCAGGGGCACCATTCCAAATGTGCTTATCCTCAGGAGCCATGACGTGGCTGACCTTGCTGACATGGCAAATTGTACCATTGGCTCTGGAGAGGGGCCCTTCAGCTGAGGAAGTTTCCCAGTGCTGCTCCCATCTGGTCCTGGGTTTCTCCAACACTTCCTCTTGGCCAGTGCCAGCATCCCTCACAGCTGAGCCCACCCAAGTTATAACAGCCTGGGCTCACCAGACACAGTTTATTCATGTGCAACTGGACACCTTCCCTGGCCATCACCCAAAAGAGAAAGTTGCTACAAGAACCGCCTGCTGAGTCTTCAAGACTTCCAGACGTAATTTCAGGTTCGGGAAAGCAATGGGAAACAGGGGAGGGTTGCCTCCTACCACATCAAGGAGTATGTAGCCAAAAGTAGAGTCCTTATTCTATATGCCTCAATCACTTCCTGGGAACAAATAAATCCAACTTCTAAAGCCTGTGACTTAAATACATATAAGAACTTGATTCATACTAGAGTATTGAGTCCTGGCTAGAGGTGTAATGACCTCATAGTCAGCACTCAATAAATATCTGTTCAATTGATGATCAGGTCTGACAGATGGGAAAATTGAGGCCAGGTTCTGTTGCTGTTGCTCAGGATCACTCAGCCAGGGAGCACGGAGTTGGAACAAAGCCAGACTCTCTTAGCTCCCATCCATTCTTTCTGCTAGAGCAAAATCCTTATTAAATAAATATTGGTTAATTCATAATAGCACAGACTTTGGACTTCTATTTTTTTTTTACCCGTCTTTGATCTCTAAGATTATTGACGATTAATTAGTTATGTGGAAGCTAATATTGGCCACTTAAGCGCTTGGTCAAGAAATAACACCATATCTGTACCCCAATTCTGCGGCAAAATTGGGATAGGAACCCATGCATTACCAATAGCTTATGAACATTTTTATCACGCAACAGAATATCTGAATATTAAATGATTTTGTTAAAACTTAGGGTGGCGCAGCGGTTTGGCGCCTGCCTTTGGCCCAGGGCGCGATCCTGGAGACCCGGGATCGAATCCCACATCGGGCTCCCAGTGCATGGAGCCTGCTTCTCCCTCTGCCTGTGTCTCTGCCTCTCTCTCTCTCTCTGGGACTATCATAAATAAAAAAAATAAAAATTTAAAAAATAAAAATAAATAAATAAATAAAACTTAGAGCTTTCATGTCCTTGAACCGCCGAGTAGAAAAGGTGCATGAGGAAAAGATGAACCATGGATGGAAGAGGTGAAAAGA